>NW_004567104.1:1391689-1392836 GCF_000260355.1 Condylura cristata
AAAACTGCTGAATACATTTTTTTTCAAGTGCACACAGAACATTTTCAAGAATACACCATATGTTCAGACATAAGTCAATTGTCAAAAGCAAATATTGAAGTTATACCAACTCTGACTGTAATGCCACAAATTAGAAATCAAATATAAGAACATAAAAACAGGAAAAATACCTCGAGACTAATGGGAATGAGTCTCTATATAACTATTCAGATTCATAGGCTCTATTTATCTATTCAGAATCTACCACAGCAAAAGTAAAAGAAGAGGGAAAATAATTACAATACAGGACCACATTAAGAATCGAGAAGAATCCCAGATTATATAAAATACTACAACTAAAGTCATTTGAAAAAGAGGGACAAACAAGACCCAAAGTTTGTAGAAGGAAATGAAAAAAATAAGAGTGGAGGCGATACGGCAAGATGGCAGGAGAGTGAAGACACTGAAATCACTGCATCCAAGCTCGCAGAGGAATATAAAACTAAAAATGGAATATAGACTTACATAGCACGAGTTTCAACCCAAATAAGAACATCCTGGACTCACTAGGAGGAAGATAACTGAGGAAGAATCAGCAATTGGGGAGTTCCAATAGGGAAGCTCCCATCCGGCCAGGCACTAGGAGGTGCCTCAGACAGTGTCTTGCTTCCCTTAGGCCATGCCCTGGAGATAAGGAGAGACAACTCAGCTTGGTGAGTGGAACCCAAGCTGCTGGGAAAGACTGCTTGGAGTGGGCACATAGAGCCCAGGAGGTGGGGAGGAGGAACCCAGCGACTGGAGCAGCTGCTTCCAGCGCTCCCTTCATCCCCTGCCTCCACAGCATCGACCTGGAGGCTTCATCCCACCGTTAGTCACTAAGGCGGGATCAGCAAGTTCATAATGCCTCAGAAGTGCTATACTTCTTGCACTCCTCCAACCCTACTTGGGCACATTCTAGCAAAGAGAAGCCCTAGGAAATGCTTCAGATGGGAGATTTGCTATAACTCTACCTGTTTACCGCATCTACCCACAAAACCTGTGGTAAAGCTCTGGAGATAAAGAGAGACAACTCTGCTCTATGAGTGGACCCCAAGCAGTAGGGAAAGACTGTTTAGGGAGCAACTTCTCTGAGTGGGCACAAGAGCACTGGAAGCACTGAGGGAGGACT
>NW_004567104.1:1393174-1394469 GCF_000260355.1 Condylura cristata
AACTCAACTCTGTGAGTGGATCCTAAGCGGTGTGAAAAACTGCTCAGGGAGAGACTGCTTGGAGTTAGTACAAAGAGCCCTAGAGGTGCTGACGAGGACTGGAAGTGTGAACAGCTGGGAGGCTTGCAGCCCTTCTGACACTCCCTGAACTCATGCATCCTCCACCCTACAGCAGAAGCTAGGACTCAAGGTGTTACTGGAAAACAGTGGCTACAAGATTTGTAAGCCAATAAGGCACTGCCTTTCATGTCTCACAGTGCTTAGAAAGTAAACAAAACAAATGACTGGCTCAACCACAGGCCCGGCTGCAGGAGACCTACACCACTTCTAACACGCCCACCTCACATAGGCACATCCAAGCATAGAGGGAACCCGGGATATCCAAAGGTTACAAAGAACAACAGGCACCTTCCAGAGACAAGGATTCAATGTGTTAGCAGAAGAAGCTGAACACCACAAGAGGCCCCTGACTGTCACTGGCTGAGATGACAGACATAATTCCACACAATGGGGGCTGGAAAAACAGGAGATATTGAAACAAAACAAGGCTCAGAATAGCCTCCACAACTAAAGTATCTGGAAGTCCCTCTGCCATCCCAGAAAGAACACCCAGAAAAAATGCTGGTCAATAATAGCAATACCATGTCTCAACAAATAGAAAGTATTAGAAAATACATGACAGGGAAAAGTAGACAAACAAATAATGAAGCAAGTCCACAGTGGGAAAATTCACCACAAAAATATCAGTCATCAGAAACCACCAAATAAATAGAAGAACTGCTCAGCTTACCAGATAGAGAATTCAGAATAATCATGTTAAAAAACTAAATGAAGATGAGAAGAAAAAATGACATGAGGCAAGCCATCAAGGAATTGAAGAAGGCAAACAAGGAAATGAATGAAAGAGAAAAACGATATGAGACAAGCAATCAAAAATTGAAGAAAGAAAAAAGACATTAAAAAGGAAATTGAGGCCCTCCCTGGTGGCACAGAGGGTTAAAGCATAGCACTAAGAAGCTAAAGCCACTTCTGCATGAGTTCGATTCCTGCCTGCCCCAGAGGTGACCAGATGGCGTGGCAGATGTCTCCTGACCTGCCTGCTGCTCCCCTCAGCAGTGTACTTCATAGATCTGCCTGTTCTGCTCCCCACTTTGTCTCTGGTGAAGCCTCTCACCGCCCCTGAGCCT
This sequence comes from Condylura cristata, assembly GCF_000260355.1. NCBI lineage: Eukaryota > Metazoa > Chordata > Mammalia > Eulipotyphla > Talpidae > Condylura > Condylura cristata. Next base: position 1,394,362 of record NW_004567104.1, read on the forward strand.
CTGACCTGTACCCCAGTTCTCTATGCACAAATAAAAAAATAAAAAAAAGGAAGTTGAAGAAATGTAGGAGATAAAAATGGCCCTAAAGGAGATAAAGAATGCTGGGAA
>NW_004567104.1:1394854-1398151 GCF_000260355.1 Condylura cristata
AACAAATAACCGATAAAGGGAAACCCATCAGACTGACATCAGATTTCTCTGAAGAAATACTATGGGCAAGAAGAGAGTGGAGGGACATACTCAACAAACTCCAAAGCATTAAATGCCAAGCAAGAATACTCTATCCTGTGAAGCTCTCCTTCCTTTATGAAGAAAGAATAAGGACATTTTCAAACAAATTCCACAATTTTGTCATGACTAAATCCCCACTCCAAAAAATACTACAAATCAAATAAAGGAATAATGAACAAGAACAGTTCAAAACAAGGAGTAAAAATACAAAAGTACCCCCTACCCCCACCCCAAAAAAGGCAAATGTAGCTGCCAGTATATCAATATTATCTATAAATGTAAATGGCTTAAACTCATCAATAAAAACACACAGACTTGCAGGATGGATTGAAAACAGAACCCAATATTCTGTTGACTATAGGAAACACAACTACAAAAGATAAAAGCAGATTGAAAATAAAAGGATGGAAAAAAGACCTGCAAGCAAATGGACCAAAAAAGAAGGCAGGAACTACTATACCTAGATAAAATAGACTTCAAACTAAAAAATATTAAAAGAGACACAGAAGGCCACTACATTATGATTAAGGGGAAAATACAACAAGACATAACAATCATCAACTTATATGCACCAAATGAAAGAGCACCAAATATATCAGGAAATTACTGTCATCTACGAAAAAATGTATATCAGAGAAAATACATACGTAGTAGGAGAGTTCAATATGCCACTCTCAATAATGGACAGATCAACAAGACAAAAAATAAGCAAAGACACTAAAGCTCTGAACAAGGACCTGGACAACATGGGTCTAACAGATATCTATAGAATATTGCACCCCAAAAAGTCTGAGTACACATTTTTCTCAAATCCACATGGATCATTCTCTAGGATTGACCACATACTGGGTCACAAGATAAACATCAATAGATACACTAAGATCGAAATCATACCAACTATTTTCTCCAACCACGAAGGACTCAAACTAGAAATAAACCATGTGAAGAAGGCAAGAAGCTCACCTACAGGATGGAGACATTACTGGAAGACAGTTGGAAAAGTGAGGAGATCAAAGAAGAAATTAAAAATACCTGCAGAAGAATGGCAATGACGACACAAGTCTCCAAAACTTATGGGACACATGAAAAGCAGTTATAAGAGGAAAGTATATAGCAATACACAGGCTCACATAACGAAATAAGAAATAACTGAAAGAAACAACCTAATATCCCACCTTAAAGAACTGGAAAAAGAACAATAAAATAACACAAAAGCCAGTAGAAGATAGGAAATAATAAAAGTCAAATCAGAAATAAATGAAATGGAAGTTTGGAAAACAATCCAAAAAAAATCAATGAAACTATAAGTTGGTTCTTTGAAAAAAGAAACAAAATAGACAGGCCAAAAGCCAAGCTCACAAAGCAAAAAGAAGAGAAAGCACAAATAAACAGAATCATTACCAAAAGAGGAGAAATCACAACAGATCTAGCATAAATTAAAAGAATAATCAGAATACTATGAACAACTATATGCAAACAAGTTTGACAATTTAGCAGAAATGGGCAAATTCCTATAATTCTACAGCCACCCAAAGGTAGATAAAGAAGAACTAGGACAACTAAACAGGTTAATTAAAAGCAAGGAAATTGAAGAAGTAATCAAACCCACCCCAAAATAAAAGCCCAGAACCAGATGGATTTACAAATGAATTTTACTGAACTTTCAGAAAAAAACTAGTGCCTATTCTACAGAGACTCATCCAAAAGTCAAAAAAGGAAAACTACCACATACTTTCTATGAAGCCAACATCACACTAATACCAAAACCTAACAAATAAAACACACACAAAAGGAAACTTCAGACCAATCTCCCCAATGAACACCAATGAAAAATACTCAACAAAATCTTAGCCAACAGAATCCAACAGTACATTAAAAGAATAATACACAATGACCAAGTGGGCTTTATTCCAGGAGCACAAGGATGGTTCAACATCAGAAAAATCAATTAATGTAATCCATCACATCAACCAACAGAAAAATAAAAACCACATAATCATATCATTAGATGCAGAGAAGGTATTCAAAATCCTCGGAACAGAAGGAACATACCTCAACATGAAAAAGCCATATATGACAAACCCACAACCAATATTATCCTCAATGGAGAAAAGCTGGAAGCTTTTCCTTTGAGATAAGGAACAAGACAAGTGTGTCCATTATTGCCACTGCTCTTCAACATAACATTGGAAGTTCAAGCCCAAGCAATAAGACAGGAAAGAGACATACAGGAATCCACATAAGGAAAGAAGAAGTAAAACTGTCCTTATTTGCAGACAATATGTTAATTTACACAGAAAACCTAAAAACTCCTCAGAGAAACTAATCAAAACCAACTACCAATTTACCAATTTACCAAGGTAGCAGTATGTAAAATCAACACACAAAAGTCAGAGACCTTCCTATACACAAACAACCATCAGAAAAGGCATAAATAAAGAAACCATCCCCTTTTCAATTAAAGCAAAAAGAATCAAATAGGTAGGAGTCAATCTAACAAAAGAGGTAAAAGACCTATACAAGAAAATTATAACACTGTTAAAAGAAATACAAGAAGACACCACAAAATGAAAAGACACCCCTACTCCTGGATAGGGAGAATTAACATCATCAAAATGGCCATCCTACCAAAAGCATTTCTTCAAAGAAATAGAAAAAATATTGATGAGATTCACATGGAACAATAAAAGACCTCAAATAGCCAAAACTCTCATGACTAGGAAGAAAGAAAATGGAGGCATTACAATCCCAAACTTCAAGCTATAGCACAAAGCCGTAATAATCAAAACTGCATGGTACTGGAACAAGAACAGACATACAGACCAGTGGATTTGAATAGAAAACCCTGTTATAAACCCACAGGTTTATGGACAACTAATCTTTGACAAAGGAGCAAAGAAGATACAATGGAATAAAGAAAGTTTGTTTTGCAAATGGTGCTGGGAAAACTAGGAAGATACATGTAATAAAATGAAACTAGATTGACTACCTCACTTCATACACAAAAATCAACTCGAAGTGGATTAAAGACCTAGACGTAAGAATGGAAACCATGAAACACCTGAAAGCAAAGATGGGCCAAACACTACACTACATACACTTCAGCGACATCTTTAAAGATACAGCACACAATGCAACTATAGTGAAGGCAAAGATAAATAGATGGGAGTATATCAAGTTAAAGAGCTTTTGTACAGCAAGAGAGACATTACAAAA
>NW_004567104.1:1398697-1414437 GCF_000260355.1 Condylura cristata
AGTAGATGATTGGATTAAAAAGATGTGGTACATATACACAATGGAATATTATACACAATGGAATATTACTCAGCGACCAAAAATAAATAAATAAATAAACACATGCCTTTTGCAGCAACATGGATGGAGCTGGAAAAGATCATGATTAGTGAAATAAGCCAGAATGAAAATGAAAAATGGCAGATGGCTTCACTCATAGCAGGAGTATAACGGACCAGGCAAAAAGTAATAATGAACAGCTATATACCAGAGACATTTATGGGGGTGGAGTGGAGAATGGGATCAAAAACAGTTGGGGGAGGGAAATGCACTGGACTATGTTGATGTCACATGGGTGATTTGGTGATGGCAAGCCTAAGGGGGTTACAACTGAGATGGAAAAATGCACAAATGATACAAAAATAAACTATTATATTATAAAAATCAAACAAACAAAAAGAGTGGAATAAACTGAATAGGTGTTTTAAAGACTATACAACAAATCAATTAATCTAACAATTTGTTCTTCAAGAAGAGAAACAAAATAGACAAACCTGTAGGCTAACAAAAATGAGAAAAAATTAATAAACAGAATTCAAATGACAGAAGATATCACCATAAATAGCACAGAAATGTAAATGATCATATAAATGAATATAAGTGATCACAAGCATGCAAATTGAAACAGCAATAAAAAAATATGAAAAGCATAAGTCCAGGACTTTTATATTTACAAAATACTTTTCATCATTTTTGATGTATATTTTACATCATTGTTCATTTTTAAGCAATATTTACTTTTTTATCAAACTTTTAAAGAAAATGAGTGCTCATCTAGCTCAAATTGATTTTTTAAAACACAAGGATAGATCCTTTCTAATATATTTTAAGATGCCAACATCACCCTAGTGACAAGAGAATGACCCGCTGCTCCCCTCAGCAGTGTACTTCGACAATCTGCCTGTTCTGCTCCCCACTCTGTCTCTGGTGAAGCCTCTCACCGCCCCTGAGCCTCTGGCCTGTACCCCAGTTCTGTATGTACAAATAAGTAAATCTTAAAAAAAAAGATAGGGAACAAGATAAAGGTACTGAGTGTCACCACTTCTGTTCAAATTGGTACCAGAGTTACCAGTCAAAGACAGGAATAAGGGAAATCCAAGTCAGAAAACTATCACTATTTACATACAATATGATAGCCTATATAGGGAATCTAAAAACTCTATCAGAATACAAATGGATACAGAAAAGTAGCAGATTACAAAATCAACATATAAAAGCCCATAATTTTTCCTAATATACAAAAATGAGCAAGAACCAAAAGAAATTAAGTAATAACTCCATTCATAATTGCTTTCTAAAGAAATTTATGCTTTGGAAGCAACCTAATTAAGAATATGTAAGGCTTATACAATAATAAAACTTCTTATTAAAGAATTTAGGTAGCAACATATGGCAATGGAATCATGCTAATGGATGGAGGAAATCAATATATTCCAAAATGACTAATCATGCTTTAAAGTGATTCTAAATGTATTACAATCATCATCGATATATTAGCAATGTTTTTCAAAAAAATTGAGCAAAAAACAATGGAATTTATAGCAAACCACAGAAGGCCTGACATTACAAAAGCAACCTTCAGAGAAAAGGAGAGGACACTCCCTGGTGGTGCAACAGGTTAAATGCAGCACTGCAAGCTAGCCACAGCCACTTCAGTGCAAGTTTGATCCTCAGCCCTGGAGATGACCCAAAAGGCACAGCAGACCTCTCCTATCTCATTTGCTGCTCACCTCAGCAGTGTACTTTGTCAATTTGCCTGTTCTGCTCCCCACTCTATCTCTGGTGGATCCTCTCACTGCCTCTGTACCTCTGTTCTGTACCCCAGTTCTGGGTGCACAAATAAATAAATCTTAAAAAAAAAGAGAGAGAGAAAAATGGAGGTATCACATTACATGAGTTCATACTACAAAACAAATATATTAAAAACAATATGGTGGCCCTCCCTGGTGGCGCAGCGGGTTAAAGCACAGCACTAAGAATCTGAAGCCACTTCCGCATGAGTTCGATTCCCGCCTGCCGCCTGCCCCGGAGGAGACCACATGGCGAGCCAGACCTCTCCTGGCCTGCCCGCTGCTCCCCTCAGCAGTGTACTTCGTCAATCTGCCTGTTCTGCTCCCCACTCTGTCTCTGGTGAAGCCTCTCACCGTCCCTGAGCCTCTGGCCTGTACCCTAGTTCTGTATGAATAAATAAATAAATCTTTAAAAAAAAAAAAAAAACAATATGGTATTGACACAAAAATAGATAAATGAAACAGACTTGAAAACCAAGAAATAAAATCATGTCCAAATCAGTATCAGTTTTGATCATAAGAAGGAAAAGATAGTCTCTTTATAAATGGTGCCCAAATATTGGAAATTCACACATAAAAGAATGATATTGGATTACTCATTAACACCATACACAAAAATAAGCCCCAAATGGATTAAAGAATTAGATATAAGACCTGCAACAATGAAATAATAGAAGAAAATATTGGTGATACATCCCATGACATGAGCAATAAAGATATTTTGAGTGACTCACTCCTAAGGCAAGGAAAATAAAACAAAAATTAAACAATGGGATCACCTCAAGTTAAAAAGCTTTTATACTGCACAACACAAGGAAATAGACATTATATTGAATGAAAAAAAATGGAAATAGACATGATATATAACTGAGAAAAGATTAATATCCAAGGTATATGAAAAATTCAACAAATAAAAATCATCCCAGTTAATACATGGGCAGCAGATGAGAGCAGACAATCCACCAAACAGGATACCAGTTTCACAAATGCAGCTACCATTTCACACATGTGAGAACAGCACATATTAAAAAAGATCCCCAACAACAAGTGCTGGAGAGGATGTGAAGAAAAGAAACACTAATAAACCACTGGTGGGAATATGAACTGGTGTAATCATATGAAAAGCAATCTGGAGCTATCTTACAAAATAAAATTGGAAATATCATATGACTCAGCAATCCCACTGTTGGGCATATACACACAAAATATAAAACCATGAACAAAACCCTCATGTGCCCCACAACATTAGCATTACTTACAATAGCTAGGACATGAACAGACTGTCCCTCAACAGACTTTTCCTGACCCAGAGGTGACCACGTGGTGTGGCAGACCTCTCTTGACCCACCCGCTGCTCCCCTCAGCAGTGTACTTCATCTGTCCCCCTGTTCTGCTCCCCACTCTGTCTTTGGTGAAGCCTCTCGCTGCCCCTGAGCCTCGGGCTTGTACCCCAGATCTGTATGTACAAATAAATAAATCTTTAAAAAATAATAAAATAAAATAAAAATAAAAATAAAAATAAACATCCAGATGGCCCCATTTTCCTCTTACTTGTTTGAACCTGTCACCAGGAACCTGGTCAGATGAATAGTGACTTCCATTCTATAACTTTCCTTGGCACATCTGAGATCAAGCATTTGGATGCTTTTTGTTGTTGTTGTTATGGGACAGACTGCTTAATTACAATAAAGAACAGATTTGGACCAGCATAGACTTTTACCCTCACCACCAAGGTTCCTGGGATGAAACACAGCACCGCTCCTTACGTTACTTGTTCTCTAAGCCTAGGGGAGCTCCTTCCATTCTTCACAGTGCTAGGCCCCAAATCTTTCCCACTATTGATGTGCCTCCCCATTTCTACATTCTCCCCTTCCTCACAACAAACTGAAGAAACTAATATTGACATAACTATACAAAACAGTTCAACCTAGATTTAGTAGGACAGCTGCTTGTTATACAGTCAGAATGGTGTATACACTTTATGACTTTCTCCCTTTGCAGTGAGAAGAACAAAATCAACACCAGCGCACTTAAAGAGCCAAATGGATCAGTCATACGGTTCTAGAAACCATACCACATTTTATCTTAAATAAAAATTTTCTTTCAAAAAAACAAAGAAAAAGTAAAGCAAAAAAAAAAGGCAAAATATAATAATTGGCTATATCAGTCTGGTTGGATTTTTAGTTAACCCCTCAGAAGTCATTCATACTCTGGAGATAAAGTTTTATTACAAAAGTATTTTGTAGAAACTGGAGTTGGGGTATGTTGGGTTAATATATGGTTGTGACGTCTATTGCTTGTTCTGTTGTCTTTTGAAAACAGTATCCCATTTCTCTACCCTTGGCATCCTGCAGTTGTCCCTGTAAGAAGATTAAACCTGGGGCCCTCCCTGGTGGCGCAGCGGGTTAAAGCACTGCACTAAGAAGCTTAAGCCAATTCCGCACGAGTTTGATCCCTGCCTGCTCCAGTAGAGATCCACATGGCACGGCAGACCTCTCCTGACCAGCCCGCTGCTCCCCTCAGCAGTGTACTTCGTTGAGCTGCCTGTTCTGCTCCCCACTCTGTTCCTGGTGAATCCTCTCACCCTCCGCATCTCTGGCCTGTACCCCAGTTCTGTATGAATAAATAAATAAATCTTTAAAAAAAAATAAAAGAAGATTAAACCAACTGGATCCAACAAGACTAGGAAGAACAGGAAATGAAACAGGGCCACAGGTGACTTACTTCTAGAGGGCTGACTCCCTGAGTGCTCTCCTGCCTGTCCATCCAGACAGCCCCATCTACCTGGCCATGGTTCAAGTACCCAAATTCCTCATCCCAGGGTTACCACCACCCCTCGGTCATCATGTCCTCTAGCACTGTTTCCACTTTTAGTCCCCAAACTACCATGATGGGTACTTTGGCATTCTGCAGCCCTGGATCTCTAAGTTTTAGCATGCTACCAGCTGCATCAGCTTGCTCTGGCCCTTATTTGCAGCACAATGGTTACTTCCAACCTAATCACTCAGTATGGTCCAATTCCCCCTCCCACAGGATCTCATCTCCCATTTTATTTTTTTAAAGATTTATTTATTTATGCTTACAAGAAGTGGGGTATAGGCCAGAGGTGCAGGGGGTTGAGAGGTTTCACCAAAAACAGAGGGAGAGCACAGTAGGCAGATTGACAAAGTACACTACTAAGGGGAACAGTGGGTGAAACAGGAGAGGTCTGCTGCGCCTTCTGTGTCACCTCCCTGGCCAGGGATTGAACTCATGTTTCAGTGACTGCTCAGAGCTTCATAGTGCTGCACTTTAATCTGTTGCACCACCAGGGAGGGCCATCTAATCTCCCATTTTAATATGCTTCATCTGTTTCATTAGTACTCACCTCCCCTTAGGCCATCCCCTGATCACAGTTACATTTCTCTAGGTTCTTAGAAAAACTACCCACCTAAGTTCTCAATTTAGACTCCTCCTGCCTTCTTGCCCACCCCTCAGCCTCCTCTAGAACTCTGACTCCTGTCCTCAAATCCAGTTGTCTCTAGTAGCACATAAGACATATGCTGGATGTCATCAAAACACCAAGTCCCCTGACTCAACCTACCCCAAATAAAGCTTGTTATCACCTCCTTCCTCCAACATCACCACTGTCTACTATTTTCTCATGTCCCTCCTTCCCTTACAGTCATCTGCTCACCACAAAGTGATGATTCTGTGAGAAAAACCAAGAGTATAGCTGAGGTGGGGCCCCGGCAGTCATAGCCATGAACCAGAGGCAGGGGTTGCTTCTCTGCAGATCTATGGTCACTAAATAAAAAAGGCAATTGAACCAGCACTAATTTGGAATTCTTTTACTTGAACTAAAATGCCTTCAATACTGGTCTACTGATTCCTATCAACTTCAGAAATTTGTTTATTTCTTCTATAGGTCACTGAAACCTTTTACCAGAATTTAGAACAGTGCTTGGTACATGACATGCACTCAAATATTTGTTAAATGAATGAATGACTAAATTTAACATCAAAACATTTTTATAATAAACATTAGGCATTAGAAACTCTTATGAGTAGGTTCAAAGTTTAATTTTATGTTTTACAGAGATTGCCTAGGAGATTTCCAGTCTGATCAATTTAAATATAAATAACCTTATAAGATTTTCTTTCTCTTGAGTAGAAGCACTGATGAATAAATTGTGATTAGACTAATTCTTATTTTTAAGGCAGCCCGGTTGCAGAGACAATAGGTTAGGAATATTCTGTTCTGTCACAGCTGATTGTTTGATTGGATCTAAACCTCTTTTATAAATGCAAGGACTACTAATCAGCACTTGTTTTCTTGGATCTGATGGTTAATAGGTAATTTGGCTAGAAGCCAACATGGTTAACCATGTCCTGGCTCCCTAAATCTTCATGATTCTAATAAAAGCCTTCATTTCCTATTCTTCTGCAAAGTATTAGATAACTAAAGCATAAAATTTGAGGTTTTGGAGGGGTAGGATGTTTTCTGACCGGGAGATTGGAGAAGTGTAGCTATGCATCCATGCTCATGCTTACATGCTGTCAGATTTTTATCACAAACAGGAGGAGCCAGTGTTGAGAAGTTGTAGGTTAGGAAAAAATGAAGCTACATATTTTCTCAGACATTTATGTTAGTGGTTATCAAAAGTGTTTCAAAAAGTCTATCAATGTTCCATATTGTTGATATCAAGATAGGCCAAGCAAACCAATTTTAAACATTTGCATAAAAACATTATTATTGTTCTCCTTGATTAACATAATAATAAGGAAATGTAAATTTCCATTTTAAAACTTCTATAAAAACTGTTATTAGTTTCATATGTTAAAATTCTTACAAGGTTAAAAAAAAAAAATTCTTACAAGGTTTAGTTTCTTTAAAATTGCCCTTCTATTAAAAATTTTGAAAACTGCTGAGAAATCAGCATCATGGAAGGTGCTCACTTTGGAAAAGTAATATCCCTTCTGTCAAAAATAAATTTTAATTGTTAAAGCAAATAATGTCTGAGGGCAATTAAAACAGTGCTTGTTGCAAAGATTAATAACACTTAGTGGAAAAGAGAGAGAGATGAAGAAAGTGAAGGACAAAGGAGAGGGACTGATTCCAAAAAGAAGTTTTGCCAAATATCTTTGGTTTGCCTTTCCAGATTAACTTTTTTATGCTACTTCACTTTTATGGGGAAGCTGACCTCTCCAGACACATCAAAAGAACTCCCTTGCATTTTCCTCCAGTTCACTTTGATCAGGAATGTGCCTATAGGGCAGAATGAGGTAGAGATCCATCTATCTAGTCCCGTAAACCTCCCTCAGGCTGACTCTACTCCTTCACCAAAGCTCACTGCTCCCTCACACTCACTGTCTTTGGGTTCTGCTATCAGCCCCTTTGTTTCTTGGGAACGTTTGGGGTAATTTTGTGATTTTTAATAAGAAATATATAGATTTGGCACTTGTTCTATTCTTAGCATAGAGCTTCTAAATCCCTTGGAATTCCCTAAATTCTGAAAATCATGAAATGTGTTTTGTGGTGCTAATGGGGTAACTTTTGGAAAGTTCATAGTTCACCTATGTCACCAAAGGGGAATGGGGACTGGTTGCCAGGGGAACCAGCCAGATGCTTGAAGTGTTGGAACTTTCAGTCCTATTATTCTGATCTTAGGGGCTGGGAAAGGATAGATAGAGATTGAATTCAATCACCAAAGATCAGTGAGTGAATCAATCATGCCTCTGTAGCAAAGCCTTCATAAAACCCAAAAGGATAGGTTCAGAGAGCTTTCAGATTGGTTAAGCCAGAATTCATCCATGTCCCACTAGCTTGTCCCTGAAATCAACAAACACTTTCTCAGTCAGGGAACCATGCTGAAGCCATGCAAAGCCAAAGGCTACCCAGAGACCCTCAAACTGTTATGGGGAAAAAAATATTTTGTCTATTCTAAAAGAGTGTAACCTCTGTGAGCACAAAGGCAAAGAAAGCAGGCTGTTAGTGTACTCAAAGATATTTCATTGGTGTGGAGAAAGAAAAGGAAGAGGAATGAGATGCCAGAAGAGGAAAAGAAGAAGAAGGAAGAGGGAAAATTTCAAATAACAGACTCCCAATCAAACTCCAAAATTCTCCAATCTCCGTGACGCCAGTGTGCACTGTTAGTTTAGCCCTTGAACCACCATATGTTCTTGACCCACAAAGATGTAAAAAGGAATTTGCAGACATTTTAGATAAGTAAGCAGAGAGAAACAAACTGTGTTTAAGAAAGTAAAGTTTATTTAAAAAAAATAAAAGAAGTAGGACTCCCAGGTATGCTGTACTTGGGAGGAGCAAGGAAGCGTTTGTGGGCCCATGTCTAGGGGTATTTAAACCTTTTTTTTCCTCTAGAATCTGGTCATCCTTTTTGTGACTGGCTCTCTTCCAGTGGCCATACTCCCCCAGGCAGCTGTGTCCAGCTTCCCAGCTCTTATCTTAGTCTTTCTTTCACTGCCCCTATCCAGGGTCTCATAATTTACTGTTCTCATTAGCCCTCCTGGATTTCTTTGCCTTTATGACAGAAGCCTCTTTAACTCTCCTGAAGTCCCTTCCTGTGCTATCTCTGAAGTTGCCTACTTAATCCTAACTTGCCCTGGGATTCACCCCTATGGGAAAATACACAACCAAACAGTCTCAGTCCAAGGCAGTGTAGAAGAGGTCTAAAAGCTTGCCCTCTGTCTAAAGTGACTTGTATCAGGGACACACACAAAGGAGTTAGGCAGTTTCCAGAGAGTTGTGACGAGAGATCCAAAATTCAAAGCATACCATATAATCCACCATGAGGTCAAGACGATAGCTACCACGGTCTCTGCCACCAGGACCATGAACCAAGCGCAATCTCCCCATTTGTCTCTCAACCATGCGTTTCTTCCTCATGTCTTTCTTCCTTCTCCTACTACATATACTTTATATATATAGTATAAATTATTGTATAAAATATATTATATAAATTATATATATATATGTATAATTTCCTGCTTGCTCCTTCTCAGGTGTACACCCCCATTCAGCAAGTCTGGTTCGTGGCATTCTGGAAGTTTCAATCCAAGGCCTCTGAGATGTCAGTAGCATACAAGTGGGTGTGGAGAACGTGGTGCTCATTCTCATACTATCTGTGCTGCGTGCCCCTCCTGCCTTTGCTTTGATACATCCTGTAACTTCCCAAACTCCACAGGGACAGAAATGCCTTCTTTGTGGAACTAAGAAATGGCTACAAATCCTTGACCTACAAAAAAACTGTTTTTACCCTCCTGACACCCCTCCATGTTCTGTATCTCTAGAGGCAGATTTCTAGAGGCCTCCCTTTGAGTTTAGCCAATAGGAGACACATTGGGAGATCTGAAAAGAGAAAATGGTTTGGTTTGGTTTGGTCTGGTTTGGTTTGGTTTGGCAGTTGTCATGTTTATTTGTGGAGCCCCTCGAAGCTGCTGCCAGTGGGTGCTATCCCAGGGCTGTGTTACCAGCTAGCTCACTCTGCCCTTGGTTGTCTCTGGATGGTAACCATTCCTCTGAGCACGTCCATACCTGGGCATGTAAACATTTCTTGTTGCTTTTCAAAACATTATTTTTCACAAAATAATGCCTATTTGCTCAGTTGTCCCTATAGCTCTCTACCAAGACTCTGACTGTAAAGTAGATTTTAAGACTTGTGACACTATATAGACTGGAGTTCTATTCACTTCCAATGATCCATAAAAAAAAAAAAGATCCTATGTTCACCACTAATGGTCTATATACATCCATACAAATATTACTTCAATAAAAAATGTTTAATAATAATATAAAAGGAATTTTAGTAAAGCTTGGAGTATTAACATTCAGTCAAGTATCAGAAAAGAAGTTCTTTTCCCCTCCCCTCTTAAAATAGTAAGGTTCACAGACAGAAAAAACAGTGCATTAATTGGTCCTTTGTCCAGTGAAGGCAGGGTATACAGGGAAGGAAGGCGCAAGATGACTGTACAGGAATGTGAAACACTTGAAACTGAAGAGTCAGGAATTGCATAATTAATTTATAAAATATAGCAAACCTAATGCTAAGCCTTCATCTACAGAATTTATTTCTATCAAAGGATGTCTCATAGACTTAAGCTCCAAAGGATCATAACCAATAACAGTTTGCTCTTATAAATCAGGAAGCTAACTACCTCCATGAAAAAGGGAACATGAGTTTCTCAGTTTAGAAATGTGGGAGATATATATGTTAAAATAAAAAAAGAGTATCAGAAGTATATATCATGGCTCCATGGCCTATGGTTCCTAAGACTTACTCCAAGTTAAAAAAAAAAAACCGTTCTGTATATAAAACAACCTTTACAAAACATCAATCTGTCTTTCCTGACCACTATCACTGAAAAAGCCAATGCCATTCAGTATTTACTGAGAACCCATGATCTATGATACATTGTCCTAGGTTTTGTAAACAAACAAACAGTGTGGCAGATGAATACCATAATGACTCCAAATCAAAGCATATTATGTTATCTAGGTATATAGTGCTCATGGTATAAGCATCAGTAAACATAAGTGATTTGGGAATATGGAAGTGGTCCTATTACATCCTTTATCTGACATTAATTCCACAGGTTGCAGTTGAATTTTAGTTCCATTTCATTTCTTTTTTTTTTAAAGACTTATTTCATTTATTTATGGATACAGAAATGGGGTACAGCCAGAGGTGCAGGAGGTGAGAGGATTCACCAGATACAGAGTGGGGATCAGAGCAAGGAGATGCGGAAAGTACACTACTGAGGGGAGCAGTAGGCAAGACAGAAGAGGTCTGCTACACCATATGGATCACCTCCAGGACAGGGATCGAACTCACACTGAAGGGACCACAGCTTGGCTTAGCTCCAACCCACTGGACCACCAAGGAGGGCCCCCGTTTCATTTCTACGAAGAGATGGACAGCAGCTGTTCACTAACTTTTTGTAATTGCATCTCAAAGGGTAATTTAAGGGTGACTTCCCTTCTCTGTGCTCAATCTTTCCTTTAATCCTCCTTCATTACTCTAATGTGAAAGTCCCAGGCCATCTATACTACAAGCATACTTCACTGGCACAGCCATAGGGACATCCAAATCTTTGAGCTGGTGGTGCTCACATTTCAGGGTGGTAGAAGGATAATCATTAGACGGCCAGGTATAATTGGGTGGGGATGCAGATCTGGCCTGGCAGGCTGCACAGTGAGATGGTATGGACTCCATAGCCCCAACTGTGTGTCTCAGACATCTCACTACATTTCCATGCATGTTGTGAAGAAGACTTCCTGATTGGAGAAACATATTTCTGCAAACTAGGAGATGAACTAAATAGACGTTTGAACTTTAAAAGATGGAGAATAGGCAGGTCTTACTTTCTTGTTTTTCAAGATTCAATATTCACCCTAGTGTGGCTGATAGAAGAAATGGTAACCAGCCACATGCTGATCAACTAATCCCCTCTCTCTTTCTGTTCTTCTTACTCCTCTTGTAATTAAATCCTTTTTTAAAATTTCCCTCTACTTGCCTGCTTTTGTACCTTGTCCTGATTTCCAGAACATGAAGTTGAACTCATAAACCAGGGCACTCTGATTTCTTCCAGGTTTGCCCAGTAACCATTGGAACCCAACATGGGGCCACCAAACACATGGGTGACCAGCACAAAGGACACTTCCTTGCATGGGTCACCATAAGCGAGCTGAATTCTGGGATCTCTCTCTTTTTCTGATTTAGAAGAGCTTGCTTTTAGAGTTTTCTATGCAGATTTACTTTGATATGAGTTTTATTATTAGTGTAAACAATTTTTTCTTTATTCTCCTTTTAAAATTTTGTTTAAGCGATCTGGCAAAGTGTGATGCATGAAAGTTAATTTTGGTTTCATGAGAGATCTTGTGAACATACA
Organism: Condylura cristata; assembly: GCF_000260355.1. NCBI lineage: Eukaryota > Metazoa > Chordata > Mammalia > Eulipotyphla > Talpidae > Condylura > Condylura cristata. The sequence goes on from NW_004567104.1 coordinate 1,410,415, forward strand.
CATGGGATTCATTTTCAAACTCTGATTTAGGACATTTTATGCTGGGGGTAGAGAGGGGGGTTTCAGTTGTGTGTGTGTGCTGGGTACAATTTTGTTTTTGGTTCAACAGGTGAAACTTCTACTCCAGCTGAGTGAATGAGTCTGGGTGATTTCTGACTGACTGAAACAAGTTCAGCTGTAAGTGTCTAGGAAGAATGTGGATTTTATCTGTAACAGAGGTTAGCCAGCACATGCATCAATGTCAGGAAAAATTGTCTATTGATGAAACTATTTTGCAACTATATGAATTTTGTGAAAGAAAAGACAGATGAGATGAGCTGCCATATATACACTCCTTAATGCCCCTCCATAAATTAGAATTAGAAATGTCAAAGGTCCATTTGATTGCACAAAAAAGGCAGAGCAGCATTCTCTCACTCTGATATTTGTAAAGGGGAGAAACAAAGGAAAACCACACTTATTAGAGACTTTGAGCCCTCTAGCTTCAAGAGGCCAGCACCTCTTATCACTCCCTGACAACACTCCAGTTTGCGCATAAAGAAACCTCACACAGCTGATTATCATTTTGTTTAGGACTCCAGAGCCACTAATGAACATCCAGGACATTCACCCAACTATACCAAATCCTTGCACCCTACTATTTGCCACACCTGGGAATTTTCAACCCTGGACTTATAAGATTTTTTTTTTTTCTGTATCCCAGTAGATGCCCTGAATCAGCTATTCTTTGAATAGTGGGACTCTGAGACCAAAAGCAGTTTGCAATATTGTTAGATGGTTGCTTCCAAAAGAGTTTGAATGTTCTAAAAGTGTTGAGTATTTTGAGGAAAGTAGTGCCTAGGGATTTCAGAAATTCTAACCAGAACAAGGCATCCTCCTATATTTTGTGGATGAATTACTAATTGTCAGCTTGTCTATCAACCTTGTCTGGAGAATTCCATATTGATTTTGAACCACTTAGTAGAATATGGCTCTATATCACCTCAGAAAGTTCAGACATGCACTTTCAAATGTTTGCATTTTTCAAAATGTTGCATACTTAAGGTTTGAGATGAAAAAAGGTAAATGAAGTCTTGACCAAGAGAAAACAGGTGATTTCAATTTCAGCTTTCCCTGAAAATCAATATAATTACACAAGTTTGGGGGAATGGCTGTTTTTTGCAGAATTTGGATCCCTAACTTTGGAATAACAGCAAACTCTCTACATGAAGTCTTCAAGCATCTGACTCCAAACCTTTATTTGGGAGTTCATAAAATTAAGAAGACTTTGATGAAACAAAAGAAAGTTGTTCACAACACTAGCCTTATAGCTACCAGGCCCCGAGAAGTCATTCTGACACTGTGCATGGAAGATAAAGAGTCGTCTTGGTAATGCTTATCCAATTTTTAGGACCAGAAATGTAGACCATCACATACTTGTTCAAACAATTATAACATACCACTAAGGTGTGGCTTCATGTTTGTAACAACTTACAACCTGCAGCATGAATCAAGAGAGTTTACCATAGGTCAGTTAAGCTCTATGTATGTGCCACTCCAGGCTTTGGTATTAGAACAGAAGGATGGATTTTGATTGACTTCTGAGAAAATGGAGATATAGTAAGAAGCTCTATTAGATAATCCTCAGATGAAGCTGAGAGTTACAAACACATGAGGTGATATGGGAAGAAAGGGAACTCCTTATAGCCACAACAAAGATATTGAACACCCCCTAGAGATCATAGTCTTCCTCACAGCAGTGACTTTGCCATGAGCCATAGCAGAAATGAATCATCCTAGCCAGAAAAGGGATGAATCTGAAATTGCAGCAAGCAGCACAGCAACTGACTTTGTGGCCAAGGCCACTGCTTGTTCTACTTTCCAGAGGGCACCCATCCCTCTCATGGACTTATCTCAATTTAACCCCAAATATACATGACCAAGATGAGGAAAGGACCTGTGAATGTAGATTTACTAACATTGATCCTATCTCTACTTGGAAAATTAACTCATATGGTATATTATTCCTCCCAGAAACCCCACTCTGTCCAGTGCTAAAATATCTACATGAGTGATTCCACTAGGGAGAGATGCTTTACTATAATTCATGCACCCACATTTAAAGGGTACTTTCAGAGAATGGCTCAATGTAACAGGCAAGTTTGTAATTTATGTGCCCAGATTAACCTCAAGAGTGACATATCTTCAAGCTACCAGGGTACAATATCAGGATAAGTTCTTTTTTAAAAAACGGCAGTGGAGAATTTAAAAAATGTGGTACATATACACAGTGGAATATTATTCAGCAATCAAAAAAGATAAACTCATTCATTTTACAGCAACATGGATGGAGCTGGAAGGGATCATTCTTACTGAAATAAGCCAGAAAGAAAAAGAAAAATACTGGATGGTTTTACTCATAGCATGAGCATTAAGGACTAGGGGTGGAAGGTGGAAATAATAATAATGAACAACTATATACCAGAGACATCTTATAGAGGAAGTGGGGAATAGGATCAGAAGTAGGGTGTGTTTGTTGGGGGGGGAAGTACACTGTACTATAGTGATGGCATATGGGTGATATGGTGATGGGAATCCCACAGAGATTACAACTGAGATGGAAAAAGACACAAAATGATGTAAAAATAAACTATTATATTAAATTTTTAAAAAGTTAAAAAATAATTGGCAGTGGATTTTATCCAAGTACCCAAGACTGTTACAAATATATTTGGTCTTTGTATATATCTTTCTGGGATGGGCAGAAGCATCCCCAAAGGACAGAAAAAGCTTCAAGGTTTGCCAAATAGTTGCCAAAGAAAATAATTCCTTATTTTGGAATTTCCAATTCTATACAGAGTGACAACAGACTCATTTCTTTCAGAAAAAAATTCAGAAAGTAAGTAATGCCTTAAAGGTCACTTACAAATCATACATGAAACCTGGATACCATGACCAAAAGGACAAACTGAGATATGAATCACACCTTAAAGAAGACGGTGATGAAATTAGGTTAAGAAACCCATCTGCAAGGTAAGTAAATATTGTCCATCACCCTTCTTTGGTAGAGTGACTCCAAGAGGTGAACCCTGGTTGATCCCTTTTGAACTTGACACTAGAAGACCATTCCAAGATTCACTTTTGATCACTGCACTAGACATAGAACAAGAATGTAGAATCAAACATACATACATGATATATATCCCAGAAATTTTAGCTGTAACTAATAATTTTGCTCTTAAAAAATAAATTGTAAAGGAATTTGTACATCTCAATGAACAATTGGATCTTTTCAGAATTGGTGGTCAGGTTTTACTCAAAAATGCTAACCACTTGTTCTTCCCTTGAAATTTACAAATATAAAGCCCTGGGTACATTATTGCAGCTTGTAGAAAGTCCCAGAAGGCAAGATCTGTAACATTCAAAAGACCTGACATATTTGTTTAAGAAAAATAGAAAATCTTATTTTTTTTCTCTTTCTGCCTTGGTTGTAGGATAACCCCTGGATTCACTTTGAGATAAACACTTGAAACCCTGGGGTGACAAATACAGCTATGATCTTTTCTTAGTAAGTGATCCAAAACATGTTTTCCTCCTTCCTAAGTTTAAGATATCTAGGGGAGTAGCTGAAATCATGTGACCTCTGCTGACAAACCTCCAGAGTTACAAGAATTTTTATGCTTTTATGTCATTCTTACATTTATCATTTTTTATTTTTTTTGTTTTTAGTTTTGATTATTTTTTTGAAGTGTTTACTTTGTTTTATATGTATTTTACATCATTTTTACTTTTTTTTCCTCAAATGTAGTTCCCATAGAAATTCCAACACCAATTCACCTAGGTGCCATCACCATAATCCCTTGTGTTATTCCCACTTTCACTTGTTCACTTTCCTCCTCCTCCCCTGCAGTGCCACTGATTTATAGTTGCCTCTTTAATGTTGTTTTGTCTTGTTTTTATTGTTATTTTCCCTGCCTTGGTCTCTCATTTGGTTCCCCTATATTTCTCCTACATGTGAAACCATTTGATACTTTTTTTTTCCTT
>NW_004567104.1:1414937-1419242 GCF_000260355.1 Condylura cristata
GTGATACCTCTTTGTAGTTTTAAATTGCATTTCCCTGATTATGAGGGATGTTGAACATTTTGTCATATGCCTGTTGGTCATTTGCATTTCCTCTTTGAAGAAGTATCTTTTAAGATCTTCTGCCCTTTTTTGACTGGATTATTCATTTTGTTGTTGAGTCATATGAGTTCTTTGTGTATCTTTGTGATCAGTCCCTTATCACTTGTATGGAGAGCAAGACATTTCTTCTAATCAGTAGGGCTTTACTTTGTTTTGGTTAATGTCTCTTTTGCTGTACAAAAGCTTTTTAGTATGATGTAATCCTAGCTGTTTATTTCCTTCACTTTCTTTGTTTAGGGGAATGAGACTTTAAAGGTGTTGCTGAGATGTATGTCATGTAGTGTCTTACCTATATTTTCTTCTATAATTTTATGGTTTCAGGTCTTATGTTCAGTTCTTTTATCCATTTTGAATTGACTATGTATGGAAGGTAGTAGTCTAGTTTCATTCTTTTGCATATGGGGGTCCAGTTTTCCCAGCACCACTTATGTATGTTCTTTGCTCCTTTGTAAAGATTAGTTGTTCATGTATGTGTGACTTTATTTCTGGGATATCTATTCAGTGATATTTGTCCATGTGCCTGTTTTTGTTCCAGTATCATAATGCTTTAATTATTATGGCCTTATATTATGGGTTGAAGTCTGGAAGTGTGACACCTCTATTCTCCTTTGTTTTAGTCAGGAGAGACTTGGCTATTAGAGGTTTTTTTGTGTCTCCATATAAATTGCATCAATTTGTTTTTCTATTTCTTTGAAGAATGTCATAGAAATTTTTATTGAATAGCTTTGATTCTGCAAATTTCTTTTGGTAAGATAGCCATTTTGACAATGTTGTTTCTTCCTATCTATGAGCAGGGGGTGTCTTCCCATTTCTTTGTGTCTTCATCTGTTTCTTTTAACAATGTTTATAATTTTCTTTGAATAGGTTTATTCCCAAGTATTTGATTTTTTTGTTTGTTTCAGTTATAGATAGATGACATAGTTTTCTTTATCTTCTTCACATTGGTTTTTTATATATAGGACAGCTGCTGATTTTTGTGTGTTGATTTCGTATCCTGCTAGTTTACTAAACTGGTTGATTGTTTTTGTTAGACTTTCTGTGGAGTTTTTAGGGTTTTATATAGATCTTTTGTCTTCTGCAAATAGAGATAATTTTACTTCTTTCCTTATTTGGAATCCTTGTGTGTCTTTCTCTTGTCTTATTGATCTGGCTAGGACTTCCAGTATTATATTGAAAAGCAGTGGCAACAGTGGACATCCTTGTCTTGTTCCTGATCTTAAGGAGAAGGCTTTCAACAATTCACCATTGAGAATAATATTGGCTGTGAGTTTATCATATATGCTTTCCAACATGTTAGAGTATGTTCCTTCTATCCTGAGAATTTCAAAGACCTTCATCATGAATGGATGTTGGACTTTGCCAAATGCTTTCTAAGCATCTATTGCTATGATCATATGGTTTTGTTGTTGTTGATATGTTGGATTACATTAATTGATTTTTGAATGTTAAACCATCCTTGTGCTCCTTGATCATGGTGTATGATCCTTTTAATGCACTGTTGTGTTCTAGTTGCTAGGATTTTATTGAGGGTTTTTGCATCAGTGTTCATTAGGGAGATTGGTCTGTAATGTTCTTTTTTGTGTTGTCTTTGTCTGGTTTTGGTATTAATATAATGTAAACTTAATAGAACATATTTGGTAGTGTTGCTTCTTTCCCAACTTTTTAAAAGACTTTGTGTAGGGGCCCTCCCTGATGGCGCAGCGGGTTAAAGCACTGCACTAGGAAGCTTAAGCCAATTCCGCACGAGTTTGATCCCTGCCTGCTCCAGAGGAGATCCACATGGCATGGCAGACCTCTCCTGACCCGCCCGCTGCTCCCCTCAGCACTGTACTTCGTGGATCTGCCTGTTCTGCTCCCCACTCTGTCCCTGGTGAATTCTCTCACCCTCGCATCTTTGGCCTGTATCCCAGATCTGTATGAATAAATAAATAAATATTAAAAAAAAAAAAAGACTTTGTATAGGATAGGCACTAGTTCATTTCTGAACATTTGGTAGAATTCATTTGTGAGGTCATCTGGTCCAGGGATTTTGTTTGGGAGGAGGGTTTTGAGTACTGCTTCAATTTTGCTGCTTGTAATTGGTCTGTTAGGTGTTCTATTTCTTCTTTATTTTTTTAAAATAATGTAATAGTTTATTTTAACATCATTTTCTGCTCTTTTCCATCTCAATTGTAATCCCTGTGGGCTTCCCATCACCATTGACCAGTGTGCCATCACCATAGTCCAGTGCACTTCCCTCACCTCACCTTTTTTTAATCCCATTCCTCATTCCACCCCTGTAAAATGTCTCTGGTATATACTTGTTCATTATTATTATTTTCTTGCCTGGTCCTTTATAATTCTGCTATGAGTGAAACCATCTGGTATTTTTCCTTTTCTTTCTAGCTTATTTCACTAAGAATGATCTTTTCCAGCTCCATTCATGCAGCAAAAAGGATGTGTTTTTGTTGTTGTTTGTTTGTGTTGTTTTTGGTTGTTGAATAATATTCCACTGTGTGTTTGTACCACATCTTTTTTAATCCAGTCATCTACTTTTGGGCATTTGAGTTGTTTCCATGTCTTTCCAATTGTAAATAAAGCAGCAATAAAAATGGGAGTGCAGGTATCTTTTTGAATCAGTGTTTTTGTGTCTTTTGGGTAGATACCTAGGAGTGGGATTGCTGGGTAATATGGAAACTCCATGTTTAGCATTTTGAGAAATCTCCAGTTTTCCATAGTGGTTGTTGGCCATTTGCATTTCCTTTTTGGAGAAGTTTCTTTTTAGTTCATTTGTCCATTGTTTGATGGAGTTGTTTATTTTTGTTAAATTTCATCAGTTCTTCGTATAACTTTGTGATTAATCCTTTATCGCTAGTTTTGTGTGAGAAAATTTTTCCCAATTAGTATGATGCTGGTTTGTTTTTTGAAATGTCTCTTTTGCTGTACAGAAGCCCTTTTTTTCATGATCAAAGAATTCATTTATATGAAATTTTATAATAGGCAGACTGAATCACAAGAGATGTCTGGTGAGCAGTAATTTTTCTAGAGTAATGGAAATTGTCATCTTATACGGGGGCTGTGTGAGTATATACCATTTTCAACATTAAATTACTCTTAAAATCTGTATTTTGGGGGACGTCTCTGGTGATGCAGGAGTTGTAGTCTCAGTACTATCAAACTGTCACCAGCCATTGCACCCTGAGTTGGATCCTCAGCCAGGGAATCAACCCACATGGTGCACCACACCTCTCCTGTCTTGTCTACTGCTTCCCTGATTATTTCAGTAGATCTACCTGTTTGGCTCCTGACTCTGTCTCTAGTGAATTCTCTCATCCATGACACCCCAGTTCTTATATGCATTAATAAAAATAAATCGTTAAAAACTATACTTCCATAAATCAATCTTATTTTAATAAAAATAATTTAAAAGAACAAAATAAAATCTGCATTTTTAGCAGTAATTATGTCCTTGTAACATGACTTTGAGGAACCAAGTGGGGAATAGGATCAAAACTGTGGGGGGTGGGAAATGCACTGGACTATGGTGATGGCACATTGGTGATTTGGTGATGGGAAACCCAAGGGGATTACAACTGAGATGGAAAAATGCACAAAAATATGTAAAAATGAACTAATAAAATAATGAAAAAACCTTACTTTGAGGAACCATTGAAAATTTGAACTTCTAATAATTGACTAATTTTATAATCAAATTACCTTAGATTTTAGTCAATAACTTTAAAATAACTAAATTTCTCTGTTACAGTGGTTATTTTACCTTAATGCAGTTTTTTCAGTTTTGGTTTGAATGTAAATTAGAAACTGATTAGGCATGGTGAAGGAACTATTTTTGAAGTTTAGTTTTAGGAACAGTAAACTAAAAATGTGAAGCTTTGAGTTTTATTCTCAGTTCCCTTTTCTTTATTTATTTTATAATAGTTTATTTTTACATATTTTTGTGCATCTTTCCATGTCAGTTGCAATCCCCTTGGGTTTCCCATCACCAAATCACCCATAAGCCATCACCATAGTCCAGTGCATTTCCCTCCCCCCCACTGTTTTTGCTCCCATTCCCCACTCCACCCAGACAAAATGTCTCTGGTATATAGCTGTTCATCATTATAATTATTTTCTCAACTGTTCCATTATATTCCTGCTATGAGAGAAACCATCTGGAATTTTTCCTTTTCTTTCTGGCTTATTTCACTAAGCATGATCTTTTCCAGT
>NW_004567104.1:1420313-1424490 GCF_000260355.1 Condylura cristata
TAGAACTTGACGTTTGGGATAGTAATGCCTCCATTTTGTTTTTTTCGTAGACATTAGGGTTTTGGCTATTTGAGATGTTTTGTTGTTTCATATGAATCTCATCAATATTATTTCTATTTCTTTGGAGAATGTCATTGAGACATTTATTGGGGTGGCATTAAATCTGTGTATCATTTTTGGCAGGATGACCATGTTGATGATGTTAATTCTCCCGATCCATGAGCAGGGGATGTCTTTCCAATTCATGGTGTCTTCTTGAATTTCTTTTAACAGTGTTTTGTGATTTTCTTTGTAAAGTTCTTTTACCTCTTTTGTTAGTTTGACTCCCAGGTATTTGATTCTTCTTGTTTTAATTGAAAAAGGGGATGCTTTTTTTAATTTGTGCTTCTTCTGATTGGTTGTGTATAGGAAGGCCTTTGACTTTTGTGTGTGGATTTTATATCCTGCTACCTTGCTAAACTGGTTAATGCTTTGGATTAATTTCTCTGTGGAGTTTTTAGGGTTTTCCATGTAAATTAACATGTCATCTGCAAATAAGGACAGTTTTGCTTCTTCTTTCCCTATTTGGATTCCTTGTATGTCTTTTTCCTGTTTTATTTCTCTGGCTAGAACTTTCAATGTTTTATTGAAGAGCAGTGGCGATAGTGGACACCCTTGTCTTGTTCCTGATCTCAAAGGAAAGGCTTTCAGCTTTTCTCCGTTGAGGATAATATTGGCTGTGTGTTTGTCATACATGGCTTTTATCATGTTGAGGTAAGTTCCTTGTATTCCTAGGATTTCTAGGGCCTTAAACGTGAATGGGTCTTGAACTTTGTCAAATGCTTTCTCCACATCTATTGATATGATTATGTGGTTTTTATTCTTTTGTACAGAAGCTCTTTAACTTGATATAGTCCCATCTATTTATCCTTGCCTTCACTATCATTGCGTTGAGTGCTGTATCTTCAAGGATGTTACTGAAGTGTTTGTTGTGTAGTGTTTGGCCCACCTTTGCTTCCAGGTATTTTACGGTTTCTGTTCTTATGTCTAGGCCTTTAGTCCACTTCGAGTTGATTTTTATGTATGGTGTGAGGTAGTAATATAATTTATTTATTTTTTTTTTTTTGCATGTAGCTTCCCTGTTTTCCTAGCACCATTTGTTGAACAAACTTTCTTTGTTTCTTTGTATCTTCTTTGCTCCTTTGTGAAAGATTAGCTGTCCATAAACCTGTGGGTTTATAACTGGGTTTTCTATTTGAATCCACTGGTCTGTGTTTCTGTTCTTGTTCCAGTACCAGGCAGTTTTGATTATTATGTCTTTGTAGTATAGCTTGAAGGTTGGAATTGTGATGCCTCCATTCTCTTTCATTTTATCATGAGAGTTTTGGCTATTCAAGGTCTTTTGTGGTTTCATATGAATCTCATCAATATTTGTTCTATTTCTTTGAAGAGTGTCATTGAGACTTTTATTGGGATAGTTTTAAGTCACTAGTGTTATCACTTTTGGTAAATGGCCATTTTGATTATGTTAATTCTCCCGATCATAAGCAGGGGATATCTTGCCATTTCATGATGTCTTTTTGTATTTCTTTTAACAGTGTTTTGTAATTTTCTTTGTATAGGTCTTTTACCTCTTTATTTAGGTTGATTCCCAGGTATGTGATTCTTTTTGCTTTAATTGAAAAGGGGATGGTTTCTTTATTTCTGCTTTTTCTGATGGTTGTTTGTGTATAAGAAGGCCTCTGACTTTTGTGTGTTGATTTTACATCCTGGTATCTTACTAAACCGGTTGATGGTTTTGATTAGTTTCTCTATGGAGTTTTTTGTTTTTTCCATGTAAATTAACATATCATCTGCAAATAAGAGCAGTGTTTTTTTTTTAAGGATTTATTTATTTAGGCCCTCCCTGGTGGCGCAGCGGGTTAAAGCACTGCACTAAGAAACTTAAGCCACTTCCACATGAGTTCGATCCCCGCCTGCCCCAGATGTGACCACATGGCATGACAGACCTCTCCTGACCTGCCTGCTGCTCCCCTCAGCAGTGTACTTCGTCGATCTGCCTGTTCTGCTACCCACTCTGTCCCTGGTGAATCCTCTCACCCTCTGTATCTCTGGCCTTTCCCCCAGTTCTGTATGCATAAATAAATCTTTAAAAAAAAAGAGATTTACTTATTTATGCATACAGACTGGGGGACAGGCCAGAAGTGCAGGGGCAGTGAGAGGATTCACCAGAACAGTGTGGGGAGCAAAATAGGCTGAATGATGAACTACACTGCTGAGGGAAGCACCAGGCGGGTCAGGAGAGGTCTGCCACACAATGTGGTCACCTCCTGGGGCAGGGATCGAACTCATGCTGAAGTGTCTTTAGCTAATTAATGCTGTACTTTAACCCACTGTGCCACCAGGGAAGGCCAAATAAGGACAGTTTTACTTCTTCTTTCCCTTTATGGATCCCATGTATATCTTTTTCCTGTCTTATTGCTCAAGCTACAACTTCCAATATTATGTTGAAGAGCTCTGGCAATAGTGGTCACATTTGTCTTGTTCCTGATCTCAAGGGAACGGCTTTTAGCTTTTCTCCATTGAGGATCATATTGGCTGTGGGTTTGTCATATATGATTTTTATCATGTTGAGGTATGTTCCTTCTATTCCGAGGATTTCAAGGGCCTTAAACATAAATGGCTGTTGAACTTTGTCGAATGCCTTCTCCACATCTATTGATATGATTATGTGGTTTTTATTTTTCTGTTGGTTGATGTGATGGGTTAATTAATTGATTTTCTGATGTTGAACCATCCTTATGCTCCTGGGAGAAAACCCACTTGGTCATGGTGTGTTATTCTTTTAATGCATTGTTGGATTCTGTTGGCTAAGATTTAGTTGAGGATTTTTGAATCAGTGTTCATTAGGGAGATTTGTCTGAAGTTTTCTTTTTGTGTGTGATTTTTTGTTAGGTTTAATTACTTTTCCTAGCATTCTTTATCTCCTCTAGTGGACTTTTCATCTCCTGCATTTCTTCTTTTTCCTTCTTTTAATGTTTCATTTTCTTTCTTCAATTCATTGATTGCTTGTCTCATATCATTATTTTCTTTTTCATTTCTCTCATTCATTTCCTTGATAGCTTGCCTCGTATCATTTTTTACTCCTTTTGATCTTCTTTTTGTTTGTTTATCATGACAATTTTGAATTCTCTACCTGATAGGCTGAGCAGGTGTCCTATTTCTTTATTGATTTCTGTTGACTGGTCTTTTTGTAGTGAATTTTTTCCCCTGTGGACTTGCTTTGGTTTTTTGTTTGTTTGTTTTTAGTCTTCTTTTCCCTGCCATGTATTTTCTAATACTTTCTATTCATTGAGACACAGTGTTGCTGTTATTGGCCAGCATTCTTCCTGTATGTTCTTTCTTGGGTTGCCAAGGGACTTCCAGATACTTCAGTTGTGAAGGATGTTCTGAGCTGTGCTTTGTTTCAATATCTCCTGTTCTTCCAGCCCCCATTGTGTGGAATTTTGCCTGTTTTCTCAGCCAGGAACAGTCAGGAGTCTATTGTGGTGCTCAGCTTCTTCCAGTAACACATTGAATCCTAATCTCTGGAAGGTGCCTGCAAAAAATACCTGGATGAGCTGATTTTCTCCATTGAATTTCTTGCTTCTTCTACGCATGTCTCAGCAAAATAATGGAGTTAAGAGAGAATACAGATTGAGATGGGAGTTTAGGGGAGAGGAGAGGATGGTATAGAGAGGTAATATGGATGGAGTTGATAGGAGATGGTGAAGGTTAAATAGGGTAAGAGGGGGAGGAGAGGGAGATGGAGGGGAGGTGACAGATGTACAAAAGGTGGAAGAAATAATAATGTTGGTGGGGAAGGAGAAAGAGGAGACAGAAACCCAATGTAAGAATGAAGGAAGGGCACAGAAATCTACCAGCTGAGTAGTACAGGAATCTAACAAACATATAAACAAACAAATGACAAACACAACCATGGATAGGAGAGAATTGCCTCTCTATGTCTGGTGGCACCCAGTTATCTAATCCTTGTTGTTTTAGGCTGGTCTCCAGGGGAGTACCTTACTACTGGGTGAAGTAGTCTTCCCAGAGACTGCAGTTTTGTTTGGCTTTCTTTCTTTCTTTCTTTCTTTCTTTCTTTCTTTCTTTCTTTCTTTCTTTCTTTCTTTCTTTCTTTCTTTCTTTCTTTCTTTCT
>NW_004567104.1:1424725-1440146 GCF_000260355.1 Condylura cristata
CTTTCTTTCTTTCTTTCTTTCTTTCTTTCTTTCTTTCTTTCTTTCTTTCTTTCTTTCTTTCTTTCTTTCTTTCTTTCTTTCTTTCTTTCTGTTCTTTTTTTTGTCCCCTGATGTAGTTGGGGCTAGTAAGGAATTTCTTGAGGTTTCTTTCCACCCAGGGTCTCCTGCAATCTAGGGGCCTCCAACACAATGGCTGGCCCTGACAGTTTCCTCCTGGTAATTCTGGTAGCCACCTGATTTCAGGTATGTGTGGCTTGTGATTTTTTTACCACTTGGTGGTGCCAGAGACTTCTCCCAATTAATTTTCAGAACTGGGCTTGTTTAAATAGGTCTCTGGGAGAGGAAGGGTGCCAGAAGGAAAACTCCTTAGCTAGTCTTTCTGCCATCATACCCACGATTGTAGCAGCACTGCAGCTCCCACTTGCCCACCAGTTGATCTTTCTAACCTTCTGATGTTCCGGGTTCCCTCTATGCTTGGATGTGCCCTTGGGATGGTAGGGTGGGGGGTAGGGCACGTTAGAAGTATTGTAGGTGTTCCTGAAGCTGGGCCTGTCATTGAGCCAGTCACTAGTTTTGTTTACTTTCTATGCACTGTGCATCTTGCAGGGCAGTGCCTTAATGACTCACAAGTCTTCAGGCCTCTGCTGGGGTGGGGTGGGGGGGCGAGGATGCAGGGATTCAGAGTATGCCAGAAGAGCTGCAAGCCTCCCAGCTGTAAAGTCTGCCAGTCCTCCCTCTGCCCCTTCAGGGCTCTTTGTGCCCGCTACGAGCAGTCTTTCCCCTCTACTTGGGGTCCATTCACAGAGCTGAGTTATCTCTTTATCTCCAGAGCTTTACTGCAAGTTTTGTTGGTAGATGCAGTAAGCAGGCAAGCATCCCATCTGAGGCACTTCCTAGGGCCTCTCTATGGTTGGATGTGCCTATGGAGGGATTGGGGGAGTGTTGGAAGTGTTGTACCTTCTTAGCAGTTGGGCCTGTGATTGATTCCATCTAACCAGTTTTTGTTTTTCCTCTTTTACCTCTGGGGCTTTGTGAGCCTTGCTGGACCACACCTTAATGGTGCACAAGTCTCCAGGCCTCTGCTGTTGGGGCAGGGGATACAGAGAGAGCTAAAAGGGCTGCAAGCCTCCACGTGCCCCACTCACCAGTCTTCTTCCCCAACTCCAAGGCTCTAGCACTTTGAACAGTCTTTCCCCACGGCTTGGCTTCCACTCACTGAACTGGGTTTTCTGTCTTTACCTCCAAGGCTTTAGTGAGCCGATGAGCAGCAAGCCTCCTATCTGAGGTACTTCCTAGTGCCTGGGCCCTGAGTCTCCCTCAGTTATCTTCCTTCTAGTAAGTCCAGGGCACTCTCATTTGGATTGAAACTCATAGTATGTAAGCCTACAGTCCGTTTTTAGTCTTATATTCCTGTGTGAGCTTGGATGTAGTGATTTCGGTATCTTCACTCTGCTGCCATCTTGCCAGATCTCCTCTTCTTTTTAAAAAATTTATTTATGTATGTATATAGAACTGGGGTACAGGCCAGGGTGCAGGACAGTGAGAGAATTCACCAGAGACAAGATTGAGGAGCAGAACAGGTAGATTGACAAAGTACACTGCTGAGGGGAGCAGCGGGTGAGATAGAAGTCTGCTGTGCCATGTGGGTCACCTGCTTGGCCAGGAATTGAACTCATGCTGAAGCAGCCGCAGCTAGCTTCATAGTGCTACACTTAACCCATTGCACCACAAGGAAAGGTCCTCTATTTCTTTGGATGATTGTATCTTTCTAGGAATTTTTTCTTCTAGACTTTTGAATGTGTTTGCAAATAAATGTTCATAATAATCTGATTATTCTTTTGCCTTCTTCTGAGTCTAATTTCTCCTCTTTCATTTATGATTCTATTTATTTGTGTTTTCTCCCACTTTTTTCTTTGTGAGCCTGGCTAGAGATGTGTCAACTTTGTTTATTTTTTCAAATAATCAACTTTTGTTTCCGTTAATCTTTTGGATTGTTTCTTTAATTTCTGTTTTGTTTATTTCTGCCTTGATTTTTATTATTTCCTTTCTTTTACTGATTTGGGAGGGGCTTGTTGTTCTTCTGTAGTTCCTTGAGATGGGATATTAAGTTGTTTCTTGAATTCCTTCTTGTTTCTTGCTATTGCTATAAACTTCCCTCTTATTAATGTGTTTGCTGTGTTCCATAATGTCTAGAAATTGATGTCTTCGCTGTTATTCAGCTCAAAGTCTATTTTAATTTTTTCTTTGATCACATCTTTAATCCTGTGGTCTTCCAGTATGTAGGTTTTAATAACCATATTGTGGGAGGGTTCCTTGCTTTCATTCTATGATTTATTTCTAGTTTTATGCAAGATATGTGGATAACTTTGATCTTAAGGTATCTGTTGATGTTGGTCTTGTGACCCAAAATGTGATCAATTCTAGAGAAGGATATATGCACACTTGAGAAGAATGTGTATTCTGATTTTGGGGGGTGCAGTTTCCTATAGATGTCTGCTAAACTCATGAGTTTAGGTCTTTGTTTAAGGCTCTAGTTATATTTTTTTTTGAAAGTTTTTTTTAAAGATTTATTTATTTATTCATACAGAACTGGGGTACAGGCCAGAGATGCAGAGGGTGAGAGGATTCACCAGGGACAGAGTGGGGAGCAGAACAGATAGATCAACGAAGTACACTACTGAGGGGAGCAGCGGGCTTGTCAGAAGAGGTCTACGGTACCACGTGGGTCACCTCCGGGGCAGGCGGAGATCGAGCTCATGTGGAAGTGGCTTAAGCTTCACAGTGCAGTGCTTTAACCTGCTGCGCCACGAGGGAGGGCCCGAAAGGTTTTTTTTAATGAACCTGTGTTTTTATTTTTCTCTTTTGTCTTTTGCAGGTTTTTTTTCATAGTTACATATGAAGTTCAGGTGAACAAACTGTCTGGCCACTTCAATAAATTGTTTTTCTAACATGCAGTGTGTGTAGAGATTGTCTTTGTGGATATGAGTAAAACTAAAAATGTATAAGATAGTCCATGTAACTTAAATGAAACTAATGGAGCTATTTGTGCCTATATCTTGTATATCTTATACATCTGTCCTTTCTTGTCTATTTGGGCTCCTGGGGATTAAAAAATGGCGTAAATAGTACTTATAGAAATTTTGAGCTCAGAAATATAATCCGAACTATGCAAGAGCTTCTTGGAAGGATTATTTTTGTTTAATGAGAAGTAGTTTGGAACTTAATGGATTAGTTTGAAACACATATGTCTATAATGCTGTGGCATTTCTTTAATGTTGGGTAAAATGGGAGTTTGGAAATTAAAGTTTTTGTGAAGTTTAAGAAGTCCAATTATAGAATCAATATAATAGGTTAAGGTTTGACAGTCAGCATTGTGCTGACTGAGTTTAGCAAGAATCTTAATTTACACTTAATTAGGTAATTAAATGACTTGTTTTCTAGTATCCATGACAAAACTTTCCAGGAATTTAAATTAGGAAAAACTGATATTCTTTATTCTTATTAATGAGGAGTGGAGCTCCTGAGAAACACTGTATAATTTCTCCCTTTTCTCACAAAAAGACACTAGATAAATTCCACTTACTTGATATTTACTGGGTAAATTGGAACTTAGTGGGAGTCATTGTTGCTTACAAAAGAAATGTTTAATATTTTCATGTACATGTATATTAAATTGGTGTTCTAAGATTTATATGAATCTTCTTAAGTATCTTGTATGTTCTGATATAATATCACTTGTCAAATTTTTGTTGAAATTTCTAATTTTAAATAAATTTCCATGGCAATTATGTTATTACCAAGTTTTGTGTTTGGTTACTTCAGAGTTTTGATATTTGCATAAATTACTTCTGGTGAAATTAGCAGAAGAAAGACTTCACCAATATCTTAAAACCATTGCTAATTAGCAGAGCTGACTAGTGAGGATTTTCTACATATGACATAATGAATTATTAGAGATGAACAAAATTTTAATAAATTTTTGTTTGAAAAGATCCTGGGTTGCTTTGTTTGGATTCAAGGAAAACTTTTTTCTCCTTTCAGCTGACCATGATCTGCAGGGTAGTTAAATTATATTTTTAGGAGCAGAACTAAATTGTGTTGCATTTTCTTTCCTCTTTGTATCATCTAATATAGAAAACTGATAATAATGCTTGTAATTCATGGCATTGTCTCTATATTTGCATAATTCAAATAGGGAATTTTATTTGTTTTTCCTTAAAGAATAGGAAACACATTTCATTACCAAGTATGGAGTTGGAATGTGAGTTGAGATTGATCAGGGTCAAGAAGAGAGCCTACCACTTTGCTTGTAGGTTTCCAGAGACTGCCAAAGAATGTATAGAAGCTGCTTTCATTGGCTGTACTGGAGACCCACAGAGAAAAACCTTGGAAATCTCAAGAAAAGGAAATCTGCCTTGTAAGACCCTGGCCTTGTTACCAAGAAAATAGTCTAAGATCGTTTGAGGAGAGTTCCAGCAAAGCCAACTAACATTTTTCTTGGTTATTCTGCCCTAAGATTTTAAGCAAAAATAGATCAAATGGATTCCTGCTAGATTTAGTTTACAAATGTATTTTATTATATAATTATATAATTATATATATATTATATATATTATATAATTGAGTTGGGATGAAGGTGGAAATAAAATGATTTCACTTATTGTTTTTGAACTTTTTTGGAGATAAAATTGGTTTCCAATACTATGATTTAGCAGAATAGGTTCACACTTCTTCAGATGCATGTTACCACCACCACAGTCAAAGCACCCTAGTCTTTTACCCTAGGCCATTGAGAAGATTCCCTTTGTTGTTGCTATCTCTCCATCCCTGAGATTTCTGATATTTATTCTGTTTGCTACTTATTTAACTAACCTCTCCACCTTTTTTTTTTTTTTTTTTTTTTGCTTAACTGATTTGCTATTTTCCAAAAATAGAGGAATTTTCCACATTGGCTATCCCTAGACAATGCCTCATGACTGATTGTTATTTCCTTTGAATACACTGGCACCCCCAGTAAAAACTTTCTTTTGAGTCAGCACTATTTGACTTTCAGAACAGAAATAGTGACAAAACTGAAATGGGGGGTTTGTTAGAGCAGCATGGCATAGCTGGGGTCAGAGCAGTCAGGTGAGTGGTGTAGTGAGATACAATGGCCTCCACACCCCCATCTCCATGCCTTAGACTTTCCAGTACAACTCTAAGCATTCCATGAGCTGAATTTCTTGAGTAGAAAAGTGCTGCTGGGAGCTAGGGGTGACACTGAACAGCTTTAGCAAACTTGAAAGCTGGAACACAGGCAGACCTCACTCTTGCTTCTTAAGTTTCTACTTTCTACCCTTGTTTGGCTGGCAGGACAGATGGCATCCAACCACATATTGGTATATCCATATTCTCTCTCCCTTTCCTAGTAAATAAATCTTTCCTTTTCCTTCCTTCTTTCTTTCTTTCCTTCTTTCTTTCTTTCTTTCTTTCTTTCTTTCTTTCTTTCTTTCTTTCTTTCTTTCTTTCTTTCTTTCTTTCTTTCTTTCTTTCTTTCTTTCTTTCTTTTTTGTTAAATCTTTACATGTCTGCTTTTGCATCTTATCCTAAGTTCTAAAGCATGAGGATGAACTACTCCTGTCTTCTCTCAGGTTGATCTGTGTTATAATGACCAGTGTTCATCCCAGATCCCAACATGTTTCCTCTTCATCTAGCAAACTCACAGGAAATTAGTATTTTAAGGCTCAATTTGGGCTAAATAAAAGAGGTTATTTGTGACAGAGTATAAGCACAAAATTTGTTTGAGGTCATGTTGGTAACCCCACTATCTGAGAGGATATGTGTAACCCAGTCACTGCACAGAGACTAGGAAATCCTGGTCTATGGAATGAAGTCCAAATACCTTAAGCCAGTGTGGCAATTAACATATTCAGATGACAGTCTGGATGACACTTTTAACCTGTTTTCCACTCTGGACACTAAACTCTTCACAGACAGTACAGATACCCACATACAAAATCACAGCTGGAGGGGTTCTTTAATTTGTCATTTTATGAAGATGACAAAAGATGATGACAAAGGTCATACTCTGAAATGAGAACTCTATAGTGTTATGCATAGTTACATTCTGTAATATATATATATATATAAATACATATGTATATATATATCCCTGTGTGTGTTTGTGTATATATATATATCCCTGTGTGTATATATATGTGTGTGTCTGTACACACACATGTATATGTATGTATATATGTATACATGCATGTGTGTAGATAGATACATAGATACACACACACACACACACCTGTATGGGATATATAATGGGATGTTTCATCTATCTCTAGATGATCCTCACTAAGAAATCTGTAATAAACTTTAACAGTATTCCTCTGGTGCTTCTCACTACTTAATTCTTAGGGTTCATGTGCAAAGATTCTCACTTTTTACCTCTGGTTTTTGTTAATTTTATAGATTGGTTTTAGCTGTTTTATAATAGTCTCAGGAGTGATTGGTCTTAGTCAAATCTGTCTCTGGACTTCCTGGAGTATGCTTCAGCATACAGTTGCAATTGCATTATTTGAAATCATAATGGGAGAGGAAATTGTGGATTATGCTTCTTTGGATGTAAAGAATTACTTCCTTTTGGGAGTGGGCTCTGAAAATAAATCTACATAGATGACTGGTTGCTATGACACTTCCTATGTAACATTCTGAATCTTCCTTTTCTTGGTATTAAAGCTGGACATTTCTGCTTAATCAATCAATCCTGTCTCTCACCAACAGAGATATTTCTTATCTTTCTATTTCTCCCTATTGCCTACCATGTATTCTGTTCCCTAGAATTAACTGCATTCTTAAATTTTCCTGCATCATTTTTCCTTTCATCCTGTGTGTTTCTTCTGTTAAAACAAACAACCTTCTTCAGTTTGATTTCCTGGTAAATATTTACTCATCAAGAACTGTGACTTCTTTCGCAAATCCCTGGTGGAATGAATTCATTCCCTATTTTTATTCTCATCTCATAATTTATATGCTTCCAATTCTGCAGGACTTATCATGTTGAGTTGTAATTATAGTTATTTATTTGTCTATCTTGTCTCCCATCACCATGAGACTACTGACCCTTGAATGTAGGTGCAGTGTCTTATTCAGGTAGGTAATCATAAAGCATAGCCAGGCATGGAGAGAATGCTCTTCAAACACCAAATAAATGATTGTTGTACAGACAAGAACTTACAGAAACCCTAGTTAAACTGTCCTGCAGGGGCAGAGATTCTGTTAAGATAGAAGCCTTGAATACAATCCTGAGATTTTTACCAGAATTCTTAAAATTTTCATAAGAATTAGTCTATGCAGGATGTGTACACTTAGGAAATATCGTGTGAACATGATGATAGAGCCTAACAAAAGATAACGTGGTTGCTTGGATATTCTTCCCCGTGCCCAGCCTGAACCATTTACCTGCAATTATCTGAACATCTTCAATGATTGCACTGTATAAGAATGGCCTATTTATTGAACTGACCTCTATGTAAATTTTGTTCATGACTGTATCTTCATTCTTTTTTTTTTGTATCCTCATTCTTACAAGATGTTTAGTGTCTAATCCATGCTAAATATTGTTTGAATGAGTGAATGAAGAAATAAATGAGTGAGAGGAGCTATTGGCTTAGTTAGGTTTTTTTTTTTTTTTAGTTTTATTTATTTGTGCATACAGAACTGGGGTACAGGCCAGAGACAGGGGGGGCGAAAGACTTCACCAGAGACAGAGTGGGGAACAGAACAGGCAGATCGACGAAGTACACTACTGAGGGGAGCAGCGGGCAGGTCAGGAGAGGTCTGCCGCGCCATGTGGTCACCTCCGGGGCAGGTGGGAATCGAACTCATTCGGAAGTGGTTTCAGCTTCTTAGTGCAGTGCTTTAACCCGCTGCGCCACCAGGGAGGGCCCTAGTTAGGTATTTTTAAGAAAAGTGTAACTAAACAGTTCCTAATGAAGTTTCAATGATGTAGATACAGCTTCTTGAAAGTTAGCTGGAGGGAGAGAAGTAAACAAGATAAATTTGGCAATACTTTACAACCACAGTAAATCAGTTTAGATAATTGTAGCAAACCCTGAAATAGTTTCCCTGCTGACACATGCTTAAAGGAGAGTTATTCTTCCAATGACCTTAATGATTTTTGTAGTATCACACACCTTAGCAAACAGGAATATGTTACTGTTTTACTCCTGGAATGTTTTCCCAAAGTGACTTTGAGAGCAAAAAGATAGCTTAGATGATGCAATATTCAGTCCTTCACTGTTCTATGGTGATATTGGTGGAAGTAGAATGTTGTTTACTTGTTAATCATTAATTCCACAGAAGTTAGTTTATGTTTAATCTGACGTCATTTCAGAGTGGAAGGTTATGGACGTCTTTTTAGAGTTCTAACACAAATGGCTGATGCAAATCAGAAAAACATGCTTCTACTATTTTTCTTTTTTTGCAAAAATTAAAAAAAAGTCTGGCAAGCAGTATTAAAAATATTTATACAATGTTCTTTTACTGATGTAAGGAAATAAACTCCCTTTACTGCAAAAGGAGACAGTAAATTGGTACAGGTTGTTTATGGATACCAACTTTGAAAATAACAAAGATCAGTAGTCAAAAAAATTGTAAACATTCTTTCACCATCCTTCAGTTACACCTGCAAAAGTCTATTATATTACTATACCCACATATGATGGTTTCATATATGTATTTATTGTTGGCCTTTTAGAGGGCAGAAATGCTACTTTGTGATTTGAGTAGAAAAAGCTGAAACTCTGAACATAGAACTTACGCCAAAGATAAGGGCTATGGAAGTCCTACTAAGAAGTATGGGGTTTTGACTAAAGGTTGTGGGAGCCCTAAAGAATTTTAGAAGAAAGAAAAGCCACTTTCTGGACAGCCTTAACACTAGCTTTTACCTAAAAGAAATACTGGCATTCTCAAATCATTGACTACAATGACAATCTCAACTATAGCCTCCCAAAATATAGCAAAGGGAATTTCACTTAACCTACAGCTACATTTATTTTTTTTTAATTATACATACATATGTGTGTGTGTGTGTGCATTTACAAAATTCTTCATTTTGTACATTTTTTCATCTCACTTGTAATCCTCATGGACTTCCCACCACCAATTCATCCATGTGCCACCACCATAGTCCTATGTGCCCTTCCTGCCTCAGTTTTGATCCTATTCCCCTCTCCACCCCCACAAAATGTCTCTGGTTTATAGTTGCTTGTTGATTTTCATTTTTACCTTATTACAACTGCTTTATTTTCCTGATTCCATACACTTCTGCTATGAATGAAACCATCCAGTATTTTTCTTTTTCTTTCTGGCTTATTGCACTAAGTATGATCGCTTCCAGCTCCATCCATGTTACCGCAAATGGCATGAGTTATCTTTTTGATTGTTGAGTAATATTCCATAGTGAATATCTACCACATCTTCTTAATCCAGTCATCTATTTTTGAGCATTTGGTTTGATTCCACATCTTCCCTATTGTAAATAGCGCAACAATAAACATAGGGGTTCAGGTTGTTTGAATTAATGTTTTTGTGTCCTTTGGGTAGATACCTAGGAGTGGAATTGCTGGATCATATTGAAGCTCTATGTTTAGCCTTTTGAGAATAACCCAAGCAGCTTTCCATAGTGGTTGGGCCAGTTTACATTCCCACCAGCAGTGTGAGTTCATTTTCCTCCATACCCTTGCCAACATTTGTTGGTGCTAGTTGTTTTAAGATGTGCCATTCTCACTGGGGTGAGATAGCATCTCATTGTAGGTTTGATTTGCATTTCCCTTCTTACAAGTGATGTTGAACATGTTTTCATATGCCTGTTGGCCATATTCATTTCATCTTTTGAGAAGTGTCTTTTTAGTTCTCTCTCCTTGTTCTTTCCATACCCCACATCACAGCAGCACAAATACCTCTACCCTATATATTTTCTCATACATACCTCCCCCAAATTCTTCTAAATCCAACCTGCAAATACTTTTTGAAAAGTCCAAAAGTTTATGACTATTTTTCACTTTAACATATTCATCACTCTATATACAGCTATAAAGTTTACATTATTAGAAATATAATAATATTAATAATGGCATGATTTATTAGTGCAGTGAATTTTTTTCCTTCCCCTTGGTCTTTCCTTTCTTTGTTCTCTCTTTTTACCCTCTGTTAGTTTTCTGTTGCATAAGGAATTACCACACACCCAGGAAGTTAAAACAGCATGTATTTATTATCTCCCTGTTTTCTTGGGTCAGGAGTCTGGTTATGGTTTAGTTGGACTCGCTGTTAAATGTGTCATATGCTAAATTCGAGGGGTTTTTTTTTTCAAAGATTTTTTTAATAAACAATATAATAGTTTTTTTTACATCATTTTGTGCACTTTTCCACCTCAGTTGTAATCCCCATGGGCTTCCCATCACCAAATCACCCATGTGCCTTCACCATAGTCTAGTGCATTTCCCTCCTCCCACAGTTTTTTGGGAATGGGATCAAAATCAAGGTGTCTTTTTTTTATTATTTTCTTTACAAGATTTATTTATTTATACATACAGAACTAGGGTACAGGCCAGAGGTGTAGAGGCGGTAAGATAATTCACCAGAGACAGAGTGGGGAGCAGAACAGGCAGATCAGTGAAGTACACTGTTGAGGGGAGCAGTGGGCGGGTCAGGAGAGGTCTGCCACGCCATGTGGATCACCTCTACGGCAGGCGAGAATCAAACTCATGCTGAAGTGGCTTTAGTTTCCTAGTGCTGTGCTTTAACCCGCTGTGCCACTAGGGAGGTCAATCAAGGTGACTTTTTAAGTTACTGTCTCATTCAAGGCACAGGAGGTACAACCACTTGAGCTCAAATGGTTATTGGCAGTGGGATTGTTCAGTCATATCATCCATAAGTCAAGAAACAGCAACAGCCACCAAAGACTGTTACTACAAATTATTACAAAACTAGCAGGAAGACACTTGCTGCTGCAAGTCTCTTATCTCAGGGAAAGCCTAAATTCTCTTAAAGAGTTCATTTGATTAAATCAGTTTCATCCAGGATAGCCTGTATGATGAACTCAAAAATCAAACAATCTCATTTCAAACATATCTTCACTGTTGCTATATTACCTCACAGGAATAATATCCCATCCCATCATAGGCACAACCCACACTCCAGGGAAGGGGATTACACAAGGGTGAGGGCCTTGGTGGAGTCAATCATCCTCGATTTTTGCTTAATGCCTTCTCCCTCCACATCACCTTTGCCCTAGCTACCTGTTGCTGAGGTAACAGAAATGCTTTTCTTTATAGTTCTGGAGCCCTGAATTCTGAAATGGGGCTTGGATGACTAAAATCTAAATTGATCAAGGACTAAATCCTTCTGGAGGCTTCAGGAGAAAATCTGTTCCTTGACTTTCCAGTTTTTGGTGGCTGTTGCTGTTCCTTGGCTTATGGATATGACTGAACATCGTCCCCAACTGTTTAGGGTTAAGATAAGAGTTAGAAACATACACAATCCACAAACAGTATCCTTCTACAAAGATATCCTTGTATTGCCTTCACTTCCTTGGATGGGTTTCTAGAAGTGGAACTACTAAAGCAAAGAATATTTGTATTTGTTATTCTATATTATGTCTCCTGATTAATTTTCCAAGAAATATGAACAACCCACATTTTTACTACCAGTGTTTGAGTAGCCCTTCCACTTCATTCCTGCCAGCAAATTTCTTTAGCAGTTGGTAGTCTGATATGTTACTTTAATTGAAATTTGCATATTTACTAGCATATGAACATCTTCCCATATGTTTCATATGTTTATAATTTGGATCTTATGTTTGTGAAGTGATGTTTCTTAACATTTTTCCATTGTGTTGTTTGATCATTTCTGGTCAATTTGTAAGAGCTCTGTGAATATCATTGCTAACGTAATACTACTTGCAGCAACATATGCCCAAATATCAGTAGAAGATACACATAGAAGCTTATTGGCAATGTGAGTGAATACTGCACTCCACACAGTCATTTGGAGGCAGGCTGAAGAGCACTCTACCATCTTCGAACGTGGCTTCCTAGCACTCTTCCGCTGTCAACATCCCATCATCCCACAGGGAAGAGAGAAACTCTCAGAGGTGGGAGGTCAACCTACAAGGGTACTCCTTCCACTCACCCTTCTCTGACCAGCACTAGTTACTTAGTCATATCCCACAGGAAGCCTGAGGATTGTGGTCTCCAGTAAACTTATGGGGATAGAATAGAGAGAGAGAGAAATGAGTCACAAAGAAACACCAAGAAATCTTTAATTGTAATGAATGCCTTTTAGATGGTCATTATAGTGATGGTTTCAGGAGTGCTATACATACTCACCAAATAGTATACCCTAAATAAATGTGATTTATTTTATTTTGACAAAGTTGTAAAATTATATTTGTGCCCCTTAAGGAAAAGGAATCCATTTTGTGAAAAGCTAACCAACCTCTCTCATAGTTAAATATATTATGGAAATGTTTTCAAATTTGTCATTTCTACATGAGTGTGATTGGGGTGTCATTTCTACACGGGGTGTGATTGGCTTATTAGTATTATTATTAGGTTAAGAAGTCTCTCCCAGTTTCCTAGATTTTCTTGCAAGAGTCTTAAGGTTAAAACTTGATTTTCATTGCGTACTTTTCCTGGTTTGCTACTTCTTGCTATTTTGATCAATTTTCTGTTCAGTCTATTTTATTTTATTTTAATTTAGAAATTATAATATATTTATATCCTATTAACTGATACTTTTTCCACTCTATGCTCATGATAAGGTGTTTTTGTCTACTCTAAAAACAAGCTAGCAATTATTCCCACAAAATAAACTCTGAAATAGTTTATCCCATTAGGCTGCAGCATGGAATATAGAAGGCTGCCAGACCCCCTTTGATCATCTGGAAATAGTTGCTTGCTGCCTAGGGTCCTGATCTCCCCAAACCTCAAGAGCAAGGAGGACTCTGCTCACTGGGTCAGTTTCTTCAACGTCTCCTGTGAGCAAGGGTATGTGGCATACTCTTGTAGGACTGGTGGCCTTAGGTCCACAGATCTAAGGCTAAGGCCCTTACCAAGGCTAAGGTTCTCACAAGGCTCCTTGTTTTCTAAAAATCCCCTCAGGTGTTGGGGGCAAGAACTCTCCAGCTGGTTTCCCCAGACCACAAAGTACACGTTTCTCTTTGCTGAAACTTATACAGAGCCAGGAGACAAACAAAGCTAATTGTCTCAGGAGAGAGACATATTGAACTCAGAATTGGGAAAAAAGGAACCATTTCCTCCTCTTTCTAAGTTTCTCATAATCCCCTTCCACTGCAGCATTGTTTTTCATAGCAAAACACTGGAAATAACCTATCAAAAGGATGATGGTTAAATTTAATATAGCACTTCTATGCAGAAAATGCTCTAAAAATAATAGGGTAAATCTGTTATGTCCTGGTGTAGAAGGATTTCTGATACACAATGCAAAGGGGTAAGGGAAGGCTTCATAATATGATGAATTCTATAATCCCACTTTCAAAATATTCTCTGTGTGTGTGTGTATATATATATATATATATATGTCTATTTAAAGTTTGGAATTTGGGATTGCAAGCAATAAAAACTAACTTGAGTTAGCATGTGCAAAAAACAGAATTGTTTTTGAGAATGCTAATGAATTGGTGGCAAATGTTGGACCATCATGATTCAGGAATGGGAAGGATAAGAAGTACAGCATCTATACCTCAGTATACAGATCTTCATAGAGCATTACTGTCTACTGTCAAAATCCAATCCCTTGTCTCTCTGATATTCCAATGCACAGAGCTGCTATAACTACCCTTGTTTGGGTTGAGTGTTTGTTCCTGAATCAACTAAAGTTCAGAGAGATAGAAATATTTAGAACATTCCACAGCACAGATTCATCCCTGCATATCTTGAGCCATTCTTAAAGGAAATAACATTACTGGAACCTAACAGCTACCACATGAGGAAGGGTAGAGGGTGGAATGTAAGGACAAATGATAATTCAAACCTCTAAATAACCTAATTTTTTGTATTAGGAAACAAATCAAATACCTTTCAGTCTCACTGCACATTTCTTCTCAGCATGGGGGAGTTCAGCCCAAATCCACAGACATTTAAGACTGTTTAGCTGCTAGGCACTCACTTTTTCTCAATTTTTCTAGACAGAGGAGGTGCTTCATGACCAAGACAAACACTAGACAATCTTTAGTGATTCAAAATGTAATCCTGAAGAAACATCATTGGATTTAGAGCCAGAATATCTTTCCTGACTCTGCCTCACCTCCTCACCTATAAAAAGGTGGATAATAATCACTACTTTCTCTTTCCCTCTATCTTCCCAACCTCCAACTTTATAAAGGGCAGCAGTCAGACTCCAACAAGAATGAGTTAATAAATGTAAAAGTAATTTATGAAGTATGTTAGACCGGAAGAGTTGCCCTAATGGAACTCCACAGACTAGGTGTGCTTCATACACACAAAAATGTTTTCCCCCCTGCACCACATACCAATTTCCCCTATTATTAACATTAGTGTGGTGCATTTATCACAATAAGTGAGCCAATAAAAACATGTTGTTACTTTTTAATCAAAATTTATAATTTTCTTACATCATTGTTCTATTTTTTTTTTTTACAGTATTTGATTTCTCCCTTCAGGTGTAGTCCCTATAAATCACCCACTACATTATCACCTGTAAACAATCACCATCATTCCTAGTTCTTGTCCCTCCCCTGTTTTGCTCCTTCTCCCTCCTCTCTCCTTTTGTATGCTTCAAATTATAGTTTGCCTGCAAGTTTTCTTTCTTTTAAATGCCTTTTTCAACTTCCCTATATTTATCCTATGAGTGATACCATCCAATATTTTACTTTCTCCTTCTAACTTACTTCACTGAGCTTTTTCCGTTGGAGCTCCATCCATTTGCTGTAGATAACATGAGTTTATCTCTTGATTTGGGCATTTGTGTAGCTATTGTAAATAGTGCTGCAATAAACACAGGGGTGCAGGTTTCCTTTCAAATTAATGTTTGCTTGTTTGTTTTACTGTCATTGTCGATTTTTTATTTCTTTTTAAAAAATAATGTAAGTTTATTTTAACATAATTTTGTTCCTATTTCCACCTCTTGAACTAATGTTTTTATGTCCTTTGATAGATTCTTAAGAGTAGAATTGCTGGGTCGTGTGGCAGATCCATTTTAGTAATTTGAGGGTTCCCCACACAGCTTTTCAGGATAAATGGACCAATTGCATTCCCACCAGCAGTATAACAGGAGAGTTCTTTACTCCACTTCCTCACAACATTTGTTGTCAGATTTTTTTTTTTTTTTAATATGGGCCATTCTCACTGGTGTGAGGTGGTATCATATTGTGGTTTTCATTTGCATTTCCCTT
>NW_004567104.1:1440246-1442870 GCF_000260355.1 Condylura cristata
AGATTTTTTTTTTTTTTTAATATGGGCCATTCTCACTGGTGTGAGGTGGTATCATATTGTGGTTTTCATTTGCATTTCCCTGATTTTAACTGATGTCGAGCATTTTTTCATATGTCATTTGCAGTTCTTCTCTGAAGAAATGTCTTTTTAGTTCTTCTGCCCATTTTTTGATGATTTATTTTTTTGACTTATGTAAGTTCTTTGTAGGACTTTGATATAAGCCCTTATCATTTGTATGGAATGAAAATATTTTCCCCCAATCAGTAGGGTGTCTCTTTATTTTGGTTATTCTCTATTTTGCTGTACAGAAGATTTTTAATTTGATGTAGTCCCAGCTTTTTACCTTTCTTTCATATTCTTTGCTTCTGGGGATGAGTCCTCAGATGTGTTTCTGAAATGTATTCATGGAGTGTTTTGCTTATGCTTACTTACATATATATTTTGGCTTCAGGTCTTACATTCATGAATTTTATCCATTTTGAGTTGGCTTTTGTGTATGTTGTGAGGTAGTGGTCTAGTTTCATTCTTTCGTGTGAAATGGTCCAATATTCCTAGCACCATTTATAGACTATTCTTGTTCCAGTGCATACTCTTCTGCTATTTTGTCAAAAATTAGTTGACCATGTATGTGTGGCTTTATTTCTGGGTTTTAAATTATATTCCATTGGTCTGAGTGTCTGTTTTTTTCCAGTGTCATGTTGTTTTAATTATCATACTGTCATAGTATAGTTTAAAATCTGGACATGTAATACCTACATTCTTCTTCATTTTAGTCAGGAGAGCTTTGGCTATTTTTCTGATTTTGTATGCATTTCAGAAATATTTGTTCTATTTCTTCGAATAATGATATTAAGAGTTTTATTGGAATTATATTGAAACTTTAAATTGTTTTTGATAGGATTGTCACTTTGATAATGTTAATTCTTCTGATCCATGAGCAGGGAATTTCTTTTCACGTCATTGTGTCTTCTATTTCTTTAAACAATGCTTTCTAATTTTCTTTGTATAAGTCAGTCACATCCCTTGCTAGGTTTATTCCCAGGTTTTTAAATCATTTGATACAATTATAAATGAGGTGGTTTTCTTAATTTCTTCTTCTTCAGACAGAATATTTGCATATAAGAGGGTTACTGATTTTTGTGTGTTGATTGTATAAATTGCTAATTTACTTAACTGGTTTATTGTTTTAATTAGCTTTCTGTGATGTTTTTAGGGTTTTCTATATATATTATCATATCATCTGTAAATAGCAAAAGTTTTACTTTTTTCCCTGTTTGAATTCTTTGTATGCTTTTTCTTGCCTGATTGCTCTAGCTGGGATGTTCAGCATTATATTGAAAAGCAGTGGTGAGAGTTGACATTCTTGTCTTGTTCTGATCTTAAAGGAAAGGCTTTCCATTTCTTACCATTGAGAATGATATTTACTGTAGGTTTGCCATATCTGATGTCTGTTCAATCCCAAGAATTTTGAGGGTCTTCATCATGTTCAAGTTTGTCAAATATTTTCTAAGCATCTATTGATATGATCAGATAGTCTCTTTTTTTCTTTTTGTTGATATGGTGAATTACATTTATTGATTTTTGGATGTTGAAACATCTTTGTGTCCCTGGATCATGATGTATTATCTTTTTTATGCATTGTTAGATTCAGTTTGCTAGCAATTTATTGAGGATTTTTGAATCTGTTTTCATTAGGGAGGTTGGTCTGTAATTTTCCTTTATGTGTTGTCTTTAATGTGATGTTGGCTTCATAAAATGTATTTAGTAGTATTTCTTTATTCTTAATTTTTTTGAAAGTTTTCATAGGATAGGTACCACTTCATCTTTGAACATTTGGTTGAACTCATTTGTAAAAACAAAAGTGGAGCTGAGCTTTTGCTTTTGAGGAGGGTTTTGATTAGTGTTTCAATCACTTCTTATAATTGGTTTATTCAGGTTTTCTATTTCTTCTTTATTCTGGTTTAGAAGACTGTATGATACTAAGAATTTTTCCATCTCAACTAGATTGTTGAAAACTTTTGCATATAAATGTTCATAATATTCCCATTACCCACTGGTGTATCTGTTCTAACATTTCCTCTTTATGATCCTATTTATTTGAGTTCCCTTCCCCCTTCTTTTTTAATTTGTGAGACTGCCTACAGGTTTGTCTATTTTGTATATTTTTTCAAAGAACTATCTTTAGTTTTTTCATTGTCTTTACTATTTCTATTTTATTTATTTCTGTTTGAATTTTTATTATATTGTTTTTGGGTCTTCTGATCTTTTGCTAGTTCTTCAAAAAGGGAGATTAGGTTTTGGGGGGATAGGGTTCATTCTTGTTTCTTTATGTGGACTTTTATTGTTATATATATTCCTCTTATTATTGCTTTTCTTTGTTCTATATATTCTCAATGCATTTTAAAATTTCTTCTTTGATTTCCTCATTAGTCCAACAGTCTTTCAGTAACTTATTATTCAGTCTCCATGTAATGAGAGGCTTGTTTTGTAATGGCTCCTTGCTTTGATTTCTAGTTTTATGCCTTTATGGTCAGAGAAGGTAGTTGGTACAATTTCAACCTTCATATATTTGTTGATGTTTTCTTGGGTTCCAATACATGGTCTCACCTAGAGAATAATCCGCA
>NW_004567104.1:1443300-1453658 GCF_000260355.1 Condylura cristata
CCACCAGGGAGGGCCCTACATTATTGTTTATTTTATAACAATGCTTATTTCCCCCTACCCCATCATCACCATAGCCCCCCCTCCCATACTCCTCTCTCCTTCTGATCCTTCTCCTTCTCCCCTGTAAGATCTCTCTGGTTTATAATAGTCTGTTTTTGAAATGTTTTGTTGTGTTTTATATTGTAGTAGCAATACACTTTTTTCCCTGTCTTACTTGGTTCTCTTAAATTTCTCCTATAAGTGAAACCATTTGCTATTTTTTTCCTTCTGACTTATTTCACTGAGCATAATCCCGTCCAGCTCCATTTGTGTTGCTGAGAATGGCATGAGTTATCTTCTTTAACTGCACAATAGTAAATGTGTACATTTTCTTGATCCAGTCATCTAATTCTGGTATTTGTGTTGCTTCCAGGATTTACCTATTGTAAGTAGTGCTGAAATAAACATAAGGGTGCATGCATCTTTTTGAATTAATATTTTTCTATCCTTTGGGTAGATCCTTAGGAGTGGGATTGTATGGTATCTCCATTTTTAGTAGTCTGAGGACTCTCCATATAGCTTCCCATAGTGGTTGTACCTGTTTGCATCCCACCAGCAATGTAGGAGAGTTCCTTTTTTCACTGCATCCTCTATATTTGTTGTTATTGGTTTTTTTGATATGTGGTATCACTGGTATGAGGTGGTATCTCATTGTGGTTTTGATTTGTATTTCCCTGATTATGAGGTATGATGAACATTTTTTCATATGCCTTTGGCCATTTGCAATTTCCTCTTTGGAGAGGTGTATTTAAGTTCTTATGCCCATTTCTTGACTGCGTTGTTTGTTTTGTTGTTGTCAATTCCAGTGAGCTATTTGTATATCTTTGTGATCAGTCCCTTGTCTGTTGTATGGAGTGCACAGATTTTTCCCCCCCAGTCAGTAGGGCGTCTCTTTGTCTTGATTAATGTCTCTTGCTTTAGAAGCTTTTCAATTTGATGTAGTCCCAGGTGTTAATCTTTTCCTTCATTTTCTTTGTTTTGGGTGAGAAGTCTAAAAATGTTGTTGAGATGCATGTTTTATAGTGTATTGCCTATATTTTCTTCTATATATTTTATGGTTTCAGGACTTATGCCCAAATCTTTTATACATTTTGAGTTAATTTACATGCATGGTGTGAGGTAGTTTCATTTTTTTCTTTGTGTTAGTCCAGTTTTCCCAGCACCATTTGTTAAGCAAAGTGTCCTTTTTCCATTGCATATTCTTTGGGCCTTTGTAAATATTAGTTGTCCATATATGTTTGGGTTTATTTGTGGGATTTCTATTCAGTTCCATTGGTCCGTGTATCTGGTTTTGTTCCAGCACCACACTGTTTTAATTATCATGGCTTTGTAGTTAGTATAGACTGAAGTTTGGAAGTATGATACCTCCATTTTCCTTTGTTTTCATCAATAGAGCTTTGACTATTCTTGGTTTTCCATAGTTCCATATGAATTTCATCAGTATTTATTTTATTCCTTTGAAGAATGTCATTGATATTTTTATTGTAATACTGTTGAAATGTGTAAATTGCTTTTGGTAGGATGACCATTTTATTAATGTTATTCTTCCAAACCATGAGCAGGGTATATATTTTTCCATTTCTATGTGTCTGTTTCTATTTTTTTAAAAATAGTGTTTTATAATTTTCTTTGTATTGGTCCCTCACATAGTTTGTGAGGTTTATTCCCAAGTGTTTGATATTTCTGGGTTTCAATTTTAAAAGGAATGGTTTTCTTGATTTCTTCTTCAGATTGATTGTATATAGGAAAGCTACTAATTTTTGAGTGTTGAGTTTGTATCCTGCTACTTAGTTGAACTGGTTCATTATTTTGAATAGTTCTGTAAACTGGTTCATTATTTTGAGTGGTTTCTCTATATATATTATATCATCTGCAAATAGCAATAGCTTTACTTCTTCTTTCCCTATTTGAACTTTTTGTATGATTTTGTCTTGTCTTATTGCTCTGACAAGGACTTGCAGTATTACATTGAAGAGGAGTGATGAGAGTAAGCATCCTTGTCTTATTCCTGATCTTAATGGAAAAGCTTCAGCTTTTCACCATTGAGAATAATATTGGCTGTGGATTTGTCATATATGGCTTTTAAAATCTTAGGATATGTTCCCTCCAACCCTATAATTTCAAGGGCCTTCCTCATAAATGGACATTGGACTTTGTTGAAAGCTTTTTCAGTATCTATTCACATAATCATGTGGTTTTTAATTTTCTTTTTGTTGATGTGTTGGATGTCATTTACTGATTTTCATATGTTGAACCATTCTTGAGCCCGTGGAATGAATCCCACTTGATCATTAATTATTATCTTTTTGATGTGTTGCTGGATTCTGTTGGCAAGGATTTTGTTGAGGATTTTTGCATCAATGTTCATTAGGGAGGTTAGACTGTAGTTTTCTTTTTTGTGATGTCTGTGCTTGGTTTTGGCATTAGTGTGATATTGGCTTCATAGAATGTGTTTGTTATCACTCTTTTTTTTTATTTTTTGAAAGATCTTGTATAGGATATGTATTAATTCATTTCTGAATATTTGGTAGAATTCATTTGTGAAGCTATCTGGTCCTGGGCTTTTACTTTTGGGGAGTGATTTGATTACTGCTTCAATTTCATTGCACATAATTGGTCTGTTTAGATGTCCCATTTCTTCTTTGTCTAGCTTTGGATTTTGAATTTATCCATCTCTTCTAAGTTGTTGAATTTGTTTTTATATAGGTGTTAATAATAGTCTTTGATTATTCTTTTGATTTCATCAGAATATGTTGATTTCTCCTCTTTCATTTATGATTCTATTAAGCTCTGTTTTCTCTTGTTTTCTTTTTTTTTTTTTCTTTGTGAGCCTGGCTAGAGTTTGTCTACTTTATTTATTCTTTCAAAGAACCAACTCTTGGTTTCATTTATCTTTTGGATGCTTTATAATTTCTAACTCATTTATTTCTCCTTTGATTTTTATAATTTTCTTTCTTCTACTGGCTTTAGGGTTTTTTGCTTTTTTTTTAGTTTTGTTTTTGCTCTTTTTCTATTTCTGTGAGGTGTGAGATTAGGTTGTTTCTTCAATTTCCTTCTTGTTTTTTTGATATGGGCCTATATTGTTATATATTGTCTTCTCATTACTGCTTTTGCTGCTTATATGCTTATCCCATATATTCTGGAAGTTGCTGTCTTTGTTGTCACTTAACTCAAAGTAGTTCCTAATTTCGTCTTTGATTTCCTCATCAGCCCAATGGTCTTCCAGGAGAGTGGATGTCAGTCTCCATGAGGTGGATGAGTTCCTTGTTTTCTTTCCCTGATTTATTTTAGTTTGATGACGTTTTGATCGGAGAAGATAGTTGGTATGATTTTGACCTTAATTTATCTGTTGATGTTTGTCTTGTGGTCCAGTACATGATCTATTTTAAAGAATGATCTCTGTGGGCTTGAGGAAAATGTGTACTCGAATTTTTTTGGGTGCAGTGACCTATAGATGTCTGTTAGGTCCATGAGGTCTAAGTCTTTACTTAGGGGTTCAGTGTCTTTATTTATCTTTTGTCTTATTGATCTGTTTATTGTTGAAAGCAGGGTGTTGAAATCTCCTACTATATGTGTATTTTCTTTAATGTCATTTTTTAGAACTGATAATAGTTGTCTAATAAATTTTGACACTCCTTCATTTGGTGAGTACATGTTGATGAGTGTTATAGCTTCTTGATATATTCTCCTGTTAATCATAATATAGTGACCATCTTTGTCTCTTTTTACTTTTTTTTAGTTTGAAGTCTGTTTCACCTGATACAAGTATGGTTGCCCCGGTCTCCTTTTAGGGCCCACTTGCTTGTAGAATTTTTTCCAGCCCTTTACTTTAAATCTATGTTTGTCTTTGGCTCTTAGGTGTGTTTCCTGAACACAGAAGAAGGTTGGGGGTTGGGGTGTGTTTCCTAATTCAGCTTGCTAACTGTGTCTTTTTATTGATGAATTTAGTTCACTTACACTTGGGGTGATTTTTTTTTTTAATCTTTTTGAGGTTCTTTTTTTTTCTAATTTATTTTTTAATTATATTTTTTATTTTTTATACCATTTTTCATTTATGCATTTTTTTCATCTCAGTTGAAATTCCCATGGGCTTCCCACCACCAATAGGGTGATGATTTTTACATGGGAGACTGCAATTGCCATTTTGTTTATTGTTTTATAGCTCTAATCATTACTTTGTTCAGTTCTTCCTGGTTGTTTCTCTGTTGATTTAGATTTTAAGGCTTTTTGTAACATGACATGTAACTACTGATGTTACATGTCTGATCATCTGATCAAGCTAGAGCTTGTCATGAACCTGTATCCACTATATATATACTCTTCCCCTTCCACCTTCCTTCCATTCTGTTTATAGCCAACATTTGAGGAAAAGGGAATTTTGCTGCCTCTCTTGAAAAAGAGGAGTATTATATAAATTACTTAGAATTCTTCCACACAAGAGATTTGTTTCTTCTCTCCTGTACATTTATTGAATAATTTATTTGTGTCAGTATGGACCCATGGATATTTATATTGTACTTTGCCTTGTAATGCAATACTACCTTGTTTACTCTAATTCTTCCTGTTTTTTTCCATTAGAAGTAACTTTGGTCACTCTCTATTTCCTTGATATACTCCAGTGATTTTACTTTGTTTCTTATTTGAGACCATCTTTACTTCCTGGTCCCACAATGTGCTCCAGGTTCATCTTGCATATTTCCTGTCCAGTCTCAGAATCACTCATTTATCTGAGTAGTCCTAGTAACTTTTATTGTAGAATAGTGTTAGAAACAAAGATCCTGATAATTAACATTCTTTTCTAGAGTATAAATAAAAATTCCCCAGCATAATTTGGCTTATCCCAGGCTGAGCGAATGCTGCTTAGCTCACCCTTAAGCACCTGCTCTTGCACATGTACATTTCATAGAAGTTTTTCCTTTCCCTTCCCATAAAATGTTCATTTTTTTAGTTATATTTGGAGAAAATTTCTTGTTTTGGAACCCAAGTACAGTGAATTAATGTGTTACTTTTGAGATAGCTTAAAGCATTTGAAAGAAAATTGGGCATTACAGGAATCCATTTACATTTCCTATAAAAAAAATCATCTTCTTTCAGGTTTCCTACAGAAAATAAATACAGATCCATCCTACACTGTTCTTAATGATTGTGTAAGGGGATTCTAACCTCACTAACAAACAGAACCACTGAAACAAAACCAAACAGTAAGCTTTAAAGTAAAGTTAATAAAAATAGGGGGTTTGCTATTAGATCAGAAATATTGTTATATTACAGTGGCCTGTGCCCATCATTGTGTGTGCCAGGCTGTCTAGCCATCTAACATACCACAAGGAGCAAATATACTTATAGAATGTTTCTACAAGAATCTCCCATATTTTTGTGTGATTTAAATTATAAAAGGAAGAAGAACAAGATGAAATAGTGTGTCATACTCTCAATTAAAACTGATTCTATTTTCTTACAAAAATGTAAACTGGGGCCCTCCCTGGTGGCGCAGTGGGTTAAAGCACAACACTGAGAAGCTAAAGCCACTTCCACATGAGTTCGATTCCTGCCTGCCCCAGAGGAGACCACATGGCGTGGCAGACCTCTCCTGAACCACTCGGTCCCCTCAGCAGTGTACTTCCTCGATCTGACTGTTCTGCTCCCCACTCTGTCTCTGGTGAAGCCTCTTGCCACCCCTGCACCTCTGGCCTGTACCCCAGTTCTGTATGCATAAATAAATAAATCTTTTAAAAAAATGTAACTGGGCCCTTCCAGGTGGCTCAGCAGGTTAAAACATAGCATTGAAAAACTAAAGCCACTTCAGCATAAGTTTGATCCCTGCCCCAGAAGTGACCACACAGCACAGCAAGACCTCTCCTGACCCACCCACTGCTCCCCCTTAGCAGTGTACTTCCTAAGTCAGTCTGTTCTGCTCCCAACTCTGTCTCTAGTGAGTCCTCTCACTACCCTTGCATCTCTGGCCTGTACCCCAGCTCTGTATGCATAAATAAATAAACCTTTAATAAATAAATAAAAATTTAAACAAGTGAAATTATGTACATAAAGGGAAATAAGTGGATTCTGAAGTTGGTAGTTGATTTGAATTCTGACCAAGCATGGATGGCTGTGTGGCTGGATGTGCCTCTCTAAAACAAATTGATCTTTTCTGTAAAATGTAAATAATAATATCCTATTTCAAGCAATGTCAGCAAAGTTGGTTATGAGTTACAAAATAAACGTTAGTGTCTTTCCTCCTCTTTTTTGGTAAATAATTCTATGTAGAAGAAAGTTGCTCATGATGTACACATTCTTTGACCTTACTCTACAGTCAAGTGTTTCTTTCCATTCTGTTGAACAGTTATAGTGTCTGTTTCAGGGATGATAATAATTATCTGATATATTTTGGTGCTCCTTCATTTGATGAAATTATGTTGATGCATATTATATCTTGTCAATGTAGTATCCTCTTAAACATAATGTAATGATCATCTATGTCTCTTTTTACCTTTTTAGTTTGATGTCTATTTTATCTGATATAAGTATAGCTGTCCCTGCCTTCTTTCTTGTTTGCAGGACTGTTTTCCAGTGTTTTACTTTCAGGATGTTTGTCCTTTGTACTTAAATGTATTTCCTGGAGACAGTAGAGGTTGGATTTTTGTTTATAAATCAGCCTGATACAATGTGTCTTTTTATTGAAGAGTTTAGTCCACTTACATTTAGGGTTAATATTGATATATTGGCATCTGTATTTGCCATTTTGTTTGTCTTTTTGTGATTCTATTCCTTACCTTATTCTGTGTTCTTCTTATTCATTCCTCTACTGGTTTTGTTTTAGAGCTTCTTGTAATATTTCATTCTGGAGATTCCATAATCTGAAAAGTTCCTTCTTTTACCTTCACAGAGGAAGGAAAGCTTTGTAGGGTAAAGTATTCTTGGTTGGCATTTGTGGACTTCGAGTTTGTTAAATATGTCACTTTATTTTCTTCTTGCCTATAGAGTTTCTTCAGAGAGGTCTAATGTCAGCCTGATTGCTTTTCCTTTATAGGTTATCTTTTTTTCCTTGTCAGCTTCATTAATTTTTCCTTGTTTTGGACTCTTAGAAGATTTACTATTATTTGTCTTTAGCTGTAGTTCTTCTTTTATTGTGGTAACTGGGTGTTACTGAAGCTCTGTATGTCTATTTTCATCTCCTTCTTCATGTTTGGGACGTTCTCTTCAATTACCTCCTTGAATAGTTTCGTAATTCCTTTGTCTCTTCACTTTCTGGGACTCAGTGAAAATCAAAACTACAAAGTGATATGCCATCTTACACCAGTAAGAATGACACATATTATGGCCCTCCCTGGTGGCACAATAGGTTAGGATGCACCACTGCAAGCTAGCCACAACTGCTTCAGTGTGAATTCCATCCCTGGCCCCAGAAGTTATCTACCTGACACAACAAACCTCTCCTGTCTTACTTGCTGCTCCTGCTCACACCACCCCTGCACCTCTGGCCTGTACCCCAGTTCTGTATGCATAAATAAATCTTAAAAAAAAAAAAAAGAATGGTACATATTAAAAGAAAAAACTAGCAACAACAAAAAAATGGTGAAGATGTGGAGAAAAAGGAACTCTCCTACAGAATGAGAAATTGCAATTGCAATGGAAAGTTCTTTGGAAAATCTTTGGAAATTGCCAATTGCAATGGAAAGTTCTTTGGAAAATCCTTGAACTACTAAAAGTGCAGTTACCATATGATCCAGCAATTCCACTCTCAAATGTATCCAAAGAACACAGAAACTTTTATTCAAAAGGATACCTATACGCCTATGTTTATTGAAGCACTATTCACAGAAGATAAGATATGGAAACGCCCCCAAGTGTTCCAAAATAGAGGACTAGATCAAAATGTGGTATGTATATGCCAAGGAATACTACTCGGCAATCATAAAGGATGAACTCATCCCATTTTCATTAATTGGGTGGAACTGGAAGGGATTATGCTCAGTGAAATAAGCAAGAATGAAAAGAAAAATATTGGATGGTTTCCCTTATAGGAAGAATATAGGGGAACCAATAAAGGATCAGAAAAAAATAAATAAATAAAACAAAATTAACACACAAATGCAAATCAAAGACATTCTGCAGGGGAGGTGGAGGGGTCAAAACAGAGGAG
Organism: Condylura cristata; assembly: GCF_000260355.1. NCBI lineage: Eukaryota > Metazoa > Chordata > Mammalia > Eulipotyphla > Talpidae > Condylura > Condylura cristata. The sequence continues at coordinate 1,451,480 of NW_004567104.1, forward strand.
GGGAGAGCTCAAGGGAATATGGTGATGGTGCACAGGTGAATTGGTGATGGGAATGTTACAAGGACTTCGTATGAAAGTAAAAAGCAAACATTGAACAAAATTAACAATGATGTAAAATAAATTTTTAAAATTTCGGACTCACTTATGGAACATTTATTTAAAATCTAACCATATATCACATACCATGCTAGGAAGACAAAACTGTAAAGGGGATAGAGTTCATAATATGTGAAATATAAATATAATATAATATAATATAAATATAATACTGCTGAGGCCATATTCATACCAGAATATGAACATGAAAGCCATTTAATTCCAATTAGAGACTGAAGAATATATGTTTCAGGTTGAGTCATGATTATGAGAAATGCCTTCTTACAGGGTTTTCCCTCACCCTAAAGCCCTATTTGGTCATCCATTTACTCTTTCTTCTAACAAAATTTTGTAAAAGCCACACTGTGTGTACCTTTATGCATAGAACCTGGAGCATAAAGAAGACCCTTGAGGTTGCTGCCCTAAAACTCAGGAATTGGATAAATGTAAGTGTAACAACTTTTTGGACCTTTACTATTATATATTTTAAAGAAATCTTAGCATTATTAACTTAAAGGAAGCATAAACTTAAAGAAAGTATTATATTACTGTATTATTACTTCAAGTAAATATTTTCAATATGGAGGCATCCTCTTTAAAAATCAGGAGAGAAAGTGATTCTTAAAATTTGGTCAAGATTCAGGGCCTCCTGGGTGGAGCAGTGGATTAAAGCGCCGCAATATGAAGCTATCCACAGCCACTGCAGTGAGTTTGATCTCTGGCTAGGGAGGTGACTCACTTCGCACATCAGATCTTCTGTATCAACCACTGCTCTCTTCAGCAGTGTATTTCAGTCTGCCTGTTCTGCTCCCCACTCTGTCTCTGTAAATCCTGTCACACTCACACCTATGACCTGTACCCCAGTTCTTTTATGCATAAACACATTTTTTAAAAAACTTGATCAAGATCAGATCAAAGAAGAAATTCAAAATACCTTGAGAGGGCCCTCCCTGGTGGTGCAGTGGTTTAAAGCACAGCACTAAGAAGCTAAAGCCACTTCCGCATGAGTTCGATTCCACCCTGGAGGTGACCCACATGGTGCGGCAGACCTCTCCTGACCTTCCTGCTACACCCTTCAGAGGAGTACTTCGATGTTCTGCCTGTTCTGCTTCCCACTCTGTCTCTGGTGAATCTTCTCACCACTCATGTACCTCTGGTCTGCACCCAGTTCTGCATGATTAAATAAAATCAATATTAAAAGAAATTTTAAAAAATACCTTGAGAAAAACAACAATGATGACACAAGTCTCCAAAATGTATGGGACACATTAAAAGCATTATAAGAGGTAAATATATAGCAATACAGGTTCACATAAAGAAACAAGAAATAATGCAAAGAAACAACATAATCTCCCACCTTAAAGAACTGGAAAAAGCACAATAAAATAACCCAAAATCCAGTAGAATAGGAAATAATAAAAGTCAAATCAGAATAAATGAAATGGAAGTTAGGAAAACATTTTCATTCAAAAAATCAATGAAACCAAAAGTTGGCTCTTTGAAAAAATAAACAAGATAGAACGGCCACTAGCCAGGCTCACAAAGAAAAAAAAAACAAGAGAAAGCACAAATAAACAGACTCATAAACGAAAGAGGGGAAATCACAACAGATCCACAGAAATCAAAAGAATAATCAGAGAATACTATGAACAACTATATGCAAACAAGTTCAACAATTAGCAGAAATGGACAAATTCCTACAACGCTACAACCACCCAAAGCTAGATAAAGAAGAAATAGAACAACTAAACAAGCCAATTACAAGCAAGGAAATTGAAGAGGTAATCAACACCCTCCCTAAAAAATAAAAGCCCAGGACCAGATGATTTACAAATGAATCTTACTGAACGTTCAGGAAAGAACTAGTACCTATTCTACACACTCATCCAAAAAATCAAAAAAGAAGGAAAACTACCACATACTTTCTATGAAGCCAACATTACACTAATACCAAAACCTAACAAAGAAAACATTAAAAAATGGCCCTCCCTGGTAGCACAGCGGCTTAAAGCACTGCACTGAGAAGTTAAAGCCACTTCCGCATGAGTTCGATTCCTGCCTGTCCCGGAGGAGTCCACATGGC
>NW_004567104.1:1454387-1478226 GCF_000260355.1 Condylura cristata
CCTAAAAACTCCACAGAGAAACTAATCAAAACCATCAACCAGTTTAGCAAGGTAGCAGGATATAAAAGCAACACACAAAAGTCAGAGGCCTTCCAATACACAAACAGCCATGTGTCTTCTGCTTCAGAAGAAGCAGAAATATTAAAAAATCCCCTTTTCAATTAAAACAGAAAGAATCAAACACATGGGATTCAACCTAACAAAATAGGTAAAAGACCTATACAAAGAAAATTACAAAACACTGTTAAAAGAAATACTAGAAGACACCATGAAATGGAAAGACTTCCTCTGCTCATGATCAGGAGTATTAACATCATCAAAATGGCCGTCTTACCAAAAGCGATATACAGATTCAACACCATGCCAATAAAAGTCTCAATGACATTCTTCAAAGAAATAGAAAAATATTGGTGAGATTCATATGGAACAACAAAAGACCTCAAATAGCCAAAACTCTCATGACTGAGAAGAAAGATAATGGAAGCATTACAATCCCAAACTTCAAGCTATACAAAGCCAAATAATCAAAACTGCATGGGACTGGAACAAGAACAGACATACAGACCAGTGGCTTCAGATAGAAAACCCAGATATAAACCCACAGGTTTATGTCACAGCTAATCTTTGACAAAGGAGCAAAGAAGATACAATGGAACAAAGAAAGTTTGTTCAGCAATTGGTAAAGGGAACAGTGGGAAGCCACATGCAAAAAAATGAAACTACTCACTATCTCACACCATACACAAATATCAATTCGAAGTGTATTCAAGACCTAGACATAAGAACGGAAACCTGGAAGCAAAGATGGGCCAAACACTACGTGACATATACTTCAGTAACATCTTTGAAGAAACAGCATTCAACGCAATAATAGTGAAGGAAAGTATAAATAGATGGGACGACATCAAGTTAAAGTGCTTCTGTACAGGAAAAGAAACATTACAAAAAACAAACAGACATCTCACTGATTGGGAAAAATATTTCCTCACACAAACCTAGCGATAAAGGTTTTATCACAAAGATATATGTAGAACTGATGAAACTTAACAAAAATAAAGTAAACAACCCCATCAAAAAATGGGCAGAAGAGCTAAAAAGATACTTATCCAAAGATGAAATGCAGATGGCCAACAAGAATATGAAAAAATGTTCAACATCACTCGTAATAAGGGAGATGCAAATTAAAACCATACTGCCTCACCCCAGTGAGAATGGCACATCTTAAAACAACTAGCAACAACAAATGTTGGTGAGAATGCGGAGAAAAAGAACTCTCCTTCACTGCTGGTGGGAATGCAAACTAGTACAACCACTGTGGAAAACTGTTTGGAGTTTCCTCAAACCACTAAACATGGAGCTTCCCTACGACCCAGCAATCCCACTCCTAGGTATCTACCCAAAAGAAATAAAAGCACTGATTCAAAAAGATACTTGCACCCACATATTTATTGCTACTTTATTTACAATTGGAAAGATGTGAAAACAGCTCAAATGCCCAAAAGTGTATGACTGTATTAAAAAAATGTGGTACATATACACAACAGAATATTACTCAGCAACCAAAAAAAAGAAACATGCCTTTTGCAGCAACATGGATAGAGCTGGAAAAGATCATACTTAGTGAAAAAAGCCAGAAAGAAAAGGAAAAATACCGGATGGTTTCAGTCATAGCAGGAGTATAACAGACCAGGTGAGAAAATAATTATAATGATGAACAGCTATACACCAGAGACATTTTATGGGGGTGGAGTGAGGAATGGGATCAAAAACAGTTGGGGGAGGGAAATGCACTGGACTATGGTGATGGCACATGGTGATTTGGTGATGGAAAGCCCATGGGAATTACAACTGAAATTTTAAAATGCACAAAATGATGTAAAAATAAACTATTATATTATTTTTAAAAATCTTGATCAAGATTCATATTTATCTTTTGATTTAGAATACTTAAAAAAAAAGGGGGGGCCATCTCTGGTGGCACAGTGGGTTGGAGTGCTGCACTGGGAAGCTAAGCCATGCTGTGGCTGCCTCAATGGAAGTTAGATCCCTGCCCTGGAGGTGATCACATGGCTCAGCAGACCTCTCCTGTCTCACCTGCTGTTCCCCTCAGTGTGTACTCTGTCGATCTGCCTGTTCTGCTCTCCACTCTGTTTCTGGTGAATCTTCTCACTGCCCCTGTACCCCATTTTTATATGCATAAATAAATAAGAAGACAAATTTTAAACAAGAATACTTAAAAAAAAAAAAAAGCTTCATATTTACTCTTTGACTATTGTGACAAGAGTTTCAATTGCCAGTGTTTGAGAATTCGTTTCTAGAACACATCAACATCATTGCAGTTGATTTTCAAAAAATGGGAAAGATACACATGTATGTTATAATATACATTTTGTATTTGTATTATGTATAATATACATAATATACATTTTCACCAAATCACAATAGCTCAACTAGTTCAATACTGTTCAATACTGTTAAAATGCAACTACAAAGTCATTTAATTAATGAAACATCAAAATCATAATCTATTGGTGGATCTTTACCTAAACCATTTTTTCTTAAACTAAGTCAGCCTCCCAAATACCAGGGTTTCCATGTCGGTACATAACAGAACTGATGAAATAATCAATTTTTCACTTTTTAGCTTTTTCTGCAGTACCTAAATAAACATTATTTATTCATCTTTATTTGGAAGCAGCTTCATTGAAATTTACAAAGGACTGTTAGTTACTATCTATTCTATAAACATCTTCTGGTAGTGGTTATAGGATACAGGGGGGATGTATTGCTTTCAAAGATTTATAATAACAACAATTATAATTATAATTTGAAGAAGTGAAATGGAGAGAACAGCAAAAATTCTGTTTATGCATTTCTGCCAATTAATTACTTAATTAAGATCTCTTGCACAAAATATTTTCAACTTTGTATTAATTCAAAAAGAAGAGCTGTGTTCTTTATTATAAATTCCTTATGCAATAACAGGAAGTTTGCAGTGAACAGTAGAACTATCATAATAATTTGTGACTGAAATTCTCCTTTTTAAAGAACAAGTCTCCATTCAATGTTTCTGCAGTCTAATCTGAAATTACCCACTCAAGTCATAGTACCTCTCTACCATAAGAAATTATCAGAATACACTCTAAACATGAATTTTTGACCATCAATTTGATATAGAAACTGGTATTAGAATCAATGACTTTACCAGGGAAGCTGGTTCATAGGAAATGTACTTAAGTAAATGGCAAAAATTGATTCTCTTGTAAATAAGGCCTTTCCCTAAAGGTCAAATCCACTTACACTATACAGGGCAGGGAATATCATAGAGTAGTTCAAAGGCAGTGAAGCATGTCATAGTCTTTTTCCCTTTAAAGTGTAAAGACAAAGTGGCATACAAAATCTCCTTTTCTTGAGATTTGTATAGAAATGATAAATTATAAAACTGCATACAGATCACTCTACGAGTGATATAGCACAATGGAAATGGAAGCATCAGTTACTGGAACCGAGCATATTCTATTCATTTCAATGTCTTATCATCCCATTCTACATGCGAGGATTAAAAAAAAGGAGATATTGTTTACATTTTAAAATTTTGAGGCGTTGTCTCTCTTCTCAACTCTCCTGTTACAATTTTTGGCTCATTTGCATTTCATTGAATATCTGGGGTAGATCAGAAAATATCTCTATGAAATTTGAGAAAAGGAAATACTTCATTTGGATGTGTGAATCTTAAAGCATTCCAATACTCATAACTGTTATTACAATTCTTTCATTCATATAAGGGTAACAGAATAAGAGTTAAAGTGGAAGAAAGTTGGCACTCTTTGGTGCCAGTTAACAGCATTTGGAAAGATCCAATCTTAACTGTGAGGCTTATTCTGATTACTTATAAAATCCTCCTTTGAAGAGAAACTGCTGCCACAGATCATATGGTCTTTATGGCTTTGATTTTTTTTGGCTCTAAAGCCAACAAGATGTTTTTTCTCAAACTGAGCTACCTCATCCCACATCATAGCAAGCCAGTGGCAGCTTCTTGCTACTATGCTTTGGAGATGTGTGCTTTCAGGTTGCATATCTGAGTTGTACTCTCTGAGTCTTCACACGTCTGAACTGTGAAACAGAGAGCAATTGGTCACATCCTATTTTTCCTTGATGATCAGATACAGTCTTGGAATTCAGGTCCAACAGTGTGCTTGCTCTGTGCCAGCCATTTGGAAGACTCCCTCTGAGCAGAGTGTGAGAAATTTTCCATCACAGACCTGGACTTCCCATCCCTTTGAAAACCCCATTCCTATTGCCTCAGTCCAGAGCCTTAATTGATCTTTTGTTCCTTTGCTCAAAGCCACATCTCCACTGACTCCTTGCAATAAGACTAGCATCTTTTGAGCTCCGCAAATTTGAATTCTGTAGCAAAGTAATCACCCAGGATATAAGTAGGAGACTCAAGTTCTCCCAATCCTACTATGGAAGGCATCAATTCTTTTGCCTAATTGGGGCCGCCTGAATCCCCCCTTTCCATATACCTCTGCAAATTTTACCCACTACTCAGATATAATTTCATTTGTTCATCTCTCTATCTATTCTGCTCTGGATTTTTCCCTCACACCTTTGTCTTCCTCCTTCGGTAGCCCTGTATTTCAAAGTTACCAAAGTCCCCACATCTTCATCTGCTTCCCTAAAGACTGCACCCCTTGATCCAGGGACCAGCTTCACTCTAAAGGATGCTGTAGACTTCAGCTTGTCTAGCTTCCCATTCTCTTTGCACCTAATTTCAACCCTCAAAGAAGTTCATTCCATCCTTTTCCTTGAGTCTTGCCTCTCAGTATCTGGTCTCATCTTGCAGCCTTTGCATTATCACCATCCCTTTCACTGGGAGAATTGAATTTGTATCACTCTGCCTTCATTCAACCTTGATGTCGTCATACTAAGGAGTGACTGGTCTGATCTCTGTGATGTAGCTTACCGGTTCCCAACCCTAAGTCTTATTTGTCTGGGCACTCATTTCTCAGACTCTCTCCACATGGGTGTGGCTATATCACTAAGTTCAAATTACTGCAGTGTGGGGATAAGAAATATACCCCACTTTCTTGTGTGGGTAACTAAATCTTTTCACACATGATCCCTATGATTTTATCATTATGGTAAGAAATACCATATATCCCATTGCTGGCTCAAAGCTCCTAAAATCCTTGGAATTTCTTAAATGTCAGAAGTGATTTAAAGTCTTTTTTATGTTAATGAGGTGACTTTTGGACTGTCCTCATATCACCTCAGGATGGGGACTAGTTCCCAGGGGATCATGTCATGTGATTAGAGGTTTGAAATTTTCAGTCTGCTGCCAACCTCCCATTGGAGATTGGAGTTCAATCAACAATGGCCAGTGAAGTGGCAGCTTTGAGAGGGCAAGTCAGCTCCAGGCTCTCTCTGCTGTTTCTGAGTTATATTGTCCTACAATAAACCCATAATCTAGTAGGTGGAATGTTTCTTTGATTTTTGTGAGTCAGTCTGGTAAACTAATCAAATCTAAGGAATCTTGACCAACTAGTTAAAAAGGACAGTGATAATCTGAATGTACATTAGGCATTTGAAATTAGGGGGTGGAGTGAGGTAATTTTACAGGGCTGTTAATCTGAGGTGCTTGATGCTACCTCCAGGTAGACTGCATCATAATTGAATTAGTTTGTAGAAGCCCCGGCTGGTGGCAGAAAGTTTCTTGGTAGCATGTTGGAAAACCCACATGAAACTAGGTGCAGAATTACAGTTAATATCTAAACAATAATGTTCTTGCCTCTTTTCCTTTTTACTGACTAAAGTGGAGAAACTCAAAGTAGCCTTGGGACCCACTTGTATAAATGTCAGAGGCACAAGTGAAATTCCCGATCTGAAAGAACTCTCAATGAAGAACAAGCACATCTCTACCCATTATACAAGTGAAAAGTAAACTTTTGCTTTACTAAGCCCCTGAGATGTTAGAGTTCACTTAATATAATAGTCAAAATACTTTCTGTACTCCACTTTGTCCACCCACCCCATTGTCATAAATCACTAATTTCCCTCTTCACCTCAACCACTGTCTTACCAACACCTTCAACTCCTCTTCTTAGTGATTGCCTTCTACTAAACACATCAGGAAAACCTTATGTTCTGTTGAGTACAGTTAGACTCTTCTCTCTCTTTCTACACAGAGTGTTGGTGACTCAAACAAAAATCATCCCACCACACCTCAGTTCCACCAAGGTTCTACTGTGTTGTTGGCCACCTCTCTTCTGTCTCATTTGACCCTGCCTCAGTCACCCCAGCTCACACATCATCTTCCTCCTACTTTCATTTTCTGCAACCACCACCTCAATGGAAGAGCCACATACCTCCCATCTTAATCCCTCCACTGATGCTCTTTCTCTCCCTGCCAGCTTTCTAGACGTCATTTCTTCAGCAGTGGATTCCTCTCCATTAGTAGTGAACACACTCAACTGGTTTCCTATCTCATTCTCATCAACGATTAATGACTCCTCTTCACTGATAAACTTTCTGAAAGAATGCCCATCTTTTTACCTCCATTTCCTCACCTCCCACTCTTCTGCCCATAATATTGTAGCTATGAAATAGCAGCTAAGAGATCATCAATGACCTACTTAATAAGTCCAATGGACACTTTTCAAGTCTATCTTATTGATGCCACAGCAGCATCCTATAGTGTTAGCTATATTTTCCTTCCTTAAAAAAAATCTTTTTCAAAATTTCACTGATTTTTTTTTCACTATTTTTCTTCTATATCTTTGTGTAGACTTTCTCCATTTAGCGTCATTTTTCTTTAAATGTTCTTCAGAATACATTTTCCCTTAGGTATTCTCATGTTTCTATTTATATACACTACCTGGGCAGTTTTATCCAATGTCAGGTCTCCAAAGTTTCCTTTATCTGATGGTTCCCAAATGAAAATGTCCATACGAGATGTCTCCGCCTAGGTAGGGGTTTGTCTTAGTCTGCTTGGAATGTTACAACAAAAATACCATATACTGGGTAATTTATAGGAAATAAATGTTTATTTCTCATAATACTGGAGGCTGGGAGCTCTGATTTCAGGGTGCCAACAGAATTAGCTGTGTCTTGTGAGGACCCACATCTTGACTCATAGACAGTCACTTTGCTGTAACCCTACCTGATGAATGGCTCTCTGGGGCTTTCTCATAGGGCACTGTTCTCACTAGTGAGGGCTCTGCTCACATGTTATTATCACTTCCCAAAGTTCTCACTTCCAAGTCTAGTCACAATCACAAGGATTTCAGCACATAAATTTTGGCCAGACACAAACATTCTGCCAATAGCCAGATCATAAATACAACTCTATATTGAAGATCTGTGTCTACTTAGGTGTACTTAATAGCACATTAATCTCTAATTTTTCATAGCCAATCTTTGGAAACTCATCCTTTCCATACCCCAAAACATTTTTCTGCCGTTTATATACCAATGTAGTTCCCTTCATCCATTAAAGAACCTGAGTCTAGAAATTAGGGGTCAACCTTGATTCCTCTCACCCTAACCCCCTCCATCAGTCCACTAGTAGGTCATCTTAGATTCTCCTGTTAATTATTTCTCAAATCTTCTTACCAATTTTTACTACCACTACTCTAGTCCATTTCCTATTTTGAGAAGCCCAGCAGCTTCCTAAATAGCATTATGTCTTTCATCTTTCCCTTTAATCTATCATCCATGTGGACATAATGATCCTCTCTCAAATGTGAATGTGCTTATCTTCTAACCTCCTTTATCTTCTAACCTCCTTTGAATTCCTCTTTCTTTAGGATCAATGTCACTTACTAGAGTCCACCCCCAGAGTTATATATTAACAGAACCTACTACAAAAATCCACAAAAATTCTCATGGTTACACTCACCTGTGTATTTGCTAGATTTACAACTACTTGGGCTCCTTGCCTGGCAAATGTAGTTCAATGAGCTTGATTGAGATAGGACCCAGAAATGTTTGTTGCCAGTCCCCCAACTCCATTTGTTGCTAATTGTCAACTGCTTTGGGAAACACTGTTCTGGTCTGTAAACTTCCTGAAGACAGGGAACATTACCATCCCTTTCATAGTTGTATCCACTATATCAAGGCCCTATTCTAATGCCTGTGTGCATTGGTAGAAAGACAGCAGGAGTGAAGAGGTTGATATATGAAATTGTAGAGTAGTTAACTTACTATAGTTTTTAGTATTACTTCCTGAGTTCAGTTAGTAAAATTCAACCCAAAAGGATAATTTATCCATCTACGTAAGTACCCCAAATGTGCTGCTATATAGAACCTAATCAACTTAAACATGCTTGGGATGAAAATGAAGTTAGCTATACACGGTGTTTCTCAAATTTGCATAATATATAAGCCTTTTTAAAAAATAAGTTTCTGATGTATCCCAAGGTTGATACATATTGTTTTATTATAATGCTTGTTTAATATGTATAAAATTTTATAAATGCCTTATGCTTGCAGATATGCTACTATTATAAGCCAAACAAATAACTATATGAAATACAAACAAAATTTCATAACCAATAAAATTCAAGTTTATAGTATTAACTTAAAGTGGTAGCTGAAACTAAATTCCCTCTGACCATATGCCTGCCAGAGGGCATACTTGCTGTTTGGCCTATCTTTACTATCTACATCTGATTCAATTTTTCTGCAACTCTCACTTATAAATATCCAGTTGAAACAGTATACGTTTACATTCTATTTTTCAGCTTATTATTGAGATGAAAACACATGTGAAAAGATTTTCACAGAGAAATATCCTATCCCAAAGAATTCACTCAGAGATCCTATTTTGAAAAATACTTCTATAGCCAATAGACTGATATGCTAACTTGCCCAAATGATGGCTGCCTGCACATATTAATACCTCACTGAGCAGGGAGTTACTATACAACTTGAGTTATCTTCTGCCCCCAGGGCCTAGAATAGTGCTGTCATCAGTCATTGTGAAGGTTGAGTGAGTTGAAAGGACCGTAACCAAAGAAGTACTTCAGCAACTTCTGATTCTGAACACAAAGCTTCAGTGGCTGTCTTCTCTGTTTTTCTCTAGTCCTGGGAAACACTCTGTGGAGTTGGAAATCATCTCCTGAAAGGTTCAGAACAGATTTAAGTATCTTGGGCAAAATATCTCATTAAATAAAATATCTATGTGCCCCTGGACAACAAAAAAAGCAGCTTCTCATCATAAGTGATGCCATCCATCTCTTGGAACTATTAGATAAAGAATAAAGAATTGCCAAAGCCCAGTGAAAACAAGACCTCTTTGCATAATCAGTAATAACATTTTTTCCATGAGTCTCCTGATATCAAAACATCTATAGTGTTATAGCAATTTCCCAGAGAAATAAGATGGCACTCAGAGAGGTGGAGGTAGAGAAGTTTACCTGTCAAACCGGCGGGCTCAGTAGGATCAGTCTCAAAAAGCTGAGCCCGGAATTACAGGTTATATGAGGAACCTTGTCATCCCATCCATCATAGCATAAGAATTTTTTATTGTTTGGGAAGGGGGTCAAAGTAGCCATAACTACTACTGTGGGCAAGCAGAAAACTGCAGGATCTTTCTGCTCCAGCAAGCAGCAGAATTCAAGCAACAGACTCCTAAAGCAGCAGACCTGGGAAAGTAGCAGAACCTAAGCAGACCTGGGAAACTTCCTGCTTCAATAATATCTATCTAACTCTCCATGGCTCAAAAGAATGCTATTGTTTCATACTGTCTCCAAAGTAATTCCTAAAGTACTTTTCAAGAATTTTTTTTTAAGATTTATTTATTTGTGCATACAGAACTGGGGTACAGGCCAGAGGCTGAGGGGAGGTGAGAGGACTCACCATAGACAGAGTGGGGAGCAGAACTGGCAGATTGACGAAGTATACTGCTGAGGGGAGCAGCGGGCGGCCAGGAGAGGTCTGCGGCACCATGTGGTCACCTCCGGGGCAGGTGGGAATCAAACTCATGCAGAAATGGCTTTAGCTTCTCAGTGCTGTGCTTTAACCCGCTGCGCCACCAGGGACAGCCATTTTTCAAGATTTTAAGGAATACTTCAAAATGCATGTTGGGATAACCTTTTTCTGCATTTATTTCAACAGAGGCACAAATATGCCTCTGGCCAAGTCACTGTGTGTCCTCGCAACTGTTCACAGAGCAAGTAAGATGTCAAAGAGGACTACGTTCTCTTAGAACACTGGTGCCAGCCTTGGTGGTACACGGCCTGTGACTCTCTACAAAGATTTGTGATTCTAAGCTATCGATTCATTCTTGCTTTTGTTATTTGGTTGGCAGTTTATGTCTGGAATAATACAAGCTGAGGGCAAATGACAGAAGTACACAAATACACAGGAGGAAAACTAATTCCACTTCTCTTTGATTCACCGTGGTTAAACTTCCCCGAATGGTATGTTCCCAGTCATATCCAACTGCTATATTTTAAGTTGTACCTGCTTTTGAGGCTGAAGAGAATTTCTAGGAGATTAGGGTTACCATTTTCTCCAACATGCTTGGACTCAGATAAAAACAAGCCTTACAGACAATTAAAAGATGAACTTAAGCATATCTAGTAGTCAATATATGGGAAGGTGAAGAAAATATACTATCAAGAAAACTTTGAATGTTCAGCAACATGGCCAACTGTGGAAATTCATTATCTCTGAGAAATGAAGTAGTATTGAATCAATTCAATACTTTATTTGAAGTCTCATTGACACAGGAGACCAAAATATGATCATAGAAAATAGCTATATGGCCAAACCATTAACTAAGATACCTCATTATGAAGATTCTAAGAGAGGTGAATGCAAAGTGCAATAGGGAGAGAGTGGACAGAGTAGTGAGTGGGGTGTGCAGAGGCAAGAGGTGCAGCAAGAGGAACACCCAATTAATATATGTTCCATAAAATCTGAGTTACATGAGGTGATATCCTAACTGGACTTTACAGGATGAATAGGAGTTGGCTTGAAGAAAAAAAGGTGAAAGCACACAAAGGGGAAGATGTGGTTCTAGAAAAGGCTACCTAGTTATAAAAGCTTAAAGAACTTTGAAAAGAACATTCAACCTCCGGGATTCCAAATCTTATTCTGAAAATTAGTGAATCAAACCTTTTTCCTGCCTTTACCATATCAAGAATAGTTATCAACCCATTGCAATATATTTTTTAGATGCTGATTTGAATTGTGTATAAAAAAAAAGTTGAGGCAGTTTGATTATGACTACTAATAAAGGATTGTTATAATTTTTGGAGTAATACTAGTATTTGGTTATGTTTTAATAGAAGAGTTTCATCTCTTAGAGATCCAAAATATTAATAGGATGAAGTTATAGGATATCTGGTATTTGCTTTGAATAATCCAATGTGAGATGAGAAGGAAGAACTTATATGAGACAAAATCTTGCCATGAGTTGATAACTTCTGAAACCAAGTATACAAGTTTATTAAACTATGTTCTCTACATTAGCATATGCATATGTATTTTCCCATTTTAAAGTTAAATAAATAAAAAGCCTACTTGCTATGTCAGTTTTTCTCAAATTCAGGACTAAAATCTCTTATTCTTAACATTTTTTTCTCACAAACACACTTATATTTAAAGAATAACAGTATAAATAACACTGAGTACATACAAATTTGCACATGCTTGGAAGTTCTTTGCATCAACTCAACTAATATTCAAATAGCATTCTGAATTAGTTCTCTAATCACATTTCATAGATGAAAAAAATGAGACTTACTGAATCATTATTCACCCAAATCTTCACAAGTAGAAAATAACCAGTAAATGGTTCTAGAACCTACACACTTAATCAGAGTGCCATAAGCTTCTCAGTGATGTGTGCATACATGTGAAGGAAAAATCCATGGGTGTAGTTAATTGTTTAATCACATGTCTATTATGCAATCAACCACCCCCAAAACATATTGACTTAACTATAACAAGTACAACTATCTGTTACACCTATCAATTCTGCGGGTGAACAAGAAATTTTTGTTTTACCAGGACAATCTATGCAACTACAGTCAGCTAGAAGGACAGCTGCTTCTCATCTCCATAACAAAAGTTTAAAAAATGAGAAGAGAGATCTTATGGACTGGATTTGTGCATTTTTAGTATTAATTTTATCAATTTTTGCATACAGATAAAAAAGATATTTATTTCTTAAAAGTCTGCAATAAGCCTGTAGCCCCTCAGCCTCCCATTTCCCAACCCTCTCAAACCCTGTCATCCAACTCCCTGGAGGCAACTGCTTTCAGCTGTGTTAATTGTGTTTTATGGGCTCCCCAGGTTTTTGTTGTTTTTAGCTCTACTGGAAAGTTAGTTATTTAGACAGCATTTGTTGCCTTTTTCCATTGCAGGAAGTGGGCAAGAGCAATGTGGTCAGAAAGTAAAGCATCTATGCTCTTACCCACATGGCACATGCAGATGCTTGGAAGAACAATGGTCATTTTACACTGAAGGTAGAGATTTCCTCAGCCGGACCCCAGGTAATAAAAGGACTACATTACACACTTCAAAACAGCTCTTCTCATCCTCATGGTCACCCTGCAGTCAAAAGTGAGACTGTGCAGCTAGACTATGGGAGTCAGATCATTGGGAGTCAGATCACAGCCCTTTCAAGCAGTGAGGTCTAGGAAAGCCAGGTCTTTGAGCCTGGGCCTCCTGAGACAGAGCTAGAACAGCCATGCCCCTAGGCTGCAGTGAGGACCACACCGCGAGAGCTGCCTATCAATCCAGACCCCTCTTGGCCAGTAACAGACACCAGACAGACAACAGACTGAAGCTGGTTGAGCCACCTGCCATTGGCCACTGCGAAGCTCTGCACCTTGGAGAGTCCGCTGGCACATAATACACTTCTGGGTTCTCTTCAAGCATGGAGTCCCAGGGACAAAAAAAAAAAAAAAAAAAAAAAAAGGACATGAACACATGAACTTGCCACGCATTTATCACCAGAAATATTTCTGCTTTCACCTTGTAGATCAGCAAGTACTTGCTCCTCAACAGAAGGGGCAACAGGCCCTCCTGATCCAAATGGTTTTCCTAATGGCAAATATTGGAGGGCTTGTCCCGGGCCCATTTTAAAGCAGGCCTTGCATACAAGGGCCTACCTGGGACCAGTTTTTAGCACATTTAGTTACACCTTCTCTGGCTTGTCCCTAATATAACCTCTTATAATCATATCTCTGTGGGTTTTTTTCTTTAAAGATTTATTTATTTGTGTATACAGAACTGAGGTATAGGTCAGAGACTCAGGGGTGGCAAGAGGCTTCACCAGAGACTGAGTGGGGAGCAGAACAGGCAGATCCACGAAGTACATTGCTAAGGGGAGCAGCAGGCAGGTCAGGAGAGGTCTGCCAAGCCATGTGGTCTCCTCCAGGGCAGGCGGGAATCGAACTCATGCTGAAGTGGCTTTAGCTTCTCAGTGCTGTGCTTTAACCCACTGTGCCACCAGGGAGGGCTTCTGTGGGGTTTTTTGTTTATTTTTTTAGTAAAACTGCATGCAGTGTTTGTATGTGTATTATTAGCTCTTGTGCCAAGTGTTATTCTAAGATTGTGTTTCCATTCTTTTTTCCACTGGAATTTAAAAACTCATCTCCTTTTAAAATTAGTTTTAAAAATGTTGAAGCCTTCCTACACACTGTAACCACTTTATAAAATACCCCTTAACAACTGTTCTCTACCAAGTCAAATCTGTCAGAAAATTGATCATTCCTCCTCCTTTATTTTGTTTTGTTTTTATTGAAGGAGTTTTTCTAGAAGCCCTTCTCTGCTCCAGGTTGTACAGATAATTCTTTAGGTCTGTTATCCAGCTATATACCTGTGCCTTCCTTGCCAGCATCTTGACAATCTTCTTTGCTGCTTTTGTGTGTCCTGTTTATGGGTTTCCTCACTCCTACCCCACTCCCAACCCCAGTCCTAGTTTATTTGCTCACTGCACAGGAGTGTTTATGTGTGGCTGAGGGGAGTGGGATGGAGATAGATTCCAAAAGCACTCCAAAAATGAGTGAAGAACAGAATTTTGGTTTTGAAACTTAGGATGTCTAAACATGTATTTAGTCTTTATATTTGAAGGACAGTCTAGCTTAGAAATTTTGAAGGCATCACCCATGTTTTGTGGGAGCTACTCATTAAGAGAACCAGTAATGCCCTGATTCCTTATCATTAAATGTGGGCTCTTTTCCTTTACCTGGTTTTCTTCCCCTGCTTCCAAATTGTGTGTGTGTGCGTGCATGTGTGTGTGTTTAATTCTTCCTCCTGTTGCTTCCCTTCTCCTCCATTGTTACTTTCTGGTTTTCTGAAATTTCACAATAATGTACATTAGTTTGGGCATTTGTCAATTATTGTACTGGGCCCCTGGCCGGGGCTCTTAAGTCTAGGAAACGTGTACTCCTTTTGATAACACCCCCACACCCCCATCCTTTTTCCTCTTCCCCCTTTCTGGAATTCCTATTATTAAAATATTCAGTATTTCATAGTGATCTTTCATATTCATTTTCCTATTGTACCACAATATTTAATCATTTCCTAGATTTCCCTAGACTTTGCCTTCCAAGCCAAATATTAATATTTTCATTTCTATTAATGTATTAATTTATAAGAGATTCTTATTTTGTGATTACTCCTCTTTAGTAGCATATTCCTCATATCTTCTGAAAGCAATTATTGTATCACTCTTAGAGTATTACTTTTATTATCATTTCCTTCTGTTCCCTTGAGATTCTTCCAGGTTCATTTTTTAAATTGTTTGCTTGGTTTAATTTGTTTGTTGTCTTTACAAATATCTGGTGGTCCTTTTTTCTCTGTTTATGTTAAAGAGTCAAATAGGAGAAAGCTGACTTTCTATAGATAAGTCTGAAGGTCAGCTAGAAATTTCACTGGAGACTTTATATTTTCAGTGGAGATTTTCACTCATAAGAACCTTGAGTTCCTCTGTCTTTCTGGATGTCTATTGGTAATTGGTACATTTCTCAACACTAAGTTTGAATTTCCTTCTCTCTGCTAAGTAATTTACAGTTCTTTCATCTTCTTTATATATGATAGCAGGAAAGATGTTTTCTGGTTTCATTCTTCTTGTGATTTAGGAATGTTTTTAAAGAGGAAGGGGGTGATAAACATCTTGCCCCTGCTACCTAGGACTGGGTTTCAGAGAAAATTTTGTGAAAAATAAAAGATAGGAAAGAGACTTTGGAGATATTAAGCAGAATTCTAAAGTTATCCTCTCTAGATTCTTGTCTTCTACTCAATAAAACACTAATCTAAGGGTTGCTGTGAAGGAAATTTTCAAGTGGAATTAAGGAAATTAACAAGAAGATTACCCTGAGTTTTTCAGATGGGTCCAATGGAGTCACCTAACCCTTAAATGCATGTGATCAAGAGCAGGAGATATGTCAGGAGTGATGAGGTAGGAGAGGTCTCAAAATTATGAAGCTTGAGTAGGACAATTATTGGCTTTGAGCCAAATGAAACCTTGAGCCAAATGTGCTAAGTGTCTGGAAGCTAAGAACAACCTCCAGTGGACAGTGGCAAGAGGACAGGGACTTTCTTTCTATTGCTCTTGAACACTTTCTATTGCTACTGGCAACAGTTTGCCAATAGCCTGAATGAGCCAGAAGCAGGTTCTCCCCAGAATTTATGAAAAAGAGTCCAGACCAGCTGAAACATTGATTTTATCCTGGCCCAAGCAAAATACTCAGCTAAGCCCACCAGACTTCTGACATACAGATAATTCACAGTGGCTTTTGCTAAATTTGTGGTAATTTATTATGTCAACAATGCAAAATAAGTGCAGGTAGGCTGCTGTATCACATGTGAGAGCTGGGATGGGGTGTAGTGGGTGGATTGAAAGTGAACACTAAGAATCTTTTTTGGGCATTCCTAAGATTTCAGTTGACATGAAATGGAGCCATAATACTACTGAAATCTCTGCATTTCATGTCTATGAGTTAGGTGGATGCAAATGATTACCCTAAAGAGATAGTTATTCTGTTTTTTTTTTAAAAGATTTATTTATCGGTGCATACAGAACTGGGGTACAGGCCAGAGGCTCAGGGGCGGCGAGAGGCCTCACCAGAGAGAGAGTGGGGAACAGAACAGGCAGATCGACGAAGCACACTGCTGAGGGGAGCAGCGGGTAGGTCAGGAGAGGTCTGCCATGCCATGTGGTCACCTCCGGGGCAGGCGGGAATCGAACTCATGCAGAAGCGGCTTTAGATTCTCAGTGCTGTGCTCTAACCCGCTGCGCCACAGGGAGGGCCTAGTTATTCTGTTTTAAGTTTTGTTGAAGATGATTATGCTGAACCATCTTCCCTATTCCTGCCCTGGGTAGTCCGCTCGCATGTTTGCTGACTGTGGGCTTGGCCTTGACTGTGGACATACCAGCAGAGGGCACATGAGTGTGGACAGGGTGGGAGCAGTGCTCTAGGGTTTGCCTGTTTGGAATATGCTGACATCCTGTGAGGAAGTCTGGATGGGTTGGGGAGAGGCAAGGTCTAAGGGGCCCATGTTTATGACAAACCCTTTACAGAGTAGTGTCTTTTAATCTTTTTTGCATGGATGTAGACTTTGATAAATTTAAGAATTAATATTTTAAGAAAACACAAGTCAATTCTCAAGAGTCTCTCTTCCCCTTGGTCTCCCCACTCCCTGGGATTTTCAGTTCTGCCCTTTATTACCATTATTATCACTGAAGATCCTGACTTTTCTTAAGAGGCGCCAGCAGAATTGAAAAGGAAGATAGAAGAATTATCACATGCATATTAATGTCTCTATTTTTCTGCATCAGAAATTAAAAAAAATCATTCTCAGTGTGTTTGAGTGGGTGGTGGTGGCTCACTTTTCCATGCCTAATTTCATAAATATGTGCTTCAATTAGCTTGCAAATGAAATAACTAGGTCCTCATTCAATTTTCTATTTTGGAAGGGCCATTAATCTGGAAAACAAATAAAAATAAATTAATTTTTAATGGCTAATGTATGTTATCTCAAAACGAGACATAACATTAATATAGTTTTAAATAGAAACTGTAATACATCCGCTTCCAAACTCTTGCTTTGTTGTTCTTTCTCTAATTCTTTCGGGCACACATTAAGAGTCAAAATCAAAACAGTCAGACTCATTCAAGAAGTGGGTGTGTTATTTTACCTGTTATTTTTTTGTTTTGAAGATTGAGAACAATCTAATATCCCTAAATATTTGATTGAAAAAAGTGTATCTTTTTCACCAAGTGTTTTTATTAGGAAGAAGCTAGGTAAGGATTTCAGAAATCAAAGTACAATCAAACCTCATTTAATAGGAATTTTCAAAAGATGGGTCATAATTGCTACTTAAATTTTCTGATTAACTAAAAACTTACCCAATACCCTTTGATCAAATCTTTTCATAGAAAAATCCTTCCAAAATTTACTAGCTCCTTTGATGATTTAGGAAGTGTAAGGTGGTAAATGTAAATGAATTTTTGTTTGATGATTGAAGACCTTGCAGTACTTCAGAAAGGTTATTATGATCAAAAATACTCCTTGTCCTAGATGGTGGATAATGGATAATCAGGTGAAGGCAATCTGAAAGAAACTGTGTGTGTGTGTGTGTGTGTGTGTGTGTGTGTGTGTGTGGCTGGTGGTGTGAGTTATGCATCCCATATAATTCTATTTAAATCTGTGTACCTTTGTACTTTACTCCTGAAATAAGAAATATAAAAAATATAAAAATGATTGTTTCAAAGTGATGTTGTCGAAATAGTAACTTTTATTAGGGTAATCATTTCGTAGTCAATGCATGCATCGAATCATCACTAGTACACCTTAAACTTTCACCATGTTATACGTCAGTCAAATCTTAAAGCTGGGGAACAGCACAAGGCAAAAGCAGGAGGCAGCTCAGGCCCAGGTGAAAGAGTAGATTGACGAAGTACACTGCTGAGGGGAGCAACGGGCGGGTCAGGACAGGTCTGCCACACCATGTGGTCACCTCCGGTGCAGGCGGCAATCGAACTCATGCAGAAGCAGCTTTAGCTTCTCAGTGCTGTGCTTTAACCCGCTGCACCACCAGAGAGGGCCTCATATCAAATCTTGATGGAAGTTTCATCATCTGAGTGAAGACAACATTTTTGATTGTAAGCAATTTTTTTTTAATTTTATGATGTAGTTTTACTTCCTAATCAGTCAACAGAAATAAATTTACCAGGGGAACATGTCTGTATTTGGTATTGTGTCTGTTTATCCTTTGGGCATATCAAAATGATCCCCAATAAACAAGGTCTGGAAACTGCAGATGAAAGGGTGACCATTAGCATCCTGCTGTCCTGCCCCTCATCTACAGTCACCATGTTGAGACCAGCCTTAGCAGGTGTCTCACCTTCCTGGAAGTTGACTGCCAGGTTCTGGACAAAACCTGTGAATAGAGGAAGTTCTAAGAATTTTCAATATTCCTATCCTCATCTAAAGTTTCCTAACAGACTTCATTATTTTTTTTTTCAGATTTAAACTTCTGTTCATTTTATTTTTGATAAAAATATACTTCACCTTCTTTCATACATACATACAGTCATTACTTTCTTCCATATGTTTGCCTTTCTTCATTTTTTCCCTTTTCTCTTTTTTCTATTTTCTTTATTCTCTTCTTTTTGTAGTATAAATTTATTTTCACCTTTTCACGTTCTATTGATTTGTCACTCATTCACATTGAGAGGACAGCTTCACACCTCCATGGGTACAGGCCTCCTTCATCTTCCCGGTGCTGCTTATCACCTGTGCTCTCCCACCCCATCTGGTGATCTGAATATTTTTCACCAAGTCTAGTAATTATTCTTCTTGTTTTGCCAGTGTGTTTTCTGCAGTTATTTATATTCTGCAAATTAGTGAAACCATCCAGTAATAGTCTTTCACTCAGCATAATTTAAACTGGAGGGCATAGGAAGGGAAGGAACCAACACCAGCTCTTTTTTGCCTGCTAAACATGGATTTGGAAGTTAAAGTCAGAGCCCCATGGAAAAACCTGTGGCACCAAAGGCAGAGGGCCTGGATCCCATGCAGTGGCTGTTTGCCCTCTGCCTCCAAGGCCTGATTGCAGCTCCACTCCAGGAGCAGTAGCAGTGGCCCTCAGCAGTGGTAGTAGCAACAGCAACAGCAGCAACAGCAGGTGTTTGGGTTCCTGCCAGCCAAGGGGAGGGAACATGCTCCCTGTGGGTAGTCCCTTCACAAGGGCCAGCCCAACTTGTGTCTCAGAGTCCCAAAGGCTAAGGTGGTAGTGGTGGTGGCCTTCCAGAGGTGGCCTCTGAGCCACACCCAGGCCAGCCTGCAACAGAAGGCTACAGAATCACTTGGGCCAGGGTTGGTGTGACCTGTGGCAACTCATGGAGTTTGGACACCAGAACAGTCTCCCCCTCAGGACTCAGGTACTGGTCACAGAAGCTGTTTGCAGGCAGTGTAAGAGACAGCAGGTGGTGGGCATTTTATTGCCTGCCACCAAACCTGGCTTCACTAGGGCCCAGAGTGCAGGAAGAGGTTGGGTCTGACTGTGGTTCCTCTGAGCCCATCAGCCCATGAACCTGCCCTGAGATCAGGGCAGGCCAGGTTTGTGCAGGCACCCAGTGTTCCTTTTTATATTTGATGACTGGATGGAAGAATGAACCCATGAAGTGCCAGCAAAATGAAGCCATCAAATTCAAATAACTCATGAGTTCATTATTCATTTCCAAAATAAAAACTGGACTAATCAGTACTAAAAAGATCTAGTCAGTCACTTGGAAATGGAAGTGCTGCAATTGCACTGGTAGGGTGGGGGATGCTGGAAGAGTATATAAGGCAGAACAGGAACCTGCTGAAACACTGTTCTTGGTCTCCAAAGGAAAAACAACCCAGCAGCTGACATCCCAGAAGAAAGAAGCCAAAGAGAGTCAGAGACTGGGCCACTGCCGCTGCCTCTGGCTCCATATAGGACATCACCTGAAAAGAACAATAAAGCCCCCGGGCCTGGTGTCTCAATGAGCCATATTTTGTGCCAATAACCCACAAAGAGCTGCCACCATAAATTGGATCCTGGTCTGCTGATGGCTATTATGCCACGTGCATGAGGCCCTCATGATGGGACAGCACCATCTTGGAGAAGTGGCCTTTTATTATCTGGGATTGCAAGATACTGGACACTATCTGGACAACTAGCCAGCCATTTGTGGCCTAAATAACACTGTTTTCCCTGTTTTTTGCTACCTAAACCCTACTGTTCTATAAATTGAGTGGTCTATATTTGTGCATGCAGGTAAGAATCCAGACAGTGACCTGTCCTCTATCAGGCACTGTCCTTTGACTCACTATAACACCCTTACTGCACTGTTTCATAATCACATCAAGATCCATCTATTTTGTCCCAAAACGTATTATTTCATTTTTTTCAACAGGTGAATAGAATTCCACTTGAGTAGATAGTACACAATTTCTTTATCCAGTTAACTGTCATTGGGCATGTAGGTTGATGGCATATTTTGTCTATTTGTATGTGAAATACTGTACCTAGTCTACCTGGTGTCCCCCTAAACCTGAATGAAGAAATGCTCTCCACCCCTGTGTGGTCCCAATTCCTTATGAACAAAGGGGTGTTTAAAACTTTTTATATAAGTGTTTTCATATTCTTTGGGTAAATGCAAGTGGTATTGCTGAATTATATGGTATTTCCTTTTTTTTTCTTTTTTCTTTTTTTTTTTGAGGGATCTAAATCTCCCCCCTGCCTTTTTTTTTTTTTGAGTGTTTTCCTTAAAAGAAAATTACATTGCTACCAAATGTGAATAAATGTTCCTTTTTCTCCACATGCTTGACATCATTTGTTGTTTCCAGTCTTTTTAAGTATGAGCCATTTTCACAGATGTGAAGTTATATCTCATTGTGGTTTTTACTAGCATTTCCCTTACAATAAGTGATGTTGAGCATTTCTTTCATGTGCCTGTTGGATATCTGCCTGTGATGGACTGCCTGGTAGTCCCCTAAACCTGAGTGAAGAAATGTTCCCCAACCTTGTGTGTACCCACATTGCTTTCTTATCTAATCTTCCTTCACTTGCCACTCCAGAAGGTTGTGTATTCTGCAGCCAGGTTCTGCTGTCCATGTGGCACACCTCACTAATAAAATACTTCTTTTGTGGATATAGTGTTGTGGCTCAGCATTTGGCTCTCTGGTTTGGAAAGTAACAAGTTGTTACTATATTTTAGAAATGAATCCCTTGTGGGACTTGTGATTTGCAAATACCTTCTCCTAGCCCATAGGTTGTTTTTTGTTTTTGTAGTGTTATCTTTTACTATAAAAGAGCTATCTAGTTTCATATAGTGCCACTTGCTTGTTTTTGTCTTTGTTTCCTTTGGTTGGCATTGTGTCCTCAAATACATCTCTATAGATGTCCCAGAGTGTGTCTCCTGTGGGTTTGTTTTTTTTTTTTTTTGATGTATTTTACGGCTTGAACTCAATATCTAAGTCTTTAATCCATTTGGCAGTATTTTTTGTATATGAAAGATCTAGTTTCTTTTTCTTTTCTTTGCATTGGCTGTCCATGTTCCCCAACACCATTTGGGTTTCCTTTCTCCATTGTATGGTCATAATTCCTTGTATGGGTTTATTTTTGGGTTCTTTTTTCTAGTCAATTGGTCTGTTTTTCTCATTTTGTTGCAATGCCATAGTGTTTTAACAACTATTGCTTTTTAATACAGTTTGGAGTCAGGGAGTATGATAGCTCCACTTTTATTCTTTCTCTTATGGTTGATTTGACTACTGATATGATTCCATACAAATTTTAAGATTTTTTTTAACTTCCTTGAAGGTGATTATTGAAATTTTAATAGGTACTACATTTAATTGTAAATTGCTTTAAATAATACAATTATTTTGACACTGTTTATTCTTCCAATCCATGAACCATGGGCTATCTTTCCATTTCTTTGTTTTCACTTATTTCCTTTGATAGTGTCTTAGTTTTTAGCATATAAATACTTCACCTCCCTTTTTAATTACAATGTACTTCACCCCTTTTGGTGTTATTTTAAGTGGGATTGTTTCCAAGCCTATCTATGTTGTCAATGATAGCAGAATTTCATCTTTTTTTCCATAACTAATTAGTATTCCATTGAGTATGTACACATGACTTCTTATTTATCCACTTTCCTTTAATGGGAGGAAGAGAAAGACAAATACTGTATGAGTCCATTTATAAGTGAACAAACAAAAAAACACAAAACAAATTAACAAGCAAAACAAAAACAAGCCTTTGATTCTAATGCAATTATGATTACGAGAGGGGGAGTGATTGGGAGATGGAAGAAATGGGGAAAGAAGCTCCAGTGAATGGAAACTAGAACTTTAGTGGTGATTGTGATTTATATATACATGTGTCAAGATGTGAACCTGTATGCCTGAAACTTATACAGTGTAATAAACCATTGTTAATACAAAAAATTAAGTGTCCCAATTAATTGGCTGAAGTCAAATTTTCTTTTTTTTGTAATCATAACTAGACTTCTCAGAACAAACTTTAAAAGGGGATAGGTGAAGTGTTCTCATTTTATATAAAATAATGACATGGATATAATTTTTCTCTGAGAATGTTTGCTTTCTCTTTTTTGTTATATCTTAATTTTAAAAGATGTTATTACAGTATTTTATTTTATTTGTATCCATTTCCTAGTCTATATCAGGTGCACATATATTTCCACAAAGTTGTGCTCACAATGTAATATAATTTTATATCATGATATATTAACATAGTACATAAAGAGAAAGATTTTCAATGTTACACTCTTCATATTCACTTACTTGTTCACTTATTCAGCAAATATTTATTGATTTTACCAGATATACCAGATATTATTCTAGATGCTGGATACATAGCAGGGAACAAAAAGACAGAAATCCTCACCCTTATGGAAGTTATGTTAGTTTGGATTATCCATTTAAATATAATCTTGCTTTGGTATCCATAAGGGATTTGTACCAAAATCCTTGGGGCTCAAATTCCTTATTTAAAATGACTTAATATTTGCATAAAATCTATACACATTCTCCCATATACTTTCAGTCATCTCTAGATTACTTGCAATGACTAATATAAATATACATTTATAGCTACTGCATTACTAAGGAAAGAGTGACAAGAAAGACACCTATACATGATCAGTAAAGATGCAATTATCGAAGGGCCACCTACATAGTATGCATTTTCTATACGTACTCGGTTGACGTGCTGATGCAGATCCTGAAGATGAAGAAGGCCAGCAGCAGCAGCATAGCTTCCTTTTGCTTTTAACATTTCGCTTTTAATGTGAGACACACTTTGGCCTCAGGGTCGGTCCTAATGTTCTGGAGTTGTCTTTATAATATTTTCTATGGAAACCAGTTCTTAAGGCATTAGAAAGATGGTGTAAATTTAATCATTCTAAGATCAAAAAAAAAAAGCCGTTTAAAGTCCTAATTGCTCTTAGCTCTGCTATATTCTTCTAATCACCTGTTTTATATATTCAGATTACACAACATCCCTGTGATGTAGGTATTGTTAATAACTCTGCTTTTTAGAAGACAAAATTGAGTATAGTTTAACCAAGATCTGAAACAATATACAAACTGTCTTTGACTTACCATAATTTTGAGTTAATAATTTTTCAATTTTGTGAAGATATTGCTAGTACTATGTGTTCAGTACCAATATTTCTCATGCCCAGTATGCTTTAAGCTGTGTACTTTAATTTTAAGAACCCAGACAACCATTCTGTTTCTCATTTTCAGTACAGTAGCCAATGAATTATAATTGAATTTATTATTAGAAAACAGTTTTGAGATATATGATTTTGCC
>NW_004567104.1:1481273-1499698 GCF_000260355.1 Condylura cristata
TCTCAAAGGAAAGGCTTTCAGCTTTTCTCCGTTGAGGATAATATTGGCTGTGGGCTTATCATAGATGGCTTTTATCATGTTGAGGTATGTTCCTTCTATTCCGAGGTCTTTTCTTTTATTAAGATTTATTTATTTATGCTTACAGAACCTTGAGGTACAGGCCAGAGGTGCAGGGGCAGAGAGAGGACTCACCAGAAACAGAGTGGGGAGCTGGACAGGAAGATCAATGAAGTATACTGCTGAGGGGAGCAGCAGGCAGGCCAGAAGAGGTCTGTTGTGCCATGTGGATCAGCTCCCTGGCCAGAATCGAACCCATGCTGCAGTGGCTTTTGAGAGCTTCACAATCTGTAGCTTCAACCTATTGTGCCACCAGGGAGAGCCTGAACTGCTCTTTTCACCTCAAGAACAATGTGACCATATTACTAGCATGTGTTGGACATACTGACAGTGACTATTACAAATAAAATATATTACAAAAGTCAAACCTAGCTGAGAAATGATAGCATCTATGCGACAGTGAAAACTAAAAATTGGCATGGAACACCCAGACTGGTGAACATGGAGAGCTTTAGGGAGAATAGCACAGTTGGAAGAAAGCATAGTAGCTCGGCTCCCTTTCCCAATAATGTGCTCTATATACCTCATCATCTGACTGTTGATTCATACCCTTTGTCACAAACTGGTGATTCTAGTGAGTTAAAAAAAAAAAAAAAAAGAAAGAAAGAAAAATTAGACTCATCAAAATTATCAGTACAAAAAGACCTTAAAAAGCATTTAGATCTG
This sequence comes from Condylura cristata, assembly GCF_000260355.1. NCBI lineage: Eukaryota > Metazoa > Chordata > Mammalia > Eulipotyphla > Talpidae > Condylura > Condylura cristata. Next base: position 1,482,057 of record NW_004567104.1, read on the forward strand.
TCCAATTTGACCCAAATAGAATTGGCATTAGTATAAACTAGTTCTATGAAATGAAACCTAAGGTGACAAAAAATATAAAGATTGATATATACAGAATCTTGAAAGATGATTCAAACATGGAGATTTTACATGAAGTATTGGTCCCAAGAAAGATAATTTTGGCATTTACATATGTATTAAAAAATAGAGCATAAAACAAAAATGGAAATGGTTTCATTGCAACCTGTAAAAAAAAGTCATTAAGGATTTAAATGATGGCATTTGCCCTGGAAAAGGCATACAAATTTTTGCAGGATGAAAATCTCATAGTGTGAATGTCATATGAAGGACATCGCATTCATACATACTGAGACAAAACATTCCATTGTCAAATAATGGAATTCAATCATCCCCTATGAAAAATGCCATGGTAAAGATATGACTCAGCTTGTTAGCTGTCAACTCAAAATCCATTTTTCCCTTTTGTTCAGGTATCTACAGCCAATAGCCAATGTTACATGTCATTTTTTAAAATCAATTAAGTTCTTATAAACATTTTATAGAATTTAGTCTGAACCATAAATTTGATTTAGTATTTAGATATAAAAGCATTAAACAACTATTTATGGATCATCTACTATTTGTTTCTGACCCAAAGTTGTGATTTTGAGGAAGACAAAATTAAATCAGAGAATAGAAGCACATGATGGATAACTGAGGATACAAAAGAATATAATAGATAATAAATGAGCAGCAATTCAGAGCTGTGAAAACTCCCTTTCAAATGACTGCTCCCTATTAAGCTGAAATTCAAGAAGCACACAGTGTCTGTTGAAGGGATCATGCTTGAAATAGTTTGGTTTGAGGTTGAATAAGACCTATACAGCAGAAATGGAAGAGACATTGTAGGTAGGGAGAAAAGGAAAATCCAAATTAAATGCTTCCTTTTCTGTGTTCTCATAACATGTTATGTCTTTTACAGCCGCTTTCCCATTGCCTTATGAATATACACATAGACAGCTGTCTCCTCTATTAGACCCATTTTGAGGGTGAACACCATGTTTTATTTATTTTTGGCACCCCAATATTTACCCCAATGCCTAAGTATGATAAATTAGTATAGGTTGAATGAGTGAATAAACAGGAATGCCTAAAGGACTTTCAGGAGTCAGTGAGTTAACTGGGTTGGAAGTAGAAGTGGAATTGAAGCTAACTTGGAGGATTTGCCTGTTAACCTATGATAGACTTTATTCCACCAAACCACAATGGAAAAGTATGATAGATTTTCACCCATGGTAATAACAAAGCAGGCAAGTGACCACAGGAGCAACTCTTTGACTAAGCAAAGTACTTTGTGTGTGTTAAGTTCTTTAACCCTCATCATTATAAAGATTAGGTAACATTAACTCCACTTGTGGTGATTCCCTAAAAGGTTAAGGAAATTATTTAGAATCACACAACTAGCAAATGGTCTAGCCAAGACTTGAACTTTGGTGTACTTTACTTCAATCGCCACACCTCCTGCTCCGCTGGTAGTGACAGGAGTTCTAGACATTACAGCACTTAGACATTTTGCAGCTCTTATGCATAGGCCTCTGAAACATGAAAATGTAGATTTGTCATTGTGTGACTCCAGCAAAGATATGTGATGAAAAGAAAAACAGATTCTTCTTATTGTGTGCCTTAAATAGTATTGCTCTCCAGACTGGATCCTCTTCTAGGGTAAATTTCTGGGAACACTGGGACAAAAAGACAAATATTCCTTCTGTTACTGTATGATCAAGGCTGACTTCAATTTTGTCTTCAATTATTTTCAATCAGATAACTCAAGAGGTGTCAGGTTTTGCTTAATGAGCTCAAAAGGAAAATTTCGGGTTCTTATCCTCTTGTGAACTTTTAAAATTATCTGAATATTTTGCACTTAGTACTCAACAAATACAAATATCTAATGTTGGGTGTTCACCATAGTAAACCCACAAATTCTATCCATCTTTGGAAAAAATGCTTCACTGTGAATTAATTTTGATTTGTTTCAATGTAAGTGATAATACAGCATTCATTTGCTATTCCAGTAGCTATTACTCGTGTCTTTGCAAAAATTGCTTTATAATTCAGTCTTTATTTTCTGGTTGCTTGAAGTAATATCCTTAGCATAAATGAGGCATCTCATCAAGAAATTACTCCAAATATTGTGTGTTCTAGTGCCACCTTATTTCTTAGAATAGGATTTTTAATGGACACACAGAAGATTTGAAATCCAATGTCTGCTACTGCTTAAGTACCAGGTGTAATAAATGGCCTTTTTTGGTAGATGATTAAATAACAAAGAGCAGCTGAGGCATCTCACAATCACCAGGTCCAAATCATGCTACTGAACGAATTCTCCAACTGTGGGAAAAATTCTGAATACACAGGAGGGGACGAGGTAAAAGAAACCATTCTTTCATATCTTCGTGCCACAGTCCTCCCTGACTGTTATCTTCCTAGATGATCATTGACATCCCATCAAGGTTGAATTACTGGCTTAGTTGAATGGGTCTGAAAGAATGAGTCAAAAATCAAATGCCAGTTGAAGAGCACAATCTGTGAAGAAAAGCAGTGGATGTAATTGGGCAATCATATGTGAGGGGATACAAGTTTGGTTTATTTAGAGTTGAGAGTGATTGAATCTTTTCTTGTTCCTTGGTGATCATATATATTCTAAGAAAAAGTCTCACTTCATGTGCCTTCCAGCCTGAGGATTCAGCAGATCATGATTTCACTTTCTTATTCTGTTTTTAATGGCAAACTGGCTATTTAATTATCTGCACTGTTTGGAGCTTATACTTCCCACCAGTCTCTAGTATATGGACAGAAATATCTATCCCTGTAAGATTAAATCAGAATGCTATGGCTAGAGGTTCATATGTCCATAGTAGTCCTTAAATTGGACAGAGGCAATGTGACTACATTGGAGTATTACTTAGTATATACCTTGGCTACAGCATCAGTCTCTGGATCTCAAGTCCCACTGCAGACCTATTAAATCTGAATCTTCTTAATGTGATTCCCAGGTAAACCTGATGCACATTTGAGTTGGAGAAGTGCTTCACTTCTGAAAGGCAAGTGCTGAATATTGCAGAATGTATGAGGGCATATCCAAAGTGAATGGTAGTAAGATTTAATGGAGGAGGGAAAGGAAGGACAAAAGCTTTGTACATAAACAGAAAAAGAAAGGTTCTCAGAAGCCAAGAGGGACATTCAATAAAGAAAGAGTTGGACCCAAATATTGAGGACAGCAATTCCTTACTAATGTCATTCAGTTCAAAATCATTTAGTTATAATTTCATGAGTATAAAAGAATCCAAGCAATGCTGATGTTGAACAAGATGATGCTATTCAAGGACTGCTTTCTTACATGCTGTTTCATTTAAAGTCACAGTTTCTAAGAATCTATCAATGATATTAAGTGAGGACTTATTGTTTTGTAGAAAGATTTGTTTATTATAAAACCCTCCTGGATTTAGCATGAGGAAGTTATTGGGGCAGGGAAAGATCCAGAATGTGGGAAGTTATAATCAGGAAACCTTGACAGAAGTATTTGACTTGCTTGAGAACGCTGACAGCTTTGGGTGTTGAAATGAGTAGAAATGAAATTTGAGGGTTAGGCATATCTGATGAAGGCAAAGAAGAAGGAATCAGTGCTCAGGGGATTACAAAGATATATATTGAAGAATAAACCTCTCACTGTTTGTGGTGGTAGAATTCACAGTAAAGTAGGAGAGAGTCTTTAATTGAAGGATATTTCTTCCTGATATAGAGGACTGTGGCTGATGAGGAAGGAAACTGACAAACATGCCAAGTGAGAGGAAGTCTTTTCAGTTCACTAGGATGAAGAGCCTTCTATGAGAACTGATAGGAGAATCTACAGAAGGCTGAAAATGATCAGCAATTAATATTTTGCTTTTTAAAAAACTTGTAGTTACGAAAGTAGTTTTTGCATTCCTTTACTTAAGGTTACAAAACATCTTAAATAAACACTATAACTGATTTATTGGTTATATTTCTGGGTTGGAAGTTATGCTATGTATTAGCATATGCCATATGGGGCTAGTATCTGGTGCTCCAGGGATCAATAGCAGCCCTATTTATTATACATATCAAGTATTTCCTTCTCACATCACAATTATTTTATTTCTGACCTCCAAGTCTATTGAATTTGTAATGTTGAAACTATTTGTCATGCACAATTGACAGATCCATTGGTCTTTTCCCACATTCAAAAGAATTGACCTTTCTACAAGTTCTACATGTTGACCTTTCTACAACATCCAAAAGAATTGACCTTTCAATAAAACTCCATATATCTATATATCTATATGTATATATTTCTGCTCTTCTTAAATAAATATTTACTTAAGTCAACAATGCTGAGGTATAGCTTAAATTTAATAAATTGCACCTATATTAAGTATAAGATCTGATGAGATCTGACAAGTATATATACTCATAGCTACCAAAATTAAGACATAGGACACTTGAATGGCTACGCAAGATCTCCATCTTTTCCAAACCCAAGGTAACTGAAAGAACTTCATTTAACCAGATCAAATAATAGATATTTTTTGTGTCTGACTTCTTTTGCTCAACATGATTTCTTGAGATTCATCCTTATACAAGAAAGAAAATATTAATAGATTAAAAGATGGCCTACTGAATGGGCGAATTTATATATATCACATTATACTCAAGGGGTTAATAATGAAAGTATACAAAGTACTTGTCTAACTTAACAACAACAACAACAAAAACAAGCAATACAATTTTAAAATGGACAGAAAATCTGATCAGACGCTTTTCAGAAGAGGATACACAGATAGTCAATGGACATGAAAATAATGCGAAGCATCATTCTAAAACGGGAAATAAATATAAAAATTGCAATGAGATATTACCTCACATGTGTAAAAATGGCACATATCAAGAAAACTTCTACCACAAGTGTTGTAAGGATGTACACAAAAGGTAACCCTGTACACTGTCGGTGGAAATGTAAATTGCAGGTGCAGACATTTTAGGAAGTGTCTGAATATTTCTTAAAAACTAAAAATAGAGCCCTCCCTGGTGGCGCAGCGGGTTAAAGCACTGCACTAAGAAGCTTAAGCCACTTCCGCATGAGTTCGATCCCTGCCTGCCCGGGAGGAGATCCACATGGCGCGGCAGACCTCTCCTGACCCGCCCGCTGCTCCCCTCAGCAGTGTACCTCGTCGATCTGCCTGTTCTGCTCCCCACTCTGTTTCTGGTGAATCCTCTCACCCTACACATCTCTGGTCTGTACCCCGTTCTGTATGAATAAGTAAATAAATCTTTAAAAAAAAAAAAAAAGAAAAAAAAACAACTAAAAATAGAAATATTATATGATCCAACAATTAAGATATGATTAAATCAAGCACTCATTGATAGATGATTGCATAAAGAAGACATGATATGTCTATATATGTGTGTATAGCACAATGGCATATTATTCAGCTATGCAGAAAGATGAAATTTTACCATGTGCAGCTGAATGGAAGGAACTTCAGTGGATTATGTGACACAAAGTTAACCAGAAAGACAAAAATAAATATTGGATGATTTCACTTACATGAATGATAAAATGAAACAAAATAGGTGAACGGCTAAATAAAAAATAAAAATAAACCAGTGGACACTGATCATCAAATTGAAGTTACCAAAAGAGACAGGTGTTGTAGGAAGGAAAAACGGTATAGAGGCCATAGTGGATAGTGGCAGATACGTTATTTTTGCTTTGATTATTCTGTTACTTTCTTCCTCAAAAAATGAAAGAGATTTATTCATGCTGTTGTATATCAATCAAATTTGTTCCCTTTTGTTGCTAAGTGTATTCCTTTGAATTGCTGAGCTACAATGTCTTTTTTTATTTACCTCTTGACAAAAATATGGTTATTTTCAGGAGTTAGTTTTATGAAAAAAGCTGCTATAATCAGTAATGAATATTTTAGTGGACATGTGCTATCATTTGGGTGTTGTATATTTTAGAAACTATTATTCTGATTGTACTCCCAATAACAATGTATAAGAATTCTAGTTGGTCTATGTCACTATTCTAGTAAATATGTAGACATATCTCATTGTAGTTTTAATTTACATTTCCCTAATTAGCCATGTTGAAAAAAGTTTGTGCGTATTTTCCATAATCATTTGTGAAATATCTATTAAAATATTTTATCTATTTCTAATATATTCTTATTAATTTGGTGGGTATTTTTTTGTGTGTGTGTAATGGATACTAGCCTTTGTTTATAAATGTCAAATACATTATCATAAATATTTTCTTCCAGTGGCCTAAGTGGATCCTTTTCGTTCCCCATCTTGTGCCTCCAAATCCAAATCCTGGGGCCTGTGAGGAAGAAAAAGGACAGAGACAGGGGAAAGAAGGGAATGGGAAAGAACCCCAGTCTACAGGCCCACTCAGGTAGCCATGTGGAGCCGGGAAGTAGAGGTTTGCAGATCCTCTAAGGGGCCAGGCCTTGCCTAATTCTGCTTAACATGTTAAGATAAGAAGTAATACAAGCCAGAGTGAGGGGGAAATGTGCATTTCCTTTTAAACTCCATGAGGGATGCTTTGGCTCTTGAAAGATCATTGATTCCTCCCCTGGAAGAGGAGCAAATAAGCTAGATTGGTGAAGAGAGAGAAGACTGGTGTCTCCTCCCTGAAGTGCTGGCAAGCAGAGCTTCTAAGACAGAGAGAAGACTGTGTGTGTGTGTGTGTGTGTGTGTACATGCTTTTTGTATGGATGGTTGCATGATTCAATTTCCAGTGGTCATACTGATAAAAATGTAGTGACATGACTATCAGCTTTGAAGTGTTGCCTTTGTGATTTTTTTTTCAGGCTTTTTACCTGGTTCTGGAACCTCATAGACTCCGAGCGTGGAAAGAGGGTTTCAGGGCTTCCCAGAGTTAGTTGCTAAGAAAAACAGAGAAAAAGGTAATAGAGTTGTATCTTTTAGGAAAGGCTAAGAAGAGCTCAGATAAGAACCCCAAGCCTCAGTATCTTAAAACTGAATCTCTATTTGATTCATTCTTCTTGCCTTTCACTTGGGGAGAGCTCTATCTCTGAGAGCCTCTCGGGAATCCTGGCAGATGGACTGTCCACCATCTTTTTGCCTGGATGGTTGCAACAATGGCCCCAGTGTGACTGTAGCCCTCATCTCCACTAGCATGGCATCCTATCAGTTGTGTAGCTCCTTCCCATTATCATGCATCACACCAGAAGGAAAGAGAGTCCTAGAGGGCTCATATCTGAAATTAAAGCAACACTTGTTACTTTCCACAAACAATGACCACAAATTTTGGTCATGTGATACCACTCAACCACTGAGCATTGTGGATGCTGAATAGGTGCCCAGCAAGCCAGAAATAGTCAGAGAACCATTAATTACTACAGAGATGTGGGAGAAAGTTGAGATTCTATTGAATCACGATGTTTGGAGAATTAATTACAATGACCAAAGGTATCCTAGAGCCTCCCTGATATCGCAGTCTAAACATGGACCATCACTATCTATCCCTAACATACTAGGTCTTCAAAAATAATCTCCTAGCTAAGGGATTAGGAGCTGCTCTGCATTCCCCATGGGATAAATCAAGGTCATTATGTTGTGGCCATATCTACTGTGCTGAGTTGCACCCACAAAGTGTTCAGACATATCAGACCAGGCTAGGAGGATGGGAGTAGCTGAGACCATTCTAGGGACTACAAGAACAAAAATTGTGGGAACCTGGTGAATAAAAGTTGGACAATGAGTAGAGAAAAAAAATAATGCCTTAAAGCATGGGAACAGTACTCTCTCTGTGGGTTTATGCTGGGTTCCTAGACAAGGAGCTTACTGCAAAACCCAAAACAGGCCTTTTCACTGCTGAGTAGTATTCCATTGTATGTATATACATACATATACATGTGCACACATACATATACATGTATATACATACATATACATATACATACACACACCACATCTTCTTGATCCAAACATCTAGTTTTTGGCATTTGTGTTGTTTCTAGGATTTATCTATTTTAAATAGTGCTGCAATAAACATAGGGTGCATATATCTTATTGAATTGATGTTTTTGTGTCCTGTGGGTAGATCCCTAGGAATGGGATTGCTGGGTCATACAGTAGCTCCATTTTGAGTAGTCTGAGGAATCTCCATACAGCTTTCCTTAGTGGTTAGACTAGTTTGCATTACCACCAGCAATATAAGAAACAATATAAGAAATTTCCTTTTTCACCACGTCCTTGACGACATTTTTCAGGTTTTTTTTTTTTCTTGATATGTGCCTTTCTCACTGGTGTGAGGTAGTATCTCATTGTGATTTTAATTTGCATGCCCCTGATTATAAGGGATGTTGAACATTTTTTCATATGCCTCTTGGCCATATGCAATTCCTCTTTGAAGAAGTGCCTTTTAAGGTCTTCTACCCATTTCTTGACTGGGTTGTTTTGTTTTTGTTGATTCAAGTGAGCTCTTAGTACATCATTTTGATAAGTCCTTTGTCCATTGTATGGAATGCAAAGATTTTCTTCCCCAAAAGATAAACTCATGCCATTCACAGCAAAATAGATAGAGATGGAAGGGATTGTGCTCAGGGAAATAAGTCAGAAGGAAAAAGAAAAATAACGAATAATTTCACTTCTAGGAGAAATTTAAGAGAACCAAATAAGATATAGAGGTAAAATTAGTGTATTGTACTGTAATACAATACACAACACAACACAACAAAACAAAACAAAAGCAAACAGACAATTATAAACCAGAGAGACCTTACAGGGAGGGGGACAGACAGGGATCAGAAGAAAGAAGGAATATGGGGGCTATGGTGATGATGGGTGGAGGAGGGGGGAAGTAAACATTGTTGCAAAATGAACAATAACAGAAATATATATATATATATATATATAAAAGGTTAGTTTTACCAATATATATATATTATTTATATATATAAATATATAATATTATATAAAATATATTATATATATATATATATATATTTGGAAGTTCAAGGCAGCCCTGTTTGGGATGTGGGTAATACAAAAGGCAGGAAAGAAATTGCCTCTTCTTCAGTGAGAAACTCACTCAAGCATCTCTCTGCACCCACATGTTATTGGGGCCAATGTTAGTACAGGCTTGGGCCCAACTAAACAGCCCTGTGTTCTGGCTCATCGGGTGGGAGTGGTGGTAAATGTCTGGGCCCACAGATCAATGGAACAGGGAAATGGGGAGACACACATTCTATAGACACCTGGAGAACTGCATTTATGTGAACAGAGGTCTGCTTTGAGAACGTTCAGAAGTGATTTACTTATCATTCAATAGTTACTTTACACTATGTAGTTAGTAATAAAAAGGATAAAGTTTCTGATATTTTTGAGTTTACATTCCAATGGGAATGGGAGAAATGGGGGGAAGGGCATTATCAGATATAATTTCAATTAGTGGTAAAGCTATAAGGAAGTAAAAACACACACTATTTTACTATTTACTATACAAGTTCAGATACTATATTAGCTGAAAGATGACATTTCTGTGAGGATTTTTTTTTTTACTTATGAATTGGAATAAAATTCCAATTACATTATTATAGTCTTTATTTTTACTCCTAGGCTATTGCAACTGAGACCTTCAAGGTAATCTTCGACAGAGCCCATGTAGAAATATTTTACTATTTACTATACAAGTTCAGATACTATATTAGCTGAAAGATGACATTTCTGTGAGGATTTTTTTTTTTACTTATGAATTGGAATAAAATTCCAATTACATTATTATAGTCTTTATTTTTACTCCTAGGCTATTGCAACTGAGACCTTCAAGGTAATCTTCGACAGAGCCCATGTAGACACCACATTGAGAGTGGTCAAGATGTCAGGACCTCAGTTATGGGAAGACCAAGCAAGAGCCAGGGAATTAATGTTGTCATCAACAGTGAAGTAGCTAAAAGGACATGTAAAATCTTATTCTGGTCCAAGCCGGCATTTGTATACAAAGGTCTCCCCCAGATGTTCTCAGTGACAAGTGTATGAAAGGTCTTATTTCTAGGGAGACTATTCTGTAAGAAGCAAGATGATACCAATGTCATTTGCCCACAAAGGAGTTTAGTGACCTGGAGTATACACAAGAACTGGGGCCCAGTCACTCAGTCATTTCCTGTAAATAGCTATTAAGAGTCTGCTATGTGATAGGCTCTGAACTATGAGTTAGGAATACAATGATAAACTCTCAGACAAAGATCCTCCTCTTTTGAAGTTTACCTTCCACAGGTCTCAACCAGAGAGTTGTGGATTATAATCATAGTTTAGAACAATAGCCCAGCCTACAAATCAGGTCTAGTGGTAGAGGCTAATAAGATATCCTGGGTAGTGTCTGCCATTTATGGGCACACAGAGAAATGCCAAGAACTCTACCTAAGTGAAAGAATTGAGACAGGAGGTGAGGATGGATCCTAACACTATAAGAACTAGCTTGTATTAACTCAGAGCAAAAACAGAGTGTAGCTAGCAGAGATTAAATGGTAAGTTATTCCTATCTAGACAGGTTTGGGACAGCCATTGTCATCCAGATTCCCTAAATATTTGTGTATTTTGGCCACCATGTATGTAGCTAGCAGCCAATGAAAAGGAATCACAGGTTCTTTGGCCCACTCTGCTCTAGTTTCTTCCCTATTCCCCTCCCAAATCAATCCTAGGAACACCCTTTATACTTGGTGATTGAACTTTGCTTTGTTTTGTTCTATGTCTCCCTGTTAGATTTAGCTTATATGCCTTCTTAGACACTTTAGGCTTCTGAACACTTGAGGTAAAATTCCTACTCTGATATTCCTGGCTTCAGGCCTTCATATGCACCCACCTGAACTGTATCCTGGTCAGAAACACATCAGCAACCTTTAAGAGAGGCCCAATCATTTTGCCATGAACTCACAGCTCCAGGGGCAAGTCTGTTGCTATGGCAACATGGATGATCTGCCAGCCACATGCTGTCACTCTGCTTTGGGACTATGAGGCTCAGTGAAGGAACACCAGCCTCCTAAGGGAGATAACAACCCTTGTGGGCCAATTACCAAAGGAGAGGGCAAAATGCTTTCTCGCCTTGCCTCCACAGGCCCTGTGGCCCATAGCCCATCCCCTCCCTAGGGTTGCTGCTGTATTCCTGACCCTGGGGAGATTTGGAGGGAACCTAGAGAAATTGCCAGGTTTCATTATGCGATTTTGAACCTGCTTGTTGATCCTCTAGGGAGGCTCAAAGGATGACATTTCTCTTTTCACACCTAACACTGAGGATGTGGAAAGATGATGGTCCCACATACCCCTGGTAAATCACTTTGGAAGACAATCCAGGTTTCTGTCCTCAAAGACACTTGAGGATAAAATCCTGGTGCTTCTCATTTCTGTCTGTGTTAGTCAAGGTCCAAAGGGTAACCTCTAGCCACAACCACGTGGTCAATTCATCCACCTCCACAATCATTTTCATGAAGTTTTGTGCATCCTTCTCTCCCAGTTTTCCACTCCTCCTTTCATTCACTTCCATCCTGGACACTTGAGTATTTTCTTCATACTGGAAACTTGCCTACAAACACACAGGTTGGAGACAGCACTGTCTCACCTCCTGCCTACTCTCTTGCTGAAACTGGCCTTTTCCCTGAGAGCACTACTTCTCCTGCAGCCCTCTCATGTGGTAACGATTTTTTCACAACTCTCATATTTCAGTACAAGGTGGATTGATATCTGGATGAGGAATATAATGAATTACAAATAATGGAAATGTCAACTAACACTGACTTAAAGATGTACTAATTCTGTACTAATCAGAAATCTGGGTGTAGATGATGGTATTTGGTGACCAACCAAAATCAGGACTCAGAGCTCTGTATCTATTTTTACTTTTCCCACCTGGACACAATATGACCCCTGCAGCTACTGAGTCTGAATTCCAGGCTTGAGGTGGTAGAAAGTAAAACAGTCATTATGATTCATTGGCTAGCAAAGTGCCATGTGGTAAACTCCAATACAAAGGACTCTAATACAGTGGGTATATTTAACTGACATATTTTACCCAGAACATAACCAGGGTTTAGAAAGGAAGAAAAGGGTAAAGTTATCAGGTAGAGAAGGATCTATGTCTGTCACACATATTATACTTGCACTCTCTTGTTTAAAAGCCTACCTCCCCACCCCATTGTTGCTGTTACCAGTGAGCTAGTGGCCATGGGGTTCTCTTAGTTACTAAGTACTTTGACAATGGGCAAAAAGCCCATCTACACACATGCCTTGACCTATTTAGGTGATCCCCCAGGTGGGTGTCATCTAACACTAACACCATGAACAGGTGTTCACCTCCTTTTCAGCAATCCACTCCCACAGAAACTCCTTGGACACTGCCCCCAATAATAATTCCATTTTGGGGTTCTCCTTAGCTTGACTTCCCTTTTCCCACGTATGTAATTAGCAGCTCTTCCACAAGCTCTTCTTTAGCATCACTCTTTAGCTTGTCCTCCACTATCTCCCAATTCATCAACTTTTTCCTCAGTATCTAGCATGTATTTTATGAGCAGAAATTTTATATTCTCTTCTATGCCCTACATGTCTCTGTTCCTATCTCCATTCCTCCCCAGGGACATCTTTGTCCCTCTGTTGTCTCCATTTGTCTGAACTCTATAAGGAGATGAACCCAACTTTATGGTTTTCTGTGCCTGCATAAGACAGCTGAGTATTACCCAATGGGGCACATAGATTCCACCTCACTGTACTCACAAAACACTTACTATAGTTCCGTCTCCCACGTCCCCAGTTTTTACAGTAACTATCAAAACTGACTCAATTCTTTAAGCTTCGGTATCCCTTCTTTCTTTTCTGAGGACATGACCTCCTCACACTATGTTAGAGGTGTGAGGTCTCATACTGTTATAGCAATTTCCCAGAGAAATCAGACGACACTCAGAGAAGTGGAGAGAGAGATTTACTTATCACACCAGCATGTTCAGTGGGATTAGTCCTAGAAGGCTGACCCACAATTTACAGGAATGGTAAGGTTTTATTCAGATTGTATGAAGAACCCTGTCATCCCATCCAGCACAGCATAAGCACTCTTTATTGTTTGAGGAGGGGTCAAGAAAACCACAGGTACTACTGGACCACTGGACCACAATAGTGGTCCACTACTGTACTGGACCACTATTACATACTGCTATAGCAGGAACTTTCTGCTCCAGCAGCAGCAGAATCCAAGCAAAAGACTTCCCCAAGCAGCAGGCCTGGGAAAGTAGCAGGATCTAAGCAGCAGACTTGGGAAACTTCCTGTTTCAACACAACAACTCTCTCAACCTCCTCTGTAAGTCTGCACCTTTCCTGCAGGTTCTTCCCTCCTGTTCTAGTAGCAGAGCTGATCCACCTCCTATCTACAGACTCCCCGCCTGCCCTCCAGAAACCTATCCAGTTACACTACTATTCCTTTTTCCCTTCTTGTATAGTCAACCTTTTTCTTTCATAGGAATCTTTCCCATTTCACTTTAATATATTCAAACCTCTCTCATTTGAAAAAAAAAAAAATCAGAATCCACTTCTACCAGATCGCTTTTCTTCTGTTCAGAGCAAATTCTCTTGAGAATTGTCTGTATTTTGTGTCTCCATTTCTGCTACAACCTCAACCAGCACCATTCTGACTTCTAGATCTAACACATGCATCTATTGGAATCCTGGATTACTCTCTTACTAAAACCAGTAGTTCAATATTCTCTTACTTGAACATTCACTACATTTAAAAAACATTCTCTTCTTTCTGACTTACATGATTCACATTTCCCTGGTTTTCCTCCTATTTCCCTTGCTCTTCCTTCTTTATCCTCTTTGTCAAGTAAACTATAGAGGTCCTCAAAGTTTGTTCAATAATCTCTCCTTCACTTCATGCTTTCTTGCTAAATGCACATGAATCTTAAGTTTATGTCCTCAGACCAGATTTCTTTGATCATCTGACCTATAACTAATTTTCAACTTCATTAAAACTTTTTTTTTAAGATTTATTTATTTGTTCATACAGAACTGGGGTACAGGCCAGAGGTGCAGGGGTGGTGAAAGGATTCACCAGAGACAGAGTGGGGAGCAGAACAGGCAGACTGACAAAGTGCACTGCTGAGGGGAGCAGCAGGCGGGTAAGGAGAGGTCTGCCGCGCCATGTGGTCACCTCAGGCGCAGGAGCGGCTTTAGCTTCTTAGTGCTGTGCGTCAACCTGCTGCGCCACCAGGGAGGGCCCCACAAAAACTTTTTAAAAGATTTACCCTATTTATGAATACAAGAAATGGAGTGTAGGTCAGAGGTACAGGGAGTGAGTAGACTCACCCAAGACAGAATGGGTTGCAGACCAGATGGATTTACTGAGACACTGCTGGGAGGAGCACCAGGCGAGACAGGAGAGTTCTGTTGCGCCATGTGGGTCAACCCCTGCCGGGGGATCAAACTCACTGGCAATGACTGGTGATGGCTTAATATCACTAAGACTCTAACCCCTGCACCACCAGGGAGGCACCTTATACATTTGTTATAGAATGTATTTGAATTTATATATATATATATATAAACCCCTATAATAATGATACATTGTGGTGTAACACATTGTCCACAAAGCACAAATTTTATAAGCACTCATTATCTTCTAGTTTATGTGTAGGAATGCAAGTATGGCGGAATGAGGTCCTCTGACTTGGAGTCTTTTGGGAGGTTGCAATCAAGGTGTTGGTCAAGGTGGAGATTATCTCAGGGCTCACATGGGAGAGCACGCTTGTTGAAGTTCCTTCATGTGACTTTTGATGGGTCTCAGGTCTGTGCTGGCTATTGCTCAGAGACCTTGGTTTATTACCCAAGGGGCCATTCGTAGGACTGTGTGTGTTTGTGTGAGTGTGGGTGTGTATGTATGAGAGAGAGAGAGAGAGAATGGCATCCCATCATTTTTGCCTTATTCTCTTTACTAGAAATAAAACACTGGGTCCAGTCACAGTCAAGGGAAAGGTATTACATTCATCTCTGACTATGAAGAGGGTACTCATTGAGAGTTATTTCAGAGGCTGCCTATCAAATGATCTCACATTCACCATCAAACTAAAAAAAATCAGACTCTAGCTCTACAAGAGCTAGCACCAGCACCAGGAAAATGGCTCTTAACCTGTTTTCTCTTTTGGATTGACTTACATCTTCATGGAGTCTTTCCCACAACTTAGAAACCTAGGAGTTGTACTAGTTTATCTCTTCAATTCTACACCACTCTCACTGTGTGCAAATCACTGAATTCTCTCAGTTTATTTCTCAGCTATTACCTAGATCTCCATGTATCTCCATCACTAACACTGTCAGCCTAATAGAAAGCAACCAATATTTCCTGCTTGGAGTTTCAGTTTCCCTGCCCCATCCACTCTGATGCCTTCTCTCATCTTTGCTCTATATAGCAGATAGTGATTTTAATTGTTATCAATCTGATTTTGACATCCTTCTGCTTACAACCATTAAATGTCTTCCCGTTTCTTATTAATAAAGACAAAAATTCCTTAATGAATTATATTGTCTATATGACCTCACCCTTCTCCACCTTCTCTCCTCACCTCTCTCTGGACACATTCTTTTCATTCCTACTTGCCACAGGACCTTTGCATAGGTTGGCCCCCACTTAGAACATTTTCCCCTAGTTAATTTCTACACAAATTTTGGGCCTTAGCTCAGACATTGCTTCTATAAGAAATCCCTCTTTTAGAACCTCAAAGTCTCATGCCTTCCTTTAAGAACTCTTGGCACAGTGATGTAAAAATAAACTATTATATTATTTTAAAAAAATAGCATCAGGAATCTTTATCATGATAGAGTGGTTCTGTATCTTGATTGTAACTATGTTAATATATGGTTGTGATATTGTACTGATAGGTAAGATATTAATATTGGGAAAGTGAATACAAATATAGGAGGAAAAAAAATTCTTGGCACAGTTAAATTTTAAGTCAATTTGTATGAGTATTTGATTGTCTCCTATATTCTGTAAGTGCAAACAATTTAGAATCATATCACTGTGGTACCTCTAGCATTCAACATACTTGAAGCATAAGTGAGATCAATAACCCTGTTTTAAACAAATGGAGTTTTGTGACTATTTCTGTCCTTAGGTGCATACAGCCAGATGTTCTGGGTTTTAAATCTGGGAATATCTCACTACAGATGGCCTGGATCGGAACACTGATCTCAGTAGCCAAGTCTACTTCGTTGATGCTACTTAATCTCCATTAGAGTCAATACTACCCAGGCCACCTTCTTGCTTACTGGACCCAGCTGAGCAGGTTTTGAACAGACTTGTTGGGAAAAGGGTCATTTGCTTCTTTCATAATTAGGAGGAAAAATTAAGATTAACGGTGACACAAAGGACTATTTCCTTCTTCCAGTGGGCTTTGCCCACCAGTCCTGTTTTTAGCTCCTGTAAGAATGTGGACTCAGCTCTACAAGGCTATGACAGCAAGCACTATTACTGGAATTCAGTCAAAGAGGCATAGGTAAAAGCATCCCAGAATGATGGCTCAATGGACATACCAACTTAGCCCACATCAACGCTGCCAGCTCCCTTCAGAACATTATGAAAAGGCTTAGATTTTCAGACCAAGGGAGTTAATGTCTTTATTTAGTCAAGAGTTTTAACAAGGAATGGTGTGGTAAAGTAAGGATTTTTGAAAATTTAATCTGACAATCTTGTGTATTAGGTTTCAAAGGGAGAAATATCTGGGGTAAGGAGACTTTTTGGGGAGCAAGGATAATCCCAAGAAAGAAATATTGAAGGATGGATTAAGGTTAGCTGAGCACCACTGAGCACTGGGGGAATCTGAGAGATTTGGGGGAAAAAAAAAAAGTAAGTCTTAGAGATATACAACGATTCTGTGTTGTACCATTGGGGGGCATCTGCCCTTTCTTTGCTCTGGCAGGCATAGACACTAACCCCTACTCTTGACTCCCACATATCTCACCAACACTGTTCGTTTACCTGGAGTCTTCCAGGATCGCTTGCTGATTTGACACACTTCTCCATCTTCACTGCAAGACATTTTTCTGAGACAATGTTTGTATTCACTCTTCATCTTCACATACCTGTAGCCAAGAGAATGTATTGTCCCTTCTCTTCTGACCCCTGAAACCTTAGTTTCCTGGTTCTTTCTAGGAAACAGGGGACAGCCGGGTATATAGTGATGCACAATGAACATGTGAAGCACATGTCGGGCCATCATGAGTTTGGGGAGACAGAGAAGCCCACATTTGTGTTGTGAGTAGAGGTTGGAGAAGCTATGAGCAGTGTGAACCAGAAAGGAAGATGAATAGAACAAACTAGGCAAGGGTAAATGGAGAAAGAG
This sequence comes from Condylura cristata, assembly GCF_000260355.1. Taxonomy (NCBI): domain Eukaryota; kingdom Metazoa; phylum Chordata; class Mammalia; order Eulipotyphla; family Talpidae; genus Condylura; species Condylura cristata. The sequence continues at coordinate 1,499,459 of NW_004567104.1, forward strand.
AAAAATCTGAGGACCAAATTTAAGTGCACTGGGAAGGTAATACAAGCTTTAGCTGCTGCCTTTATCAAGTTATTTGTGTTCAATTCTAGATTAATCAACTCCTGATTTTCCTTTGGGAAGATGTATGAATTATGCCTCTTCAGCCCCTACCCCATCCTTTTTTTTTTTTTAAAATAATATAATAGTTTATATTTACATCATTTTGTCAATCTGATTTTGACATCCTTCTGCTTACAACCA
>NW_004567104.1:1499798-1509838 GCF_000260355.1 Condylura cristata
TAAATAATATAATAGTTTATATTTACATCATTTTGTGCATTTTTCTGTCTCAGTTGTAATCCCCGTGGGCTTCCCATCACCAAATCACCCTTGTGCCATTACCATAGTCCAGTGCAATTCCCTCCCCCCACTGTTTTTGATCCCATTCCCACTCCACCCCCATAAAATGTCTCTGGTATATAGCTGTTCATTATTATTATTGTTTTCTCGCCTGGTCCATTATACTCCTGCTATGAGTGAAACCTTCTGGTATCTTTCCTTTTCTTTCACTAAACATGGTCTTTTCCAGCTCCATCCATGTTGCTGCAAAAGGCATTTTTTTTTTTGGTTGCTGAGTAATATTCCATTGTGTATATGTGCTACATCTTTTTAATCAGGTCATCCACTTTTGGGCATTTGGGTTGTTTCCATGTCTTTCCAGTTGTAAGTAAAGCAGCAATAAACATGGGCCCACCCCATCTTTTGATGACCACTTTGACTGAAAGACAGCAATTCTACCAGATAGTAAGCAGAAAAAATAAAGGAAGATGAAAATAAAATTGGTGAGTTTTGCTAGTGGTTAATAGCTTTGGGAAAAGGCATAGTGGTGAGAATGTTGGGCAATGGTTTAACATGACTAATAAAGAGTGCTATTATATAAAGGAGTCTTGTAATTGATTTGTGCACTATTATTCCCTAAATGCTATTGAGATCAAACAGTTGGAAGCATTTACTTTCATTGCTTAGATTTACATTTTAGGTTTAGCACAGTAGTTACCAAACTGTCTTTGATACAGCCAATAGATTGGGGTATGGGAAGAGGAAGCATTTATTCATATATGAAATTTGCTGCTTCATATAATCCATCAATCTGTCAGGATATTTTGTATTCTGCCATACAATATATTTTTTCATGCTTTCTTGCTCTGTATAACTGTAGCAGGTATATGTGGGTGGGCAAGAGGGTGTCCCTGGAGCTAGGAAAAATAATCTGAGAATGACATACTTTATAGCTAATGAATGTAAGCATTTAAGATAACTTTCATCGTACATAGCCTACTCTAGCAAGTGAATTATAACTGACAGTTGATAAAGACTGGATCCTGTCTAACAATAAGAAAGCAGTAATCTAATAATTATGTAACTGAAAATGACTGCTCTCCCCTACTGTTCTCTTTCAACAATGAAGCCAGGCCTGATTCGCAGAGGACTGCACCTAATAGGCATCTCATTCTCAAGTGCTACAGGGCCAGGCAAGTTAGCCTGACTTACCTACTTCTGAGGGGAGTAGGTCAGTCTGGCCTGTGACAATAGGCCAAACTCAGGGGTAGGCTAACTCCAACTCCGAGAGATTGATGTCATTTGAGTATGTGCACCCAGTGTGTGAATATTTTTCTGGAGTAGGAAAGTGACTGTGTAAGCCCAAAACAAAACAAACAAATCTAAAAATTTTGTTTGTGGACTCCTGAGACCTTTGGTATGAATAACAAAGGCATTGGACATAGCAGCCAGTCTGTGTATCCACCAAAGGGACTAGTGGGCTGATGTGTGGCATTTGTCCTATTCCTGTTACAAAGGAAGTTGGTTATTCAGGATCCACCTGAATGTATAATCTCCAATGATTTACTCAATTCCCTTTGCTTTAATTTTATGCTCACCAGGTAAACTTCTGCTTTTTTGACCCCATTTTACAACAAGTTTTAAAACGTACAAGGTGTTAATCTCCAAAAGGGGTTTTGCTTATTTCCATGAAATAACCCAGAAAGTGCTATACCTGTATATCAAATACACTACAATTCTGATGTTCTACTGACCTCTTTGAGTTTGTTTAGCAATTGTCTGCTTCAAAGAATTTAGAACAGCTTTGGATAAACTAAGATTCTGGTATTGAAAAGCTGAGTATGCGACCCTGATAAACAGTGATCTACCTCTCTGTGCCCTCCTCCCTCTCAGACAAGTGATTTGACCCTTTTTGGAGATGCAGCAGATAGCCTTTGGCTGCTGAATGAAATTGTGCCTGGTCATTGGTTCATTTTGGGATGCAAAACCCCATCCTTTGTATTTTAGAACCCAGACTTTTATTTCCATTTCCCTGCCCCTCCTGACACGTCTAAGGACAAGGTGTTTTTTGGGTTGTCTTTACTCTTCTTTCCTTTTTCACCTTTCTCTTGTTTTATTCCTTTCATTATTTTTTGTTCTTTTCATCTGGAACCTTGCCTCCCTAGCCAGTGTCTTAACAGGATCCCTTATAGCTCATTTTCACTAGAACTGAAATATATCTTTGGAGCGTTCTGACGTAGCTGATATCCACTAGTGATTGTTGAACATGTGAAATGGGGCTAGTCTGAATTGAGATGTGCTTTAAGTGTAAAATGTATACTAGATTTTAATACTGTAAAATATTAAAAATGTAAAATATCTCATTCATACCAAAAAAAATTGATCACACATGGAAATGACAATATTTTGGCTACATTAGTTAAACACTGAATTATAAAAATTAACTTTTTTTTTTACTTTTTTAATGCTCCTGTTAGAAAAAAAAATTACACATTGCTGCTTCTGGAAGTCATTGTCTATATTCCTTACATCTCTGTAAGAACATAATGATGTATTAAAATCCCATTTGGATGGAATATCTCAAAATGAATCTTCTGCTTCTCTTTTCTCTATTCTGATCCTGATCTACTTTTTCAAGTCTTTTCTACTTTCACGTTTCTTTAAAAGACTAAAAGAAGGAAGGGATACTGGAATACTAGTGCATTGCTACACAGGAATAGTCCTTTTTCTAGGACTGAAATAAAAGGGTATAAAATTTTCTTTTTGGAGTTAGAAGTAGGTATAAGATAAATACATTCAAATATAAAAGGTGATATTGTTAGGAGGGTGGTCCCCAGTAAAAGGGGAGGTCCCAGGGTCCCAGAGGGTGGAGGTGAGTAGGGGATAGAAGAAGCTGGAGAGGAGGCTGGAGAAAGGATGGCGAGCCAGAAGTGTTACAGGGCAGGGAGAGGGGCAATCCAGAACCCCCAAACTTGCCTGTTCTAAATAGTTTCTGCCATTTGCCACATCAAGAAAAAAAATAAGACATTTCATGGAAATTTAATACAATTAGTGTGAATCAAAGAAAAGGGAAGAATAAAGTTTTGGCAGGATATTTATCCACAAGGGGATGGCTAGTTCTGGGTACTTGATTTGGAAACTTTATTCTTCCCTTTTTCTTTTTGCACACTGATTGTACACACATATATACACACATAATAAATATATGTATTCTGTGGCAGATGGCAGAACCTATAACCTATTTAAAGCAGGCAGGTTTGAGGATTATGGGGTGTCCTTTTCTCTGTCCTGTAACAATTAAAAAAAAAACTGAAAGCAAACAAGTCTGTAGACAAAATTATTAGCAAAACATAGGTATATATACTCTTGGACAACTTCAGTCCCAAGGAGAAGCCAGCCACTGATTACTTTACCTATAGGCTCTACATTGAGAATTGTTTCTTTCCATGTGAGTAGAAGCATGCTGTTTTTGTTGGAGTGATTTGCTGAGAGTACTGCTTTTCATATGCCAGATTTCTCTATTGAGAGTCCCTTTTATATGTTATGTAAATAATTAATAAATGAAGCACACTGATAATGACGAGCATGTCAGCGAGATCTAGGTTTGATCCTGACTTTGCCACTTGCTAACTCAATGAATGTCAACGAGTTATTTTACCTTTGCATCTTCACCTGCTAATATGTAAAGGATAATAGGCCACAGCTTTTAATGGCTCAAGATACTGTGCCTGCTCTGAGTCATTTTCCACTCTCAAATTTTGAAATCTGCTGTGTAAATATGATGGCTTGTACCTCTACTAATGAAATGTTCTCACCCCAATCCTCATGAAATGAGGTTTGAGGGCACTGACCTGGGCTCTTGACATTCATTTGTGATCTGAGGATCTAGTCTTGGACCTACACTGGAGAAATTCCAAGGTGAAATCTGTGGCTTGCAAAATGCCAGTTGAGTATGTAGGCTTGTAACAGGGTGGTCCCCAGGAAAAGGGGAAGTTCCAGGTTCCCTACCCCACACAGAAGGAGGGTGGAGTTGAGCAGAGAAAAAGAAGAAAAGAGAAGGAATCTGAGGAAATAGAAGGAGGCAGGATGGAGAGACAGAAGGGGACCTGAGGAAGTCACATGGAACAGCAAGCATGTGATAAAGAAACCATGCTTGTTTCTTGGCTCCGGACTGGTTGAAAGTGATGTGGGTAAGAGACCCATGGGGAGGTTGACTATGGCAGTGTTTATATTGATTTTGGTTTTGCTCTTTTCTTCCCAGACTTGTCTGGCCATTTCTGACTTTTTTTATGGGTCCCAGCCAAAAGGTGCTTTAGTCTTGTGGTGGGCTTTCAGGCCTTCCTTTGGACCAATCCCTTCTGGGTGGACTTTTGCCCACGAGGGGATGGGTAACCTCAGGTGTTTGATTTAGAAATTACATTCTTTGTCTTCTGTGTTGTAGATTCACTGTATTAAAGTCCCTTTTCATTAAAGTCTTACGTGTTTTGTCTTGATGCGACAGATGGCAGAATAGAGCAGGCAGGTTTGGGGGCTCATGGTGCCCCTCTCTCCCTGCCCTGTAACAGGCTGAGAAAATACATTTACTTGAATATGTTTAGGAAGAAGACAGACATCTGTCTATTTCTTGGAGGCCAGAAGCAGGGGAAAGAAAACCAGTCATAAGCTGGCTTAAAGGAGCTTTGTCCAAGAGCAAAAAGGGATCCCAACTATAAGGAACTCCTTACATAATTATGAAAACCAGAGCTTGCAAAGTAGGTACTATTAGGACCCCTATGTTTTGATCGAGGTAAAAGTGTCAGCTTTACAATACCTGTCAACCTGCAGAAGCAGCTCTAGAGAGTCAACTTCATACTTGGACTATAAAGTCCCGTATGGTTAAAATGTTTTGTGGTTCCTCCTTTTCTGGACACACTTCAGCCTCTTTCCCCAACCAGATTTACTAAACTTTCACCAATCCCTGAATTCATCTTTTCTGACTAGACTGGGATCTGTCTGGAGAGCTTCTGTTTTCTGAAACATTTCTGTTCCATGTAAACTCCTCCCAAACGCTGGAGGTTATTAGCCAGGTAAAGATAAGATGCCCTTTGTAGGAACAGTAGTAACAGACTCACATTATCCAATGCATTGTCAAGGGAAAGTCAGGCACAGCATAGCACACAATCTTCCATCATAAGTCTACCTAGTTAAAAACTAGACTTTGTCAGCTTAAAGACAAACCTAGAGAGGAGAAAGGAAAGCAGAGGGGGTAAGGTGGAAGTGAGAGATACTTTAATGCATGCCAGTACTTGACAAGGCACTGAGAGTATGAAAATAAAGCGCTAAAGATGCTGCAAGGATCATCTTGGGCTTCAGGATTTTGGGTGGGCTTCACAGATTCACAGACAGGAGCTCAGAGTTCAAGGGCAATCTCCAAGTGTCTATCTGAAAATGAGGGCCTGGAAGTAGGACTGAAGCTAATTGGGGTGAGGGATTAAAGGAAAAAAGATGGCCTGGTAAATGGAAGTGGGTTGTAAAAAGCACAGATGCTAGGGTGAGAAAGGCAAATGCCCATAGGAATCCATGTAGTGAAAGCATGATTTTTGAGGAGCCTCAGCATATTAAAGCTTAAATCCCTTTTTAATGTCCCTAGAGCAAAGAATCTACACTTGACTTTCTCAAAACAAGGGAGGAGAGAAGGGAGTCCAGCAGGAATAAAGTATTTCTTCCCAAATACCATGGACACATTACATACACATTTAATTTCAAAAAAAAAAAAAAGAAAAAGCCCTTATGATTATTTAAGAATCTGAGTGCTTTGAAAGGTTTTCCTTTATAGAGGTCAGTAGGAAGTTCTTACCTAGATATCCCTAGAAAGACTTTCCTACCAGTCTAGCATCAGTACCATGTATTGTCCAAATTACCACCTCCATATACTTAGCCAAAGACATCAACAAGCAGAGGAAACAATATAAAGAATGCCCAAGTGCTTGCTTCATTTACCATAATTTGTTGTTTCATAGTCCCCTTTTCAACACATTGCCATGGACTAGAGAGGACAGTGTTATTCATTGTTGCAATCTAGGCCCACAACAGGGAATCTGGCACAAAGCAGGCCTTCAACAAACTGTGGGGGGCTGGGTGAAAGGTGGTTACCCCAGTTGCAACAATGAGTAACAATGTCCTTTCTAATATACATGAATATGCTGCGTGAGGGAGGCACTTGGGTGTTCTTTATACTATTTCTTCTGCTTCTTGGTGTGTTTGACAGTTTTCCTAATAGGTAACTGTTCTTTTCTCTTGTAAGGAAGCCAGATCACAAAGGCAAGTTCAGCCCTGAAGTTACATCCAGGGTATTAGAGGAAGTCCTTGGGGGCAAGGTGCAGAAGGTTGCCAAGAAATACCTCATGATGGAGGATAACAGTTCTCTAAAAGTACTTGCTCAGATTAAGTAAAGATGCCAAAAACTACAGCCCTGACTTGGCATCTGGCTGCACTGGGAGGTGCTAATAGTCAGGCTCAGAAGTAAGGGACTGTCCTTTCTTCCTTTTTAGTTCTTGACCTTTGCTTATGGTCAACAGAGGCAAATTGATATTCAAATAGACACAACATCTCCAGAGTACCTACTGTGTGGCAGCTGCTGAATAAAAACTTTGATTTAGATCCTGTTAGAGCCATTTTACAGGGGGCAGAACCCTGGAAACCTGGGAGAATGCCTCAAGGTGTGGGGAATGGCACAACAAGGCAGGACAAGTTCAGGAATTCAGTTCTTCCAATTTCAAGTCATAGCAAACAGGTCAGATACTTAGAATCATAGTTTTGGGCAAGTCATTGGATCTTCCTGAGCTTATTCAATTTCTCTGTCGAGGAAAGAAAAATTAAAAAGTATCGTAAAATCTTGCAAGTTTTTATTTTTTAATTTTTTAAACTAAGCATCAAAGATCATGACTGTCGAAATCCTAGCCTCGCATGAAACCAGAGCTCTGTAAATGGCAGCCATCATTCTTGGCCAAGTGCAGGAGCATCCTCCTGGGTGAGCCTCCCGCGGAGTCCCTCAGGACTGGCCGGGACCGGCCCCGGCGGCACCAGTCAGCCATGCTGGAGGCAGGTGGCCCCCGGTCTCTTTCTTGCCCACGCCCCTCACAGAGCCGAGAGCGCGGGCGGGTTGGCTGATCAAGGTCTCCCGAGAAGGTTCGCCTCCCTCCGCCCGCCCTGCGCAGGTGAGGTTTCCGGCCCAGGTCGCCCGGACAACGACCTTAGGAGGTCGAGGTGGACACCGCGGTCCGCGGCCGGGACAGGGGCCCTAGGGCGCCCCTTGCCCAGCTGAGATTTAACCCAGAGTTGGTCCCGGCGCCGGGGCCCGCGGACTGAGCGCTCTGCGGCTGCGAAAACCCGGAGAGGCGGATCGGAGCGCTCGCAGTCAACTCCTCCGCGGTCCGGCCGCCGAGCTGGGCATGCTCAGTGCGGCCGCCGCGCCGCCGTCCGCCAACTCGGAAGCTTGCGCTCCCCGGCCGCGGGGGAGAGAACGCCGGCGGCGGCGAGCTGGCGTCGCCCGCCACCCCCGGGCTGTGGCAAACTTCGCGGCGTCCCCGCAGCTCGCCGGGAGGAAACTGACCCCTCGCCAGTAAAATCAGACTCAGTCCCTCCCATCACTACCTGAATCATGGAGGCTGCGGTCGCCGGTGTGCCGCCACCGCCGTCGGCCCCAGCCCACTAGCCGGTGACCAACAGGTAAACTGTTGGGGGCGGGGTGGGTGGGAGGAGGAGCTCGGCCGGGCGGGAGGGCGCCGGGCTGGGGGAGTCCGAGACTCGCGCGGGCTGGCTGTCCGGGCGGCGCTCACTGCCAACCTCGTCACCCCGCTTCCCCGGCCCCTGGAGGGGCAGGAAAGGGTTAAGTCGGCCCCGCGCCGCCCTGAGCACAGCCCCCTCCAGCCTCCGCGGCCGTCAGCCGCGCGCCCCGTTGCCCCTCTGGGGCTCCCGAGGGGACCCGAGCCCTGGATGCGCCACTCGAGCCCTCCAGGCGTCTCGGAGACACTGGCCGCATCCCTGTCTCCCCATCCCCTCCAGGCCTCGCTCCCTCCACCCGGGTCCGCGCTTAGGTGGCGGGGTCTGTGGGGCGCGTGGCGGCGGGGGAAGGGTCCCTGCCAAGAAACAAGGCTGGGGCGGGCCGCTCGGCGGGCGCCTTCCTCGGGCGGGGAACGGCCCCTGCCTGGGGGAAGCACTTGAGCCTCCCGCCGCGGCGCCAATAAAAGTTTTTTTTTTTAACATCCCTTGCCCCTCCCCCACTCCCACCCGGCGCCCAACTGGGGTGGGTTTGGGTCCATTGGTGAAAAAAGTCACACGTTCCCATCAGCTGCTCCTCCCCCTGGGGACGCGAGGCTGGCGCCGCGGAGGACCCTGGCAGACCTCCAGTCCCCCGCCGACTCCGGTGCGCTGCGTACGGAGGCTCCTCGCTGCCGGCTGTCCGCGGAGGGCTGCCCCCGTCAGCGCGTGTCTGCGTGCCGGGCAGCGGCTGCATCCAACCTGCTTTATTCCTGCCTGCAGCGCCACAGCTAGTGAGAGATCCAGGAGGGGGAGAAAGGGAGTCTGTCTGCAAAGTGCTGCTCCCTGGTGCTCAGAGGCGGCTGCTCCAGCTCCAACTCTCATTCATTTTGCCGGTTAACATGAGAGATCATGGCCGCCTTCGGGCTTCTCAGCTATGAGCAGAGACCGCTGAAGCGCCCCCGGCTGGGACCGCCCGACGTCTACCCGCAGGACCCCAAACAGAAGGAGGTAAGGGCGCCTGGCGGCCTCGCCGGCAAGCTGGGCCGCGCACCGCAGCGCTGACCCGGGGCGAGTTGGCCCAGCCGTCGTCTCCCGCGATGCGGGGGAAGGGTCGGGGAGAGCGCTGGCGAGCCGCTGCTCTGTTTGGGGGTTGGGGGGGGTCCCTGGCGGCGGAAGCCGAGAGGCTGTCAGCCCTCGCGTACCACTTGGGCGCTAGCCTCCGCCTCCCGGCCCCGGGTCGCTTCCCAGTTAATCCGGCCTTGCACAGCGCTGCTGGGCACTTCCCGGGATTCTTCATTGCCAAAACCCTCCAGTTCGCTCTACCCTGCCTCAACCAGCGTTCCTTTTCTCCCTGCTGCCTCTGTCAATCCTCGTAAACTTTTTGAAAAATGTTGGAATGCAGTGCATCTGACACAGGTTTGGCATTTTGCGCCAGCTGAACTGGGACAGGGTGGGGGGTAGGATGGGTGTCCTTTTCTATTCCAATTTCAAACTGGAGTGGAAGTCATCATTTATCGAGATAAGTATTAAGGTCTTTGAGAGTACTTTCCCTATCACTGCTCCCCTTTAAAACATCATTATTAAGTGGAAACAGAGATTTTTGTCCCTGGAGGCGATTGGCTTAATTGCTGGAGGCTGTTTTGTATATGTAAAAGCAGGCGGGTTACCTTGGCAGGGAATAGGTCCCAAGATTGCTTTATTTCTTTGAATGAATTAATTGGAGAAACCTTGACTCTTGCCCCAGGTACACTAGCTTCAATGGCCAGTGTAACCATGGTATTTGCAGCCTTGTATGTATTTGTCAGTTGTTAACAAGTAATTATGTAACAACTCTCAGTTATAATGATCGCTCTTGGCTACACAACTTGCCCAGGGATTTGCCTTTTTTTTTTTTTTAAGATCACCTGCTACCCAGCTGTGCTTTCTGAGTTTGCCAGCTGCAGCCCACCCATCCCATGTTTTCTTCAACTAAACAGGAAGTGAACACATTTCAGAACTACTTTCTGGGAATCTACAAATACTCCATTGGAAGTTTATAGGTTCACTGACATTACAGAAAGGGCTTTGTAAAGAAGGCAAGGAGTTACTCTAGGAATTCTCTTAAAAATTATATCAGTTTCGGCCCTCCCTGGTGGCGCAGCCGGTTAAAGCACAGCATTGAGAATCTGAAGCCACTTCCGCATGAGTTCGATTCCCACCTGCCTCCTGCCCCGGAGGAGATACACATGGCGAGCCAGACCTCTCCTGGCCCGCCCACTGCT
>NW_004567104.1:1510379-1546478 GCF_000260355.1 Condylura cristata
TGCAGTGCTTTAACCCGCTGAGCCATGAGGGACGGCCCAGGAATGATAACTTTTAAAGATTAAACATGTTGGAGCATCAGTGGGTAATTCATTTGAAGCTGAGAAGGTTGTCCAGTTACTTCTCATCAGATACTTAACCCAAGGGGAGGGGATGGAGTTTGATGAGGTTTTGATATTTCTCACTGACCTCTTTTTCTCCTGGTTATTCTCACTCATAATAAAGCTAATTGTTGGGGAAATAACAGACACTAAGGATACAATGTAAAGAAAGTTAGTAACTGAAAAATTAGTGGCAGGAAATTCTTAATGATTTGGTGGGACAGGGGCATTGATTGGCTGATCTTTATCATCTTTATCATCTTGTAATTAATGTCTTGCCTTATTTTCCAGAGGGCAGTATAATTGGCAGCCTCACCCCTGTTAAGGTGTGTTGAATTGGGATGCTTATTTAGCATTTACCCTTCAGGTTGACATGTATCTGGATTGTGCCTCCCTGATTCTGCATCAAATAAATTTGGGGTTTTATGGAATGCTAAAACTATGACCTTATGGTCTATTTTTCATAACTTCCTTTCAACAAAGTGAAACTGAAGCCTAGGAAAGTTTAGCTGATTTCATGAACATACATGGTGAATGAGCAGGGGAGATGGTCCACCACACCAGTATTAAACTAATACCACCTTTAGGATGATTTATGCTAAATTGTGTTGCTTTAATGTTACTCTCTTCTCCTCTAAAGCAGTCAACATTTTATCTTCCTGGAAAAGCATCAGAGTTATGTGTGACTGTAGCCAAATTTGAGTACAAAATAGAACAGGTGCTTGGCTGTTCTATTGTGGTTGTGTGGTGAGCAGTGCTTCATAAACTTCAGTTACTTATGAATTGCCTTAAGATTTCTGTCCCTGTATCACCTGTACTTTTTCCTAATATTTTCTTTGAACTGACTGTTAAACTTGGTATATTTTTTAGGCAGAGTGTGTGTGTGTATATATATATATATATATATTATATATATGTAAAATTTACATCAGATTTATGTATAAATTATTTTTAGTTTTACTTATTTTTGTCTTGCACACATACATACATTATTATACATATTAAAATGAGGCCATGCTGTTAAATGTTAAAAAAGCTCACCTAAATTAATTATGGAGAAGGTTTGGACTTCCATTGGGCTGAAGTAAGTTTGAATACTCCTTTAGCCTCTTCAATTATGTGGCCTTGGGCAAGTTGCTTAGCTTTCATTTGTAAATTAGTATAATTGTGCTTTTCAGAAAATTTGAGAATGCTGGTTAAATGCATTACATTTCTATGAGAAAAACCCTCCCCCTGGTAGAAGCTATTCTTGTCACTGTAGCAGTAACCTTTATCCTTGTTGTTAGTCAGTGCTGACCGTCCTGGAGAGTATCTCCAGGGGGTAGGATGGAACCCTCCTGTAGAAAAGTATGGTGGATGGGGATGCCGGAAGCTTTAACCTACCTTATCTATTGATTATATTATTGAGAGCACACTGTTCATCAATGTGTCACAAGAGTTTATTATTTATTGTGTTAAACTGGTTGGCCATCTGGAAACATTTTCCTCAAGCTTTGACTTCCAGGGTAAGCTGAGAATCATCCTGATTCTTATTTCTCTTTTACATCCCCCATAATATATCTGTGAGTACATCTTAGCCAGTCAAATTCCAGTGTGCATTTTGAATCTATCTGCTGCTTCCCAGATTCATCAGCATGTGGGACTTACTATCTTCTGGCTGACTTTTCTCTTTCCAGGGGCTCTTACATGTACTGCTTGTCTGCCTGCCACTCCCATCATTGCCTCAGCACTCTTTTCCTCTCACCCTGCAGTTAGGAAGGTAGGATCTGGAGTCATTTAGCCTGGGTTCTAATCGTGGTTCTGCTCTTTGTATATTCCTTATTCTCTTTATCCCTCATTATCCCCTTTTGTAGATTAGGGGTGATAGTACCACTTAGCTTCTTAGGGCTTTTGGAGGATTACATGAATAGTACATGTATAGGGCTTAGATAAGGGTGTGGCATGGGTTTTGTACCCAGATACTTGCTGTTGGAAACTATTGTTAGGTTGTCTATAATTTAGGACTTGTCTCAATTACTTTCTCAGAGGCCTTTCTAGTAAAAGTCTATAAATTTTAATTATGTACTAATTAGTATGTTGCCATCCTCCACTAATGGGTCTGGAATGAGAGCTGTTGGAAAGTCACTCAAGTACTCTGGTATAGTTAGTTTCTGGGATCCTGAGGGCACAAATACTTGTTGGGATGTATGCATTAAAATGGGAAGGAATTTATTTAAAAAGGAAATCTGGTGGCTGAGATGTATTAAGGAATGTCTTGGTTAAGGCAGAAAGAAAGCTAGACATCTTTCTTGGAGGCTACAAGGCTAACAATGAAAAGAAACCCTAGTAGTAGGAAGGACGAGTTTTATCCTGAGTTGAAAGAGTCCTCGACAGCTGAATAGTAATCCAGAGTAGGTATCTCGAGTCAGAGACCCTCTCGCATAGGTCTTGGGAAAGGTAACTGTTACAGAGAATGGTGAAGTGCTCCCTTGGAGTCCCCTGCCTGTTCTAAATAGCTTCTGCTACTTGCCACATCAAAGCAAAACATACTTTAGCGTGTATGGCATTCAAAGAAAAAAAAAAACAAAACTTGAGTGCAATTAATGTGCTACGTACGGAGAGAAGAGAAAGGATGTAGTTTCTAAATCAAGTACCCAAAGTTACCCATCACCTCATGAGTAAATGTTCAGCCAAATAGGGTTAGCCCAAAGCAGGACTGCTAAGGCTCAAAAGCTTGCCACAGTCTAAGGCACCTGCTGGTGGGGATATGTAGAAAAGGGGCAGAAGGGACCAGGCAAGCCTGCAATGAAAGGAGCAAATCAAATCTTAAGTCAAGATAAAGGCTGCCACTGTCAGCCTTCTCCCAGGGTCACTGTCCCACATCTCTGTCCCCTTCAAGTTTCTCCTTCCATGTCTCCCAAGTCCCTAATGCAAGTCTAAGGCATGTCTAAGCAAACAGATTCTTCACATCTCTCTACTCCATCTGCCTCCTCCAGGCCCTCTTTTTGATCTCCATCTTCCTTCACCCTGTTGTCTTTAGCTTATCCTGGTTGCTTAGCTCCACCCCTCTTTGTGTGGGGCTGGGAACCTGAAACCTCCTCTTCCCTGGAGATTACCCTGTTACAGATCTCTTCTTTTCATTTTTTCTCCCTAGCATATCTATGGTGGTGAGGGGCTTGGGGTATAGCCTTGGGAGACAGCGATTTCCATGTTTCTACTGTGTTTGAGAGAAACAACACGATTAGGTTTTTTGGAGAAGGTGACTTGGTATGCCGTGTTGGCTGCCCAAGTTCAAGTACAATATAGTTTGGTATGCGTTTCCCCCATAAGTTGTGTTCTCGCTTAGCTCAGCTGGAAAGGAAGGAGTCAAGAAATCTCAGTTCCCCCTCAAGTTGCTTTCCATTGAACTTGGAATAAAATAGTCTCTTTACTTAACGCTTTAAGACCCTACCAGTTTTGCTCACTTCTTCAACCACTAGTTGTGAGTTTTGGCCCCATCACTTGCAGCCTGTTTGGTTCATATCTCACCTGTGAAGTGGGGATAATATTAGTTCCCATTCTTTGGGGGTTGTGGGGAAATAAAATGAGAGTTGAACATACAGACAGCGCTCAGTACAGATCAGCTACTATTAGTCCAGCTCCTCCCTTGTAAAATGACCCCAGGGCTTCCCCTGTATTTATAATAATAACCTTGAGAGATATATCCTCTGACTGCACGGTAGAACCACAGCCCCCAATCTCTTCCTCCAACAAGGGGGTTACTTTGTGCCCAGGTTCCTGTTTCTTGCTGCTCTCTGTGGTTATGTTTCCTATCATTTGGTTCTTAGCTCGGTGACTCCCTGCCAGAGTCTTTCCATGTAACCTGTCTTCCCTCAGTCTTGCTGGTTCATTATCTTGTGTTCATGTTTGTAGTGTTTTTCTCTATCTGAAAGACTATTATTAGGGTGCTTATTCTTTTCATGGTGGTCTTCCGTACTAGAATTTAAGCATGTTCGTGGTGTTCATAGTTGTGAACTGCTTAATGCCTGGGGTTAGGCTCAGTACTCAGTTCATAATCCTTGAAAGCATTAATAAAACTCACAAGGAACTCTTAAACAGCTGTGTTTATAAACAATGCTTGTTTATTTACTTATTTTTATTTTTTGGTAATGCTTGTTTTGTTAGTTTTTGAAATTCTTAAAAAGACATAAATTAATGTCTTTGATACAACTGGGGAGGTGGGAATAAGGAAATGAATGACAGAGAGAAAGTTTGTTTATTTATAATCTTTGAAGGGAGGATGTTAGTAAAGTTCCCAGGTTGATCAGTTGCCTGAAGGACATGAAGACAGATTTGGTGGAAAGATTCCCCTGGGATTAACTGCCTTTTCCCAAGGCTTCTCCATGGACCTCCCTGAATGCAGTTGTGTATTCACTGCAGCTCTCAGGAGACTTAGACCAGAGTTAGTGTAGAGCATTCGGTCACAGGAGTGTTGCTACCCAAACTTAGTGTGCCAAGGAGGAGGAACTCCAGTGTGTGTCATTTCTCAGGACCTGTGCACACCTGCAGCAGAATCTCCAAAGATGCTTATGAATATAAGGAGGCTGAGGAAATCTGCATTTTAAACAAGCTTTTTAGGTGATTTGTACAAGTATTAAGTTTGACAACCAGTACTTTGTGTCTTTCTTTGCAGAGAATATTTTAAACCACGTTTCCCTTTATTCTTACCTGCTCCCCACTATTTGATGTCTTAGAATCTTTAGAAAAATATACTGTTTGAAATATCAGTACTTCTTGGTACTAAATAGTACACATAAGTTTAGTTTCCTCTAAGTTCTGTTGTGATAACCATAGTTCCCAATGTAGGCTTGCTTGTTTTTTTCTGTCAGCTCACTAAGTTTATTGCAGGGTAGATCCATCCTTGGTCTTGAAATTTCCACAGCTCCTTCCTGTGGGCATATGGCTAAATTGGGGCATAGGAGGGGGCCTTACTTTGTCCAAAAGGAATTATTTTTTTAATTTGTTTGGGATAGCAGAGACTTGTGTTCGACTGTGAACCTAACTTTCAATTGGGCTTTTTGGGGACTTGCTTTTACCTTGGGGGTGCATTCACCTTCCATTAGCATGTTGGCTTTTTCACTTAGACTGCCTACTCTGGGATGAAGTTAATGCTTTTGGAAGCTGGAAAACCAGGTAGGGAGGTCTGGAAGGTAGACTGTTGGGTGAACTGTAAATAGGAGAAAAGGAAATTGGACAAGAATTCTAGGCTTTCCATTGTGCCAGTTAGCAGTGTCTCACTATGGTGTTTGCATGTACTTGTGAAAACAGAAAGCAAAAGTGGGAGGATGGAGTAATTTGAAGTTGGAAACTCTAAGAATTATGATGTTTCTTCTGACGCTCTCCATTTATGGGGCTCTGAATTAGTGAGGATTCTTGACAAACTAGGAGGAGTCAGAAAAGTTGGAGGGGAGCCACAGGAGAAGGGAGCATGGTTCAGGGGTTTCCTTAGCCAAGTTCTTGGAACTGGATGACATATATTCTGGAAAAGAGCTGACAGAGTGGAGAAAGCCAGGTGGAGGGAAAAACTCCAAGGTAGCAGTAGAAGGAGGCCCTCTCTTAAACATTCTTCTCAGAGAAAGGAACATTTGCATTTTTGATTGTCTTCAGATACCAACTGTAGCAATTGGGTAAAGGCAGCAAAGGAGTACATTATAGTTTTCTCTGTATTTGTCTGATGGGGAAAATTCACATAACAAAGGCAAATATCATTAACTTAAAAAATAGCAGAATTTCTACTGAAAACATGTCTGCATACTCTGGAGTGATTATCACCCACATGTAAGCAGTTGTTATCTCATGAGGAAGGGGTTGGGAGTGAGTTTTGTTTTCTTTTTCATGCATATCTGTTTTCACAAGTCTTAACAAATCATTCTGTACTGTTGTCATTGGAGGAAATAATTTACAGAATAATGGATAAGTTTGGGCTTGTAGGAATGGGTCTTAATGTTGGTTGTAAACTGGACTAGAGGTAGGGTGGTCATAGGCAAAGGGAGGATATAGTTATAGAGATGAATGCCCTTGATGCTGTAAAAAGTGTGGTGTTCAGTGTCATGTGATCATCTGGTTTCTGCCACTTGGGTGTGTGATTTGGGGGACTGTGTCATTTTTTTCACTTCTGAACTCAGGAGTGTTTTAAGTGTAAAGGAGCATGGTAAACTCATGGTTACCAACTGTGATGTTGCGGTTCATTGGTGTCCTGGTGCCAGATAGTACCAACTGATTACAATTCCAGAAATTTTTTGAACTGGTTAATATGTTGGTAGATTGATATCTGGCACACTGGGAGTACTTACACCAAAGAAACCGGCAAATACTATAATACAGGGCTTTTGAGCTCTGATTGTAAATACTTATCAGTATTTCGCTTAGTTGTATGTAGCTTTTTGTTGGATACTTTGCCATCATTCTTATTCCATGTTTTTCTTATCTGCCACTCAGACATTTTTGTGTGTGTCTGGATTTATTTCTTCTGTTATTTATGTCAGTTTTTGCTTTTGTTGTTTTTATTTTTGTATGCTTATTGAGGTACCATTGATTTCCAACACTATGCTTTATGGATATAAGTTCAGACTTCTACAAATGTAGGTTTTCAAACCATATCTTCACCAAAGCCCCATTGATCTTCTATTATAGTTCATTGAACCCCCTCCCCACTGTGTGCCCCACCCTACCCTCTTCCCTCTGGTGGTTACCAGTTCTATTTTTAGGGTTAGACAATTTTATTTCTAAAAAGCCAGATCCTTATTTCCTAACCTTTGTAGTATAAAGTGAGCAAATGACATAATTCTGGCTAAAGAGGTTCATGGAAATCCACTACAGGAGTTCTAGAGAAGAATTTTTTTTCTCACTGATAGCGTTACAGGGCACCCCAGTGTGAATTGGGTTGCCTGTCTGTGGGTTCTGTTATCCACCGCGTCAAGACAAAACATATAAAACTTTAATGAAGAGGGACTTTAATACAGTAAATATACAATACGGAACACAAGGAATATAACTTCTAAATCAAACACCTGAAGTTACCCATCCCCTCGTGAGCAAAAGTCAACCCAAAAGGGATGGTCACAAAGCAAGGCCTGAAAGCCCGCCACTAGACTAGAGCATCTTCTGTCCGGGACCCATGGAAAAGGGTCAGAAATGGCCAGACAAGCCTAGGAGGAAGAGCAAAATCAAAATCAATATAAACACTGCTATAGTCACCTCCCTACAGGTCTCTCACCCACATCTGCCTTAACCAGTCCAGGGTCAGGAAACGAGCACGGTTTCCTCCTCACAGGTTTGCTGCTCCATTTGGCTTCCTCAGGCCACCTTCTTTTTCTCCATCCCACTTCCTTCTCTTCTCTTCTCTCCTTCTCTACTCTCCTTTTCCTCTGCTCAGCTCCACCCTCCTTCTGGGTGGGGCAGGGAACCTGGAACTTCCTCTTTTCCTAGGGACCACCCTGTTACAATAGAAGTAAAGGCACTGGGGGGGGGGAGTATGCCACAATTCCTTAGTTTGCTATCTTTGGAAAAGTGATAAATACAGTAGTTGGAGCTAAGACATCTGTCTTGTGACCAGAAAGCAACATGGCTGTGGATGAAAACCCAGTATAGGAGGAGATGAATGAATGGCTTTATGAAATTAAACTACTGAACTGAGCATGGGACTACCTCTCCCTGGACTTCTTGTTAAGTAAACAAAAGCTGTTCACATATTTTAGATCATTTGTGGATCAGCTATCAATTTCTTGTAGCAGAAAGCATTCTAATACTGTCATGGTACTGTCCATGTATGTTTTGGTACCCTCAAATCATCACAGCCTGGGGCCCTTCTTTCAGAGAATAGACATTTTGGGATTCTCCTACTCTCTGGCATAATGAGGAACATACAGCTAAAGGCAAGAACACCTGCATCTTCTCTGTTAGGCAGTAAGTTCTTCCTGGTAACTATCAGAAGCTGAGGGAAATGGAAATGCCTTCCTTATTTTCCTCTTTTGGTGGAAAGAGTTTGGTTGGATGGGAAGGTGACCCTTATTCTGATCTTCTTTCCTTCAATACAAAAGGAAGTGGAATCCCAGAGAGGGAAGAAGAGTGAAGAATGACTTGAGACAGATCTGGGCCAACCACTTTTCCTCTGATTTATTATTGCGACTTTACTTGGCCTCTTTTCTGTTCATAGCCTTTGCTTCTTTTGACTACCCGCATGTTGCCCTTGGCTATGGGAATTACTCTACATTTAGGGCACCTGTGTCTCTCGAAAAATGGAGATTCTTCGACTCACTATCTGGTCATCTCAGTGCTTATAGGAATCTTGTGTAATATCTTGAGCAGACAGAGAAACACTCTGGAAGCTTAAGCATTTTGGTGGGAGGTTCCCAGTCACTGGTACTTATGGGCTACATGTGTTGGGGATTGTTTCTGTGGTGTTTTAATTTTGTTGGTTGGGATACTTCTTTATTTATGGATAGCTTTCTTGGTGACACATACACACAAGTTGTACCAGCTGTCTAGGGAGCTGCACTTACATGACATTCTGCATAAATGGTTCCCATTTAGTTATGACACGCTAAACACAGAGAAAAGGTTTTATTTTCCATGTTTTCACGGAAACAGCCCAGCCCATGTGCTCTTTTGCTCTCTAGCTCATGCGTATGTGCTACCACTTACTCGCTTTCTTGCACACTCGATCTCTCTCTCTGTATGTATGTATGTCAACAAATTTGGTTATTCAACCAGTATTATTGGGCACCTTAAAAGCTCTTTGCCAGCTGTAGATTCCTGAAAACAGGGTCTAAGATTTTTTTTTTTTTTAAAGATTTATTTATTTGTGCATACAGAACTGGGGTACAGGCCAGAGGCTCAGGGGCGGCGAGAGGCTTCACCAGAGACAGAGTGGGGAACAGAACAGGCAGATCGAGGAAGTACACTGCTGAGGGGAGCAGCGGGCGGGTCAGGAGAGGTCTGCCACGCCATGTGGCCACCTCCGGGGCAGGCGGGAATCGAACTCATGCGGAAGCGGCTTTAGATTCTCAGTGCTGGGCTTTAACCCGCTGCGCCACCAGGGAGGGCCGAAAACAGGGTCTAAGATTTTTACTTCCTACTGTGTCTCTGTCATTGAGCACAGAGCTCATACCTAGTGTTTAAAATTTCTTTTATGAATGAATATAAGAATCAACAAATGGTTCTGTAGTCATTTCTGGTAGTAGCACTGGTTCTGATGCTGAGCCCCCAGGGCTGTTTATATTGACAGTGTTTTTCAGGTTGGGGATGATCTCCCCTTTCCTCTCTAGGGATGCTGGTATTGGCATTCTGGTTTGTTAACTGCTTGCTACTACTGGCATCAGTAGTGTAGGAGTCAGGGATGTGGTTAACATTCTTCAAAGCCCCAGGCAGTTCCCCTCCCTCCCAACAACAAAGGATTATCTGGCCTCAAATGTCACTAGTTCAGAGGTTGAAAAACCCTGGTCTAGAGGGAGGACAGGTCTATAAATAGGGAATACAGTGTTTTACAGTAAAAAGTGTTATGGAAACAAGAGGGAGTGACCCATTTTTGATAGGACCTAAAAGAGGAGGAGATTAAGCTAAGATCAGAGTTTCTAGGTAATTTCATTTTAGGACACCTTTATAATCTTAAACATTATTGAGGATCTTATAGAACTTTATAGGTTATTAATCAGTATTTACTGTGAGAAAAATTTTTTAGAACATATGCTCATCATTAAAAATGAAACCATTTTGATGTTAAAGTATGCTTTTTTAGAGTATTAACTTTTTTCCAAACTGAAAAACGGAGTGAAAAGAGTTATGTTGTTTTTTAAATTTTTGTATATCTCTTTAAAAGTCTACTTCTGTACTTAATCTTCTATATGTTATTCTGGTTGAAGAGTTAAAGAAATCCTGGCCTCACATAGATAAGTAGATAGAAAGTTCTTGGGAACCACAAAATTTCTTAGATAGGAAACTATCAACGCAGTTGGGTAGGTGTATTGATGGTGGCCCCCAGAACTAACTTTCCATAGGAACAAAACAATGTGTTAACTTTTTTTCCCAAGGGTAGGGAAGGAGATGGAGGAGAGAATGAATTTATTTATGAATGCTATCAATTTGAGATGCCTGTGGGCAATACAGGTTGAAATGTATAGTAACAGAAGCCAGAAATCTTGGTTTAGGTGTGATGCGCTAATAGATATTTGAAGACAAGATTGTGAAGACAAGATTGTGATTGATTGTGTGTTGAGGACTCAGGAAGAGACCTGTGAGCGAGAGCAGTAGACCAATGAAAATGTGAAACTTTTGATGCCAGACTTTCTGGACCCTTCAGCAGGGACAGTGAGAAGGGCACTTATGTGCCCTTATGTGCCCTTAGGACTTAGGACTTACGTGCCACTTATGTGCCCTTAGGACTGGTATGTGGTGATGAGCTACCCTGTAGGAACAAGCGCATTAGGAGAGGCTCTGGCTCTGCTGGCCTCCTCTTAGTGTGGGAGTTTCTTTCTTTGGGACCTTTGCATGTATTGCTGCCTGGCCGCCTCATTCTCTTTATCACTGCAAAGTAATAGTTTGCTCTCAGCACTCACCACACTTTGTGTTTGATTGGTTTCTTATGTATTTATTCTGCCTAGTGAAGGCAAGTTCCAAGAGGCAAGGGCCATGTCCCTTTATGGCACACTGATATGTTAACCAGAGGCAAAGTGAGCTGGCAGGATCTGGTAGTTGGGTGGTCATTACAGTGAATGTTCTTAGAAACTTGGTACAGGGCATGTGGATGCCTTTAAGGAACTTGGAATGGAGGATGACAGGCCTGTACACAGAGCAGCAAAATCATAAAACAGTTTCTTGGGGGGTGGTGGTTCTCTTGGAGGATCAGAACATTCTTCAAATATGTGGGTGCTTTCTGGGTGACAGGATCTCAGGGCCGATACCCTCTTGGTGCCCGAATCAAGGTAATGAGACATGGAATAGGACAGAATCTTTGGGGGAATTGCAAATATTTCAATAAAGCATGAATATACTTTATCTATAAACTTAAATGTGTCTGTTGTGGGACAGTTGAGAGAGTGGAAGAGGTGGATACTGCTGGAAGAGAAGGATTATAGTTAGAGCAAGGCTACTTGGCCTTGATGCCTGGTGGTGATGGTGGTGGGAGTGTTTTGAAGACCTAAAGGGGAGGACACCTTTTGTATATTGTGCTTGCATCTTGGCTGCTCAGATAGCAGGGGAGGCAGGAATTATATGGGACTCCCGGTTTACTGGCGTTTTCTACAAGGGTTTCCAGAGTCACTGAATGTGCAGAGATTTTCCTCAGCAAGAATAAACTCAGCCTTCAACCCACACCCAGCACTCCACAGCTCAGTTATGCAAATGCCGCCTTGTTGTCAATTAAAATTTGGTAGAATTTGCTGCTTTCCTTTTCCAGCCATTTCATTCATGGATTAATGTAATGAGGTTGTTGAGATTAGGACCATTTAAGGCATTGGCAGCAATGAGGAACTAATAAAAATGGATTTTGTTGAAGTGTCATTGGAATAGCTTACTATGATGCTGGTAAAGGTACCTAGGCTCTGTCATAAGTACATTCAGGGAAGTGTTAAATAATTTATCTTTCTCCTTAATTCTGTGAGGAAGATTAATTTTTTTAAAGCACCACAATGTGCTGTTATTAGATCATATGGAAAATATTTTGGGATCAGAGCTGTTTTATGTTTTGATCCTCTTTAAACGTCAACTTCCTCTTGAAAAAAAAAAAGCAGTCTAAGAATAGGAGACTACATTTCTAGTCACATTGTCATTTGCTTAGTACTGATATGTGACTCCCACCATACTAGGTGATATGGGATATAGAAAAGAAAGAAAGGTCTGCTCTCTGCCCCTCTTTAAAAAGTGTTCCTATAGATGTAGTGAGGGACCAGGATTTTTTTTTTCTTGTTGAATTTCAGTCTTTTGCAAACCGATAGAATTATATGACAAAAATGAAATGCTAGGAAATGGAAATGTTGCTTGACTGTAGTGGCAGTGTCAGATTGCTATCAAAGTCTCCTAGCACTAGCTCTCAGCTTTTGCACGTTTCTTGTTGAGAACCTGTGCCAGTTTTAGACCACATTCTGAGTTGCTCTGCTCTAGATATTAGCATATGGTTCACTGATGCATACAAAACAATTTTACAAATGACTACTGTGTTGGTTTTATTTATTTTAAAATTGAGGAATGAGATCTTCAGTGTATAAAGTGCCACTTTAGATCTTGATAACTGATGTGAATTGTGTTAGTTATTCTGAGTGCTTTACATGTTTGATTTTATGGCAGCCTCATAGATGTCTTTGTGGGAGGTTCTGTTTCTTTTCCTTTTTCTGCACAGATGAAGAAAATGAGGCACAAAGTGTTTCTTAAACTTGCCCAACATCAATTAATAACATAGCGATGGAGCTGGTATTGGACTTCTGAACCCATGATGTAACCACGTTGCTCTAGATCTAAATAATAAGGCTAAAAATGTGTGAGTTCAGAAGCGTAAGAGTTAGAATACCTGGTGGTTTTTCGCTGGAGAAGGATGGAGGGTGTGAGGGGCAGGGTCTAAGTGAGGAGTAAGTCACACACTTTCATAAGAAGGACTAGTGAGGATCAAGGGGAGTGGCACCACCTAGGACCAAGCTTGGAATTGGTTGGTTGAGTGTGTGGAACAGTGATGATCTCACGTGTCCTGCTGTCAGATTTATCTCACTAGCTCATGCTTAATAAATCCCATGGGGGAGTGTGGAGTCTGTGAGGGATGTGACTGTAGTAACCAAAGCATGAAGTAAAAAGAGCCTGACTGAGCAGGGCTTTAAATAGGACTGGAGAAGAATTGTCAGTTGATGACAAACTGACCAAAGGAAATAAGAAGAGAGGAGTGTGGAAAATAAAACACATTTTTGTGATCAGTCTTTTAAGTACCTACAAGTACTTATTGCTGAATTGGAATGATATCAGAACTCCCCTCCCATGCATACAATGGCTTCTAACTGGCACAGACTAATTTACTTGAAAGTTACCATGGAGTACTGATGTATAGTGCTTGTGCCAGGATTTGAATCTTGACCTCATACTTTTTTACCCACCTCTTGGACACTTTGGTGGTGGTAGGTATATCACTAAAATTGCTTCACTGGTTGGCCAAGTGGGGTGGATGAAATGTGCAAGAACAAGCCTCCCCAAAATGAAAAGGGTGGAGGTGGAGATGTGTTCCCAAGAGTAACTTTGAGACTACCTTTGAAGGTAAACTCAGAGACCTTTGTTTCTTGACTTAAAATTGTAGACTTAACCTCTCTGTTTATGAGCATTTGACCTAAAACAAATATATAAAGTTGTCACCACCACAAAAAAAAAAAAAAAAAAATTCCTCATCTTTCCTCTCTCTCTCATGCAGGAAGAAAGGTGTCTGCAGTTTCAAGTGTGTCCCTGCCCCAGTTTATCCCAACCACCAAGCAAGTTTTCTTTTATTAATTTACAGTGTTTGTTGAAAATTGTACAACATACCTTTTACTGGGAGTGCCAAGCTTGGGGGTCAGAGATGTAATAGGGCAAGGGGTAAAGGGGCAAAGAAAGGCTCCAGGTCAGGAGGTAAGTGTCAGTTCACTGGAAAGTTTAGTTCTGAGGACAGACACCTTGGCTTGCCTGTTCTCTTTGCTCTGAGATCAACTGGCATAGGGGGAGACTCGATTAAGTCTAAGTGAAAACTTAGTGATTATAGGAAGAGTTTGCTTTAGATACCTCAATGCAGGAATTGCACTGGATTATGACTTAGCTCAGTTAAGGGCTAAAGAAAAAACTGTCCTTGGAGGCTGCTTTAAATACAATTATAGGCAGGGTAAACTAGCAAATACTTTTAAGTCTTCTTCCTGCAAATCTCAAAGTTCAAGTATTTTCTGGCAGTTTTCCTACAGCTTTTCTGAGAGCCACATCCAGGTGTTTGCTTTTGGAGGGTGACATACATTTGAATGTGGTTTGAATATGAATTAATGGGATATAAGAATATTTAGATAAGAGTGGAATAAATGCCAAGTATATTTGGATATCCATATTTCAATCAAAGGCTTGCCCACTTTAAATTGGGGCGGTGGGGCTGCCTGTCTCACAAGGCCATTTATGTCACAGGGAATCTCATCTCTGGAGCTACACCATCACTCAGCACCCTGGGAAACGTGTCATGGATTGGACATTTCCATCCAGTTCAGTGGGGAGTTACTGAGAGTTTGCCAGGTGTGTTGCTGGGGCTACATGAGATGTCCTGATTAGAATGATGCTGACAAGCCCTTTTTTTTTTTTTTTTTCTGACAAGCCCATTTTTAAAGTACCTGGTGTATATGTGTTAGGGTGCCTCTCACAAGACTGTTACTTAATTCTTTACAACAAGCATGTGTGCTAGGTAGGTGGAAGCACCACCACATCATAGAAAAGAAGGGAGCTCTAGGGCTCCAACTTAGGCTTGTTGGAACCACCTAATCTTTTCAGAACTCTCACTGTCTTGGAGGACGCATTGAACCTATTGGGGGCCTAATTCTCACATTCTCAATTCTTCCCACCTCTGCAATATTAGTTTTTCACCTTAGAAAATGGGAATGTATCCTGTTTAAGGATACATTAGGAGGATGCACAAACTGCTGTTTAAAGCCCATAAGGTGGTATTGTCACTGGATCTTGGGGCTAAGCCCCTGTCTGGTTCTTTGTGTATTTAGACTTGTTCTTGCAAATTCCACACAGGAAGTGGAAACTTCTTTGGTTGATCAAGGCATGGACCTTGAGCTCATGCTCAGACACACCTTCTACCCAAACAAGAGCATGTGTGATCCTTTATAGAGGAAGAGTTTCCTGTCATGGGCCTACGATGGAGCTCCGGTGTGGTATGCAGTAGCCTTCTTTTTGTGATAGGTATCTTTACACATATCACTTTTCCCATTTACAACCCCATGACCATCTTGGTCCAGTCCTGGTTTAGTTTCTATAAACAAGCATAACTTGAATGGGCATGTTACAGAAGTAGGTAGACCTTCTAATTGCCAGTGACAGTATGATTATTACCCTGATTTTGTTTTCTTACTGCCTGCTGCTTAGTACAGGTGTGAAGATAGGTCTTGCTGTTTTCTGTTGATCTCTCATATGAGAGCTTGGTCTAGGCCCCACCACTAATGATTGTTGGCCTGCAGGTGTGGATTGGATGGGGGTGAATATTAATAGCAGTGTAGATGAGGGTAGAGATGAGTTGAGTTTTAGATGTGGCATTGATACAAATGTGGTCCTAGTGCTAGGGACCTATTGTGGAAATGGGAAAAGTGCTAGGTTGCCTTTTTTTAGGGGGGTGGGGATCTTGCCATCTCTAAGTCTGGTCTTTTCTCTATGCCCTCTTCAAAGACTGGCGGCAATGTCTTCTCTTAAAAGTATTTTGGCTTCAGTGGGAAAACAACTGCATTAAAAAAAATCTCAAATGGATATTGAGTGACATGTCAATTAGAAGAGATACAAATAGAAGTCAGTTC
This sequence comes from Condylura cristata, assembly GCF_000260355.1. Lineage (NCBI taxonomy): Eukaryota > Metazoa > Chordata > Mammalia > Eulipotyphla > Talpidae > Condylura > Condylura cristata. The sequence goes on from NW_004567104.1 coordinate 1,525,982, forward strand.
CTATTGCTGTGATGCAAGGGGCCTGGTGTCTGCTTCAATGAGCCAAATGATGCTGCTTTGTTTCAGCCACTGTAAATTCTGTGGTAATGTTCCCCTTGTTGCTGCCAAATGGCCTGGATCCTGATTTTAGAGGATTGATTTGCCAGGAGGATTACAGCTCAAAAAGTTCTAGGTCCTTTTCTGTGTGTGTGTGTTTTTTTTCCTTTGGAACTTCAAACTATTACCATTTTCATTTTTTCCTGTTATCTTCAACCATTTCCTTCTCTGGATTCTTTTTGGTCTTTGAAATCATGCATAAGGCTCTCACTTCTTAACTTTCCCTCTGCATCGTGACCCTTTTCCCATTTCTCTCCTCTTTCGACACATCCTGTTTGCTTGTTGTCCCTTTTGCCTCCACTTCTTCCTCTATTCCTTCCAGTTTAGCTTCTGCCCTCTTCATTCCCTAACCCCCTCTGCTCAGGTCATGAGTCACAGTCACATTCCCACAGTGCTTGCTCAAGTTGATCATTCCTTTCTGGCCACTCCATCTTGGATTCCTTTGAAGACTTTGCTCCTTTACCTGGCTATTAAAAAAGTAGTGGGGTTTCTGGGAGTCTGTTCTCACTTACCCCAAGTGACCTCAGCCAGTCCAGGCTTCTGTATTACCTCCATGTACTTTTCATTATAACTTTATGATTCCAGCTTTGACTCTCTACACTCTAAATTTGGACAGCTAAGATCCTGTAAGAAACAGTTTGTTCTGTTTGCATGCTACATGAAATGTACCTTTAAACCAAACTTGTGATCTGATCCTCTTCCCTGAAAACCCCTCACTCTAGTAACTGCTGTGTCATGACTTAAAAAAATACTCCGATCCTAGAAATCTGAGGAACATCCTTGATAATCTCACTCTTTGTCACTCTGTCCAATGTGTCAGTAAAAATCGTTACTTCATCCTCCTCACTGTCCCTTCAAATTTTCCCTTCTACCCTGCTTCGCTGTCACAGTGTCTGTGTGGGCTTGCTTACCTGCTATGTCACCCGATAGCCCAAATCTGATGAGAGCTTGTTAACAGACCCTGACCCCCTTTGCTCAGCCTCCACACTCGATTTGGTGTCTCTCCACCCATTCAGGCTCATACACCCCTGCTATTCTCCTGCTCCTGTTCTGACAATTCTTATTTTAGTTTCCCAACCCTTCAATCTTTATACATGCCCTTCTGTCCTCTCCTTTACCTTGCTAGGCATGCACATGCCTGTGACTGTCCTGCATTCTTCATGAATTGCCCCTTTTATCATTATATGCCCTTTTTATCTTTTTTTTTTAAGGTTTATTTACTCATACAGAACTGGGGAATAGACCAGAGATGTAGAGGGTGAGAGGATTCACCAGAGACAGAGCAGGGAGCAGAACAGGCAGATCGACAAAGTACACTGCTGAGGGGAGCAGCGGGCGGGTCAGGAGAGGTCTGCCACGCCATGTGGATCTCCTCTGGGGCAGGTGGGGATCAAACTCATGCAGAAGTGGCTTAAGCTTCTTCGTGCTGTGCTTTAACCCACTCTGCCACCAGGGAGGGCCTGCCCTTTTTATCTTTGAAAATGCTCATTATTTTGAAATCTTCATTGTCTAATGTTGTCAATAATATAGCCATTCCAGAACTGTTATATTAGTTGTTTGCATGGTATGTATCTTTTCCTATTTGCTATCAACTCTTCTGCATATTTAAATTGGATTTTGCCTTTCTACTTTTATTATTTTTTAAAGATTTATTTATGCTTACAGAACTGGGGTGCAGGCCAGAGGTGCGGTGGGTGAGAGCATTCACCAGAGACAGAGTGGGGAGCAGAAAAGGCAGATGTATTGAAATACACAGCAGGTGGGTCCGGAGAGGTCTGCCACACCATGTGAGTCAGTTCCCTGCCCTGGAATCAAACTTTGCTGCAGTGGCTTCAGAGAACTTCATAATGCCATGTTTTAACCTGTTGTGCCACCAGGGAGAGCCCTTTATTTTTATTTTTAAAATATTTATTTATTTTTGCTTACAAGAGCTTGGGTGTAGGCCAGAGATGCAGCAGATGAGAGGATTCACCAGGTGAGAGGATTCACCAGAGACAAGATTGGGGAGCAGAACAGACAGATGTATTGAAATACACTGCTGATGGGAGCAGTGGGAAAGACAAGAGATATCTGCTGTACCATGTGGCTCCGTTCCCTGGCCAGGGATTGCAGCCATAGTGCTGATACTTAACCCCTTTGCACCACCAGGGAAGCCCCAGATTTGCTCCTTTTTTTTTTTTTTAACCAATTCTGACAATTGGTCTCAATTGGAATCCTAATCCACTAACATTTAATATCATTTAATATAGCTATTGATATGGTTAGAAGTAGGTGTATACCATCCTAATATATTTTTTCTGTGTCTCCTTTTCTACTTTCTTTTGGATTATTAAAGTATATTTTTATAGTTTTGATTCACATTTGGTATTAATAGCATTTGTTTTTTAGTGATTATTGTAGGTATTTCTGTATAAATTCCTAACTTCTCATAGTCTTTTTAGAGTTAATATTGTATCATATCACGCAAAATTTCAACCTTGCAATTGTGAGGGTTCTTCTCTTAGTTAACTCCTTCTGAATCAGAGCTCAGCTCAAAGGACAACTTCAGGAAATTCTTGTCTGACTTCTCACACTAGGTAAAGCCTTGTTGTATGTGCTTTGAGTAGGCAGTGCTTCTCCTTGGGCCATTCCCACAGTTTGCTCACTATGGAATCCCTAGTACTTAACACCATGCTATACACTAAGTTATTTGTTGATTGAATGAAAGGGAGCCCTAAATTATGATTTGAAGAAGGTAAACCATTTCATGATAATGTGTTCCAGGGGATGAGGAGGGCATAGCGTCAGACTTAGAGACTGAAAGGCAAGGTATGTGGGAAGGAATATATTAGTAAGTAATAGATTAAATGGGATCCAAAATACAAAAAAACAAAAAAAAAAAGAAAGAAAGAAAGAGCAAAAAAAGTGGCTCTATTTTTTCCAGTACAGTAGCCACCAAGTTTAGAGCACCTCATATGGTCCAGGCACTATGTTAACCTTTATGATTATTTTCTTTTATGTAACCTCAGTATTGGGAGCTGTTGTCTGATTTCAGAGGAGTCATCTGAGCAGAGAAGTTACCCTCCTCGTGCCCGGTCACAGGAACAGCTCTGCCTTCAAACTCGAATCTGTGTGAATCTAACACAGAATGGAAGTGAGCCTGGTAGTGGAGTTGATGGTCCAGGCACTGACGGCCTGTCCTAGGGAATTGTGGTTTGATTCAGGGCCAGAGTCACAGATGTTATTGGGGATTCATGGTATTATGCTCAATGTTTCTCTTCTATAGTCTCTTCTGGAAAAAAATGTGGTGAGTTAACTCAGGCTATTGGAGTAGGTGTTATAGAAAAGAAGATCTGTTTCAGAAAAGTCACGGGGGCCAGTAGATAGGGAGCATTCACATGAAATTATGGACAGAAGAAGGTAATCTTGACATAGCCTACTTTGGGGTCAGCCACAGTTTATATGTAATGATAGTATTTTTTTTTTTTAAGATTTATTTATTTATTCATGCAGAACTGGGGTACAGGCCAGAGATGCGGAGGGTGAGAGGCTTCACCAGAGACAGAGTGGGGAGCAGAACAGGCAGATCGATGAAGTACACTGCTGAGGGGAGCAGCGGGCGGGTCAGGAGAGGTCTGCCACGCCATGTGGTCACCTCCGGGGCAGGCGGGGATCGAACTCATGCGGAAGTGGCTTTAGTTTCTCAGTGCAGTGCTTTAACCTGCCGCGCCACCAGGGAGGGCCTGTGATGATAGTATTTTAAAGAAGGGAATAAATAAAGAAGGGAATATGAGAAAAATGCTTTGAGAGAAATATAGATAGAATAAGTTAATGATGAGGTATGAGGAGAAAATTATTACCTTACCTCTGGGTCATTTATGTCTGTAACTCCTAAGTGTTGCCTGAAGATGATTAAAATGCCCTTGCTGTATTATCATAGTTTAATTTCTCTATTTAGTTTTTCTATATATTTAGTTTTTTTCTCTATATAAAGATATATTTGTTTATGCATACAAGAATTGGGGTACAAGCCAGAGGTGTGGGGAATGAACAGATTCACCAGAGACAGAGTGGGGAGAAAAACAAGCAGATCTACTGAACTACACTGCCCCAAAGGGAGCAGAAGGAGGGTCAGGAGAGGTCCATTCTGCCATGTGGGTCACTTCCCTGGCAGGGGGTGCAGATAGCTTCATAGTGCTGCATTTTAACCCTTTGCACCACCAGGGAGGCCCCATAGTCTAGTTTCTTAAAATAGGATCTGCTGACGTCCTGCAGGACTCAGAATGCCCTTTTTGGAGCCAGGTGGGGAAATATAGGAAAAATCAGCTATAATGAGGTTTCTTAAAACATTTTGTTTTGGGTATGATCCTGGCTAATACAGTCTGACTGATTAGCACATGGGGCATTTTTCTGTCTCTGTGGCTTGGTGGACTTTCTCTTCATCTCATCGAACAATTAATTGAGTTAGCTGGTTGGCCACCTATAGGTGACTGAGGAATTGTGCTTGGCCTTTGCCATGTTCTTTATTAGACAAGAAGTTGGGAGGAGTGCAGTGTGCCTGCCATGATCCTGTGTGCATGCCTGTGTGTATATGTATGTGTGTTTGGCTGCACATTTATTATGTGCTTTTGAGATTAGCATTGAAACTTGTGCTAAACTGACTTTATCCCCCTTAAGTGAGAAACTAGCATCAAAGTGTTTCTGCTTCCCCAGTGAAACTTTTTATTGAAATTAAAAGATTGTTTTGAAAGTGATCCAAAAAAAAAGGGTCATTTTTTGAAGTTCAAGGTGAATGTGTGAGATTTATAGATGCACTTAGAATTCACCCAAAGTAGCCAAGTTCAGATTTTTGTACCAGGATGGGATAGAAAATACAGAATAAACTCTGGCCTTCCATATGAATATGGATCATTTTTAGACTTTTGTTTGTGTTTGCTTCTAGGTACCTGCCTCCCTATAATGCTTAAGACTTGTTATTTTAGTTGGAACCAGTGGCAAGAGGTGTGAGAGTCCACCTTGCAAATGTTAGATTTTCTTTGGGAAGCGGTTCTATTTTCAAACTGTTGAAACCCATTTACAGTATGGTTTGGCAATCTGCAGCTTTTGGTTTATTAGGCGAGAACTGAGTTCATGCTCTCAGGAAGCATTGTCTCTTAATTTAGTAAATATTAGGTTGTGGACAGGTGTATACTGTGTTTTTCCCTCACTGCTGTTGATAAATAAATAAAACTCTTATAGTTTATGGTTGCTCTCCTCTACCCCTTAGTAATTAAAATTACTTTAGTTTTCTTTTATTCCCCACCTGGTACAGTGGGAAAATCTTCAATTTTTAATAAGCAGTCCTTCTGTTAGAAAAAACTTGGCATTGATCTAGTGCTCAGAGTACAGGCTAGAAATATGATTGATTAATGGTTGAGTGTGCCCCCCACCACCCACATTTTTTGGGTTTTAGTTATTTCACCTTTGCAAATTGGCAAAATAGCAGCTCATGAGTCTTTTTACAAGAGTTATAGACTAGATGTGATGGAAGTATTAAATTCTCACTAAGGAAAGGAATTATAAGAATTATGGTGGTAGCCTCTGATTTAGAAATGTCTTTGAAGGAGTTCAGAGCTAGGGTAAGAAACTTTGTATCCCATACAGATTCTGGCTTGTGGGTATTAGAGGTATGCTGTTCCAAAATCTAGATTCTTCTTTTTTTTTTTTTTCTTAAGATTTATTTACTTATGGATACAGAACTGGGTACAGGCCAGAGGTTCAGGGGCTGTGAGAGGATTCACCACACACAGAGCAGGGAGCAGAACAGACAGATAGATGAGTACACTGCTGAGGGGAGCAGAGGGCGGGTCAGGAGAGGTCCACCATGCCATGTGGATCACCTCTGCCACGCCATGTGGATCACCTCCGGGGCAGGCGGGGATCAAACTCATGTGGAAGTGGCGTTAGCTTCTTAGTGCAGTGCTTTAACCCACTGCGCCACCAGGGAAAGCCCAAAATCTAGATTCTTTATGTCTACCAAACACCCAGCTATCTGTTTACCTAACTTAACTTTCACAAAGGGCCTTGGAGCAAACTGTCATAATAACTTGTTGTTTGAATTCATGAAACAAATTCTTTAGTTCTGATTCTTTAATGCTTCCCAGTGACATTTAATATCCTGTTTTCCCCAATTGGGGTCTACAGACACCCTTAGGTCACAGGGAATATTTTCCCATAAAAGGTGATGTTACAATCTGTAGTTTGAGAAAGACTGCCTAAACAACATTAGTGAACATTATGGAATTTGGATTTTAACTCTTAACTACTCATGGTGTAAATTCTTGCCATTGACTTTTACCCATTTTACAAACCAGGAAATTAACCATTAAGGTGACAGGTTTCAGTTGTGATATTTTGAGTTTTTACTTCTTTTTATTGAATTTTTCTAGGAAGCTGTTGGAAAGTACTTTTATCAATAAATTAATGTCAAGCTTGTTCCTTGCTTCCTGAACCGAGTATTTGTCATTCTGGTGTTTTTACTTATTACAGGTTTATGGGACATTGAAGGACTAAAAGAAAAAACTTTATGCACTTGTTTCTATTCAGGAACTGTGGGTTTAATTCCATATCTGTTCAGGCCAGTGGTTAATAGTCAAATAACAACAAGCAACTAACTATGAGTAGGGATTAGTTTAGAGTAGAAAGTGAAGCAACACTAAATGGAACTATTCCTGAAAGCCTCACACATATTTTCTTGACGAAAGTGTATTTTAGCAGAAACATATGCTGTCATTCATGTTTCTTGTAATCCTCTGATGGTAAATCAGATAAAAATTCAAATTTTTTGTCTTCTCTCATGATTTCATTTGCCCTCCTTCATTTTGTAGACTCCACCTATAGGAATTTCGTTAGCACACTTGCTTTATTAAATTGATTGAAACCTTTCTGAGTTAAAATATGCATTTATTATGTAGTTTTGCCTCAGATTTTCAAATATTAATTTGACTGTGTGGGAGCAGTTTGCAATTTCTCCTGATACCTAAATATATCTCATTTTCCATGTGGCTCACAATTTCAGTGTCCTGTGCTTTGAGGAGACTAGATTACCACAGAACTAAGATTCCTGCAGCTGGGTCTTTTGAAATCTTGCCAAAACAATGGCTCCCCAAGGTATTAGATGGGACACACACAATTAAGTAAAGTTGACTTGACAAGTCTCCAGTAGAATCCATCCTCAGTCAAGGTGAACTTTCAAATTTTATGTGTTGCAAACTATTTTGTCCTGAGTCTTCCTCCATAATCAAAGCCGTGATTTTGATGAATTGACTCTTTTCACTTTACACATGCAGCAATTGTTTATGAAGAGTAAGTATATGTTCTCGTTCCTGTGCTATGACTGTGTGCTCTGTTATTAGCTCCACCTCTTTTTGGCTTGGAGTTAGGGGAGCAGAGGTAGTTTTAATTTTCAAACCTTCCCCATTTATTCTTTTAATTCTGTGCTTTAGGAATTTCAAGGCAAGGCATGATCCTTTTTTTTTTTTTTTTCCCCCTTTTTAAATAAGACTTGGGCTGTTTTTGAAGTGTGTGACCTTGGTAAGAAGAGTTTGCTATATTCAGTAGGAGAGCTTTCAAAGGAGAGTATGACTTATAACTATGTATTTTCTTCCTAACATTCGTAGTTCAGTGTGTAGTGCCATGGAAATTTCTCTCCCTAGTCTAGGATTGAGCAGACAGTATTTCAGTGCTGACTTGGTGCAGTTACTATCTTAGTGAGCATTATTCTTCTAATATGTAAATGGGCATGATGATGCACCTCTACTGTCCATGTCAGAACTGGTAAAGATTAAGTGAGCCAAGATATATGAATTGACTTTGCAAGCTCTCCACTTTCCTTCAGTTTCAGGCATTGTGTTCTATGGTTATCAAGAAGCTTATACCTATGACCCATCATTTCTTTCTTTAGCTTTCTGTGTTTTTGGGGAAACTGAGTCAGTAAGTTTTCTTGAACATAGAATAGGGATGAGGAAGGGACAGTCAACTTATGAGCTCTCTAGAAATAATTCCAATTTTAAAATTTATTATTTTATTTCTCTCTTTGTTGTATTTTTACTCATTTTTTTCTTTTCCCAAATTTTCAAGCTTACAGAAAAGAGTAGTATAATGAACACCAGCAGACCCTACATTTACAGTCAACAGTTGTTAATGTTTTGCCATGTTTTATTGTTTCTACTTCTATGCATTTAAACTTCAAATTCTGCTTTCTTTGGTTTGCATTCAACAAATTCTCTTCTACAGAGTATGGTAAGATTAGTGACTATTGGGGTTGTTAACTTGGAGCTTTTATATCCCTCTGATTAATCTTTATATATTTTCAAAACAGGATGAACTCACTGCTGTGAACGTTAAGCAAGGTTTCAACAATCAGCCAGCATTTACTGGAGATGAACATGGCTCAGCCAGAAATATTGTAATTAATCCGTCCAAGGTAATACTAATTGTCTGTTTCCTCAAATTTCTATAAAAGTGTGTATATTTGACATCTTGGATAGTTCACATTGATGAAGTAATGTTGTTTAAACCACAGTTGATGTTCAGAGCTTCTCCACATGCCCCGTGTGCTGTGCTCCCCAGAATGTTGTCATGTTTCTTGGTGCAGTCCTGGGCCTGCCTTCCTCATTTTGGTATTTTTTCACCTGTGTTCAGCAGTGCTAGTTTACTCCAGTTACATATGTCTTATATTCCAGTCTTATATTTTAGGTTTGTCTGATTTGCTCATGACAAAATTCAGGTTACATTTTTGATAAGACCACATTCTATATAGCCATTTGCCCTATTACTAGTTCTTCTAGTCTTTATCATCTAAGGTAGTGTCTGCTATCACCTTATATTGTAAAAGCACTAGTGATTATCTCGTAATAATCTCTGCAGGGTGATACTTTGAGGCCACACAAATATCCTTTTATGTACTATTTTGTCTGTGATTTTTTTTTAAAAGGTTTATTTATTCATGCAGAACTGGGATATAGGCCAGAGGTGAAGGGACAGTGAGAAGATTCACCAAAGGTAGAGAGGATGGAGCAGAACAGGCAGATTGATGAAGTACACTGCTGAGGGGAGCAGCGGGTGGGTCAGGAGAGATCTGCCACACTATGTGGATCACCTCCAGACCAAGCGAGGATCAAGCTCAGTGGCTTTAGCTTTTTAGTGCTGTGCTTTAACCTGCCGCGCCACCAGGGAGGGACCCTGTCTGTGTTTTTTTTTTTTTTTAATTTTATAATAGTTTATTTTTATATATTTTTGTGCATTTTTCCATCTCAGTTACAATCCCCTTGGGTTTTCCATCACTAAATCACCCATGTGCCATCACCATAGTCCAGTACATTTCCCTCCCCCCACTGTTTTTGATCCCATTCCTCACTCCACCCCCACAAAATGTCTGTGATATATAGCTATTCATCATTATCATTATTTTCTCACCTGTTCTGTTATATTCCTGCTATGAGAGAAACCATCCAGTATTTTTCTTTTTCTTTCTGGCTTATTTCACTAAACATGATCTTTTCCAGCTCTATCCAAGTTGCTGCAAAAGACATGTGTTTCTTTTTTTGGTTGCTTAGTAATATTCCATTGTATATATGTACCACATCTTTTTAATCCAGTCATCCATTTTTGGGCATTTGGTTGTTCCCATGTCTTTCCAATTGTGAATAAAGCAGCAATAAACATGGGGGTGCAGGTATCTTTCTTCTGTCTGTGACTTTTAACATCAATTTGGAATGATTTATCTTGTGGTTCTAGAAAAATGCTGGGTTTTAAATTGCTATTTCTTGTACATTTGTTAGTTGAAATTCTTTTGTAAAGGACACCCCCAGGTTTTGTTATTACTTTGAGTGCCTGCCCTTTTTAAAACTTGAATTATCTTCATTTTAAAATTTTATGTTCAGATTATCAAATTGTCTCATGCTTGGCCAGTGAGGCTGCAGTAACTTAGCTTTTGGGTCCCTCTGATAGCCCATCATTCTTTGAATGCTGTCCCAGTCTGATCTTTTTCTTTTCCAGCCCAATCTGGGTGCTTGGCTCCTTGTTTCTACTACAGGTTCCTAATGTCTAGTCCTTTTAGTGGACAGACATGGGAAATGTAAACATTTCTTTTTTATCTTTTTCCTTTCCCCCCTCCACTTCTTTTTTTTCTTTCACCTGTTCATTTGTCCATCTATCTATCCATCCACCACTTCTATATAAATTCCACAGGGATTATTAACATTTATTCATTTACTCCATGTTACTAATACATGGTACATAAGGTACATAATAAAATGTATCAGTGCTGCAGTAGTAACACTAAAATTATTATTGAGATTCATAATTTCTATAATGCTTTTTGTGCCAACACTGTCTTTCATTAAGGGTTATATAGTGAGAATATTGTGTTAAAATTTTCTTGACTTGGGCTGTCTCTGGTGGCATAGTGGGTTAAAGCACAGCACTATGAAGCTGTCTACAGCCACTGCAGTGTGAATTTGTTCCCTGGCCAGGGAAGTGACCCAAATGGCACAGCATACCTCTCCTGTCTCGCTTGCCGCTCCCCTCAGCTATGTATTTTACTCGATATGCCTGCTCTGCTCGCCACTCAGTATCTGGTGAATCCTCTCACCTCCCCCCTCCCCCGCCCCATCATACCTCTGGCCTGTACCCCAGTTCTTGTGTGCAATAAATACAACTTAAAAAAATTTTTTCTTGACTTACATCTTTTTTTATTTTCTGTGTGGCTGTATTAATAGATATAGAGATGGCATTTTTTTCTGTTTGTGATCTTTATTAAAGTGTCATATTTAGAAATAGAAAGAAATCAAACATAAATTTCTATAATTCTTCCCCTTCCTTATAGATAACCTTTGGGAAAGATTTATCATCCTAGGTCTCTTTTGGTATGGTCACAAGTATACACATATACATATATACTTGACAGTTTGCTAAACTATAGCTGAAATATTCAAATGATCTGAAAGAAAATAGCATTTCCTATGTTTAGTTTTATTGATTAGTGTTTTTAGTTTTGTCCTTTTCCAGTCTTGATATTCTTTTTAACATTATAACCACAATTATGTGTAGGTAGGAGTTTGCACTCTACTTTTCTTGATGGTAAAACTTTATGTAAAATTTATGCTATTTTAGTACTTATGAGAGTTTTTATTATGTTTATGTATCCATTCACATTGTTGTACAGCTATTACCACCATCTATCTCCAGAACATTTTCAACTTCCTTAATTTATATACTTTAAAACAGTAACTTTATTTTCTAGATACTCATTCTTGAGCCTGAAGTGTTCCTGTTAATAATTAATGATCAGATAATGTTGTATCATTTATTTGCTATAATAGACTGAAGTTGCTAGCTAAAGCAATTAGCTGGTTGACAAGTTTCTTGTATTTATTTATAAAGAGGTTGCATTCATATTTAAATATATAGCTTTTGTTCTTTAGGATAAATTCCCAGAGGAATATTACTTGTTTAGAAGGTGCATTAGTTGATGAGGGCTATCATAACAAAATACCACAGGTTGGGAGGCTTAAATGACAGAAATTTTTTTAAAAAAATTATTTAATTTCCTTAATTGAGACAACATTTGTTTAGAACACTGCACATGATTTAGGGAAATAGCTTCATACCTCCTCAGTTGCATGTCACTGTGCCACTTTCATCACCAGAACTCCATCCCCACTTTGTTCTCAGCCCCACTTTACAACTCCTGTACCAGCCTTAATTCTGCAATCATATTTTCAGTATTTGTTTTGATTTAGTTTTACTAGTTCATTTTTTCCCTTTATTTTACACATGTGAGTGAATCAATCAGTTATTTTTCTTTCTGACTTATCTCACTTACCATCTTACTTAGCATAATCCCCTACAGTTCATCATGTTGTCACAGATGGTAAGAGCTCACTTTTTTTTTACAGACCAAGTAGTACTCCATTATGATGTTCTTTTTGGTTTATGCATACAAGAACTGGGGTGTAGGCCAGAGGTACAGCAGGTGAGAGGATTTACTGGAGACAGAGTAGGGAGCAGAAGAGGCATATCTACTGAGATACACTGCTGAGGCGAGCAGTAGGCGAGACAGGAGAGGTCTGCTGTGTCATGTGGGTGAGCTCCCTGGCCAGGGATGCAACTTGTGCTGCTGATAGCATGATGGTGCTGAGACTTAATGCCTTGTGCCACCAGGGAGGCCCCTGTACCACTTCTTCTTCTTTTTTTTTTTTTTTTAAAGATTTTTTATTTATTCATACAGAACTGGGGTACAGGCCAGAGTTGCAGGGGCAGTGAGAGGATTCACTAGAAACAGAAGGGGGGGCAGAACAGGCAGATCAACAAAGTACACTGCTGAGGGGAGCAGCAGGCGGGTCAGGAGAGGTGTGCCACGCCATGTGGTCATCTCTGGGGCAGGCAGGGATCGAACTCATGCAGAAGTTACTTTTATTCTTAGTGCTGTGCTTTAACGTGCTGTGCCACCAGGGAGGGCCCCACATCTTCTTAATCTCTGTTTGGCTTATGTGTGTCCTCACATGGTTTTGCTTTGTGTACACATATCCTGGTGTTCTTATGAGGATACCAGTTCTGTTGGATTAGGGCCCCCTCCCTCATGACCACATGAGACTTGAATTAGCCTTATAGGCCCAAATTCAGTCTCACTTGTGGGTAAGGGCTTAACCATCTGAATTTTGAGAAAATACAGTTCAGTCTATAACAGTATGAATGTTGTGTGCCTTGATGTGAAGTGTCAAATTGCTCTTGGTTGTATCAAGTTTTTTGTAATTTAAATAACAATAAATAGAAATAACCTTCATCACAACTTTTGCTGTTGTCCCTCTTCCTGTGAGACTTGCATAAGTATTCAAACTTTTTCAGGGGCATTTGATCTTATAAATATACAAAATATGTAAACTTTAGTTTAACCCCTAAACCTCTTTCCATTTTCTTATCAAATGATTTGAAAATAGCTTAGAATGGATGGAAATAAGTTTTAAATTAGGCTTTATTTTCTTGACTAGGGAGTGCAAATTGAGAGAAACCTTATGGAGAACAATTTAGTAATGCTGGTTAGAATTTCATAATCCTATAATTGGAAGTCTGAATTTTATCTGAAAGCTGTTAGGTACACATGAAAGTCTATTCATGAACAGGATTTCTAATATCAAAAGATTGAAACAAACAATCCAAATGTCCACAAACAGGCACTTGATGAAAGACAATGTTATGTATAAACACAACATATTATGTTAGGTATTTATAAATACTAATGAAGAGGCTCTGTCTATAAAGATGTGGAAGTTTTCTCAGATTTTTACTAAATGTACATGAGAGGGGGGAAAAATGAGGTATTTGAGTTTGCTCATATGTGTTCACATAAATACTGAAAGGGCACATAAGGAAATTGTTACATACAGAAATACAGTGTATACTAATGGTAGATTTTGGAACTTAGTAATAAGGCTCTTTACTTTTGGATTTCAGAATGATGTGACTATTGCTATTCAAATTAAGTGTTATTATCATGTTTTGATTATTTATATACCTTAATTTACATTTTTCTTTTGAATTTTTGGGAATCTTAACATTGTTTACATTATGTAGTTGAACCCAAGGTTTGTTGGGAATAAAAAACACATATTTTTAAAATGTATTCCATTGTTATTAAATACATACAAGGAAGTATAATAAGATGTTATTGTCTGAGATTTCTCAGACTAGTCTTTTTTTCCTATTGGTACATTTGCTTATTACAATTAAAATAGGAATGTAATGTCAAATTAAGAGATTTTCTAAATGTAATCTACAGATGTTTGTATTTGTGTTAAACAAACATTTGGATTGTTTGTTTCAATCTTTTGATATTAGAAATCCTGTTAACATGAATAGACTTTCATGTGTTTCATGTTTTTGTTGTAAACACCAAATATCAATAAAGAACTTTAAAAAGTTTGTTACTTTGACTACATGGGTTTCAATAACTGGTTTTACTGTATATTTGCATGTAATTCCCTGTTTTGACAGTCTGCTTAAAAATCACATTTGGTTAAAAGTCACATTGTAGTTTTTTTTAATTATTATTATTTATTTATTTATTTTTGTTTCGTTACGTGTTTTATGCTGAGTGACAGTGACCTCTGCTGTTTTGAGTCTTTTTATTTTTTAAAGATTTATTTATTTGTACATACAGAACTGGGGTACAGGCCAGAGGTGCATGGACGGTGAGAGGATTCACCAGAGATAGAGTGGGGAGCAGAACAGGCAGATTGACTTAGGACACTGCTGAGGGGAGCAGCGGGTGGGTCAGGAGAGGTCTGCCAAGCTGTGTGTCTCACTTCTGGGGTGAGCCTCGAACTCATGCTGAAGTGGCTTTAGCTTCTTAATGCTGTGCTTTAACCCGCTGCGCCACTAGGTAGGGCCAGTTGTTTTATTTTTAAGAAAATGTAAAGCTTAGACAATTTTTTCCCCCCTAATCACAAAAATATATTTGTTACTTCATTGGGGTAGACTTTATTGAAGGTTTTTATTAGAAATTGTTGCTTGCATCGTATTAAAGAATTGTAGGGATTGAAATGTGACATTTTTATAGGAGTTTTGAAAATTCGAATATGAATTCACTTAAAGATATTACTTTATTCCCTTGACCCTTTTTCCTTTCTTTTTTTCTCTTTTAAACTGGCTCATATAAAAATGATACCATAATTAACAGATTCTCTCTTACTTCTAGCACCATTCACAGCACTAGGTTTCTCTTGAAATACTTGTACTCATGAAACTGGCAGTCCAGTACAAAAACATTGAATACTTAACTTAATCGAACCTTTTGTAATTTGTCACTGAAATAAATTAAATTTCTCTAGACTTTCAAAAAGAGCACGAATGAGTTTTCTTTCTGAAATATGCACTATTAAGATGAAGCAAGGAGATGAATGATTCACGTATGATTGCTAGGTTTTCTGCTCTTCTGCTCTGCACTCAGGAAGAAAACTCACTTTGAATGGGTATGTAGTCTGACAGGGAGAAAGTACAACTGAAGATTCAAGCAGAACCCATTCTCTTGTAACTTACTGAGGATGTCATCAGCTTCACTTCCCAGAGGTTCCAAAGGCTCTTCTTTTTTGTTGAGGTGCTTATAAGGAGCAGAGCAAAGATACACTAGCTTAGTTTAAGGAACTCACAATGCTTGTGATGTATAGTGTCATCTTATTTCCTGATGTGCTGACTGAAGATTTTTTTAATTAAAAACAATAAAATTAAGACCCTCCCTGGTGGCACAGCAGGTTAAAGCACAGCACTAAGAAACTAGAGCCACTTCAGCATGAGTTCGATTCCTGTCCTGGAGGTGATCCATATGGAGTGGCAGATCTCTCCTGACCTCTCACCACCCCTGCTCCTCTGGCCTGTACCCCAGTTCTGTATGCATAAATAAATAAATCTTTTATTTTTTATTTATTTTTTAATTTGTGCATACGGAACTGGGGTACAGCCCAGAGGCTCAGGGGCAGCGAGAGGCTTCACCAGAGACAGTGGGAAGCAGAACAGGCAGATCTACGAAGTACACTGCTGAGGGGAACAGTGGGCAGGTCAGGAGAGGTCTGCCGGGCCAGGTCGTCACCTCTGGGGCAGGCGGGAATCAAACTCATGCGGAAGTGGCTTTAGCTTCTTAGTGCTGTGCTTTAACCCGCTGCGCCACCAGGGAGGGCCACTAAATAAATCTTTTTTTTTTTTTAAATTAAAGTACTAATACATTTCTAATATATTTGTTTATTGTTTTCTATCTTTTCCACTCCTGTTTCCACAGATTGGAGCTTATTTCAGCAGCATATTAGCTGAGAAATTAAAGCTTAATACTTTCCAGGACACCGGAAAGAAGAAACCACAAGTTAATGCTAAAGATAATTACTGGCTGGTCACTGCTCGATCCCAGAGCGCAATTCATAGTTGGTTCTCTGACTTAGCAGGAAATAAACCACTTGCTATTTTGGCAAAAAAGGTATTAAGTATTTCTTAAGTCATTTTAATTCTGCTTTTATAAAAAAATGAAGATATTTGAGATAATGTTCAGATATATTTCTTTTCCCCAATTCTCTCCAAAACAGTAAACCTCTATGGCAGGTGTGCTGTGCATTTGCTATTTCCCCCTTTTTCTTATGTTATGTGGTGACTATGACAATGAGAAATGTACATTGTACAGTACAGAGGAAGCAGTGTATATGGGCAATAGGTAGACAACAAGACTTCGCTTATTTCTATTTTCAGTTTTCGTAGTCTAGGATTTCCCATGTGTTATAAAAGTTCTCACTTTGATGTTATATCCTTGTCTTTAAAAGTAATCATCCAGATGCTTTAAGTTTAATCTCTCCTAATAAGCAAGATAAAGATAGTAATTCTGTGTGTGCTTGAAACATTTCATTGAAAAGTGTTGTTAGAACAAAATAGACAAGTTTGTGCATAGCTCCCAACTTTTTGGTGGGGAGTAGTTGAGTGTGGGTTGGTTCTTTTAAAATCTTTGTCTTTGATTATTTTCTTCTAGTGGGAATTAACACTGGATTCAACAGTCTTATAGTTCAGTAATATAGATTCCTTGAAATTTACATGAGAGCTAGAAACCACCCTTGAAGTCTTGATCTTCTTGACTTCTTGCCATACCTTTCAAATAATCCTACCGGTCTTTTCTCATCCTCTCTAAAATCTTTTAGTTTTAGGTATCCATCTTCTGTTCCTGGTAGTAGTAGGTTTTCATTAGTCACATTGGTGCAGGCCCTGTTTAGAGGTGAGCTCCTTTGTGCTTGTTGTTTTTCTAAATCAATTCTGTGAAAATGGTGCCTTTTTGTAGCTCCCATTGACTTTATTTTATCCCAGTGTCATAGTATTGTGTTGCCTTTCATAGGTTTCAGTAGTTAAAGGCAATAGGGATCCTTGAAAAGCACAAAAATCCCAGTAGCCACCTTTTGACACTCAGTAAGTGTTTTTTTCTCAACATAGACTAAACGGTGGTGAACATTTACTAGGATGGCCTATGAATTGCTTCTTAATATGCTATAACTCAGAGAGCATCCTTTGATATTGGTAGTTTTCTACCAATAATGCCTACCCTTCATATTGGTTATTACCTTCACTCCAATGTAGCCAGCTGGACATCATTCTTTTTAGGTTTTCCTTTTTTAAAATTTAGAATTATTTTTTGGTTATTTTCTGAAAGTGAATTTATGTCTTTGCTTTAGGGGTATAGGAAATAATGTACCCATATTAGAGTCAGTGTAAACATCTTTTAGCTGTCAGCTGAATTATGGTATATTAGCCATTGTTCTTCTCTCTTTACTAGGAGCTGTCTCTGGCCAAGTCAGGTGTTCCTCAGGTAAGCCCTGATGATCATTCTTTGCAAAGTTAAAGATTTTTTTTAAAATAATACTTTAGAATTAAGTTATGAACTAGTTGTTTCTTGGGCATTTGAACAGTCTCTTCCCTCCCAGCCCCTCTTCAGCATATTGTCATCTTGAGATGGCAAAAGTTCTCTCAGTTAGGCAAAAGGTTGCATTCTATGCATGCTATTCATATTAGAAAGTTCAACTATTTCTTCCTTCATTTCTGGTATTCATCTGTGAGGTAACTTAATGCAGAATATATTTCAGCTAATATCCTGAGTCATCATCCAGCTCTGAGAGTTCAAAATAGTTTTCTGTATGGCTGGATCAGGTTTCTAGACCTGGTTTTCAGATACTATAAAGGTCTAAGGACTTCCAAGTATTTAGCCACAGGGAGATCAACAATATGTGTTAGGACCTTTCAACTCCATCACAATTGTAGCTGGACTTGGAAAAGTACCCTACTGACCTTGTGGGATATACGCTTCTTGTTCTTGAGACTTTATGAGGGGCCATATGTTCACTTCAGGTGACTTTGATTAATATATGTGTATATATATATATATATATGATATTTCTTTTTTCCTTACCTCTGCTTAGCAAACAGGATGCTGATGACAGTGTGTAACCGATAAGAAAGATGACACAAAGGGAACCCTTTTATGGATGGAAAACCATCATATGATAGGTGTCTCAGTTTTATTTTGGTACTTGATGTAGTTTTGGCTTGATTCAGAAACCAAATGGCTGCCTAGTGATTGCCTAGGTTCAGCTTGAAGTTTAAGTGAGATGGTTTCTTCAATGAAAATGAAATCCCATCACTGTATGGATGTCAAACTTGAATCAGTATAAATATTTTTTTCCTTCTTCAGTTAGCTTAAACTGTAAATTTGACAAAACCATCAACATGTGTCTTCTTCATTAGTTTAATAACCTTCACATATGGTCTTCTGATTTTTAAAGCCTTTGATTTGAGTCATTCATTTCTCTTAGATTCTGCCAGTTGGGTCAATGAACATGGGGATGTACCTTGTATTATTAATGTAAGAACTTTGGCTCAGTTTTGTTGCGTTTCATCTAGACATTTCATATGTTCAAAGTGATATTTTTCTCCTGTCAATGGTTATTCAAAAGAACTTCTTTAGACAGTAATGTATGGGGTATTTTTTGGAGACAAATTTACATTTCTGCTTTTGCCCCTCTTGTGGTGTTTGGTCTTCTAAGCTTTGGTATGTGTGACTGAGAGGTGAAACCTGACCTTGACAGTTCAAATTTAGCCTATTGGTACCATGCTTAATATTCTAGTGAAAAGCAACAAGCCAGTTCTTAAACTGAATATTTGAGCATGTGCTTTTCTTATCCCTGGTTAAATGATAGTCTGTAAGCCTCTGGGGCCTTGTGTTCTATGAAAGATATGCCTTATAAGCTAAATTTTCAGGATATTTTTTTGTGAAAATGTACTACTGTGGCCTGCACAGAGGAAGTCTTATAAGTTTGGTCTTGTGTAACTTTTATCTTGTGTGGATCTGCAATATAGTTGCCTCTGTTACGGAGATTATGCCCTAAAGTCAGTAATTAAGGGAGGACCTGTACATGATCAAAGTTTTTTTTTTTTTTGCTTGCCCATAAAATATAGCATATGTACACACTGCATCTATTGTCCCACCAGACAGCTTTTACTTCAACACTGGAGCAGCTTGGTGTTTCCTTGGTAAGGAAAGGTGAAATATCTGGTTTGAAAGGGCCATGTTTCCATACTTTCTACCAAGTATATGGATAATCATTAGTAAATATAATGCAAAAACTTCACTAAATGAGGATTTGTCTAAAATGATAGAAAAATGCCATCTGTGCTGGGAAAGGAATAAGAACAAGCAGAAGCCTCAAGACCTCCTGGGAGATTCTGCCAGTGCCTACCTGACCAGTAAGAACCTGACAGGTGACGGAGAAGTAGCCATGCCTGTAGGAAGCTCCCACCTACATCAGCCAGATTTTAGAGGAAGTAACAGGGAGAAGAAAACTCTCAGCAAACAGCAACATAGGTCTTCAAAAGAATAATACAACACACAGAGAGAACGAGTCTCCAGAATTCAGTATCAAAAACATGGAAGATATGTTCTACCTATCAGATAGAGAGTTTAAAATTGCAGTGATAAATAAGTTCAAAGAAATGGAAGAAAACTCATAAAAATGAATGTTCTTAGAAATAAAATCAGTGAACTAAAGACAGAAAATCAAGTTGTATGTTAGATGCAAATGTTTCCAGGATTTAAAAAGAGAAGTATGGAAGATATAAAATTCAGGCGAAAGTTAAAGAAGTAGAATATATTAAATGCAAAAAGGAGTGTGTGTACTTGAAAATGCAAACATACAAAGAATCCAGGTAATGAAGTAAAAAAGTGAAGAGCCACTTCAAGAATTACTGAACTCCATGAGGAAAGGCAACATAAGAATAATGAGGAAAACCCAATGGAGGAGAGAGAGCTGAACAGAAAATTTGTTTAAATAAGTAATGGAGGAAAACTTCCCAAACCTAGTGGAGGGAATGTATGTACAAATCCAGTAAGCTAAAGGAACCCTGGCATACCTAGATAAAAGGAGATCTGCATCAAGATATACAGTCAAGAAATTTATAAAAGTTCAGGACAGAGAAAGAACATTGAAACTGACAAGGGAAAAGAAACAGATATATTGATATAGGTGTACCAATCAGGCTAATAATCATTCTCTAAAGAAATTCTATGGGCAGAGAGAAAATGGAATGAGGTGTATCAAACATTTAAAAACTGACAGCCAAGAACACTCTTATTTTGAAAGACTCTCTTTTAGATACTACAGAAATAAAGGCCTTTTCAGACAGAGAAGCACAAGGCATTTGCAAACACGAAGTTACTCCTCTAAGACATCTAAACTGAAGACAGGAACATATAATTTTTTTTTATTAAAAAGTTTATTTTTACATCATTTTGCACATTTTTTTTTTCATCTCAATTGTAACCCCACGGGTTTCCCATCACCAAATCACCCCTGTGCCACCACCATAGTCC
>NW_004567104.1:1548541-1600000 GCF_000260355.1 Condylura cristata
TCTATCGAAATGATTATGTGGTTTTTATTCTTCTGTCGGTTGATGTGATGGATTACATTAATTGATTTTCTGATGTTGAACCATCCTTGTGCTAACAGGAACATATAATTTAAGGAAATAAATTGAACCACAAAAGTTAAGTATAAAATGACAGCAACAGATCATCACATATCTCTAAGCACTTTAAATGGAAATGTACTGTACTTTGCAATTCAAAGGCACAGTGTAGTTGGATCAAGAAGCAGAACCCAACCTTCTGTAGTCTCCAGAAGACACACCTATATTCCAAAAACAAAGAACTCCAAAGTAATGGGTTGGAAAACAATCTTTCAAGCAAATAGAACTCAAAAGAAAATCTATTCAGCCAACTATCAAAGATGAGATAGATTTCTAATTAAAAATGTTAATGAGATAGGTCTTCCCTCATGGTGTAGTGGTTAGGATGAAGCACTGCAAGCGAGCCGCAGCTACTTCAGTGCAAGTTTGATCCCTGGCCCCAGAGGTGATCCACAAGGCGCAACAGACCTCTCCTGTCTCGACTACTGCTCCCCTCAGCAGTGTACTTCGTCGATCTGCTCCCCACTCTTTCTCTGATGAATCCTTTCACTGCCCTTGCACCTCTGGCCTGTACCCCAGCTATGTATGTATAATTAGATAAATCTTTTAAAAAATGTTAATGAGATAGGTATGGCATTATGTAATAAGGAAAAAATACTTCAGGAAGATATAATAGTTACTGGTGCATACTCACCAAACGAAAGCATACCTAAATATATTAGGCAACTACTATCAACTCTTGACAACAGACACTGAAAGAAACACATTTGTGGTTAGAGACTCTAAATACCCCACTTTTACCAATAGATAGATTAATCTCCTAGAACAGAAAATAATTGGTGATACAATAATACTAAACAAGGAATTGGGGCCCTCCCTAGTGACATAGTGGGTTAAACCACAGCACTATGAAGCTGTTATAGCCATTGCAGCACGAGTTCCATCTCCTGCCACGGAGGTGACCCACATGACGTGGCAAACCTCTCCCGACCTGTCCCCTGCTCAACTCAGCTATGTATTTTAGTAGATCTGCCTGTTCGGTTCCCCACTCTATCTCTGGTGACTCCTATTACCCCCCACACCACTGACGTGTACCCCAGTACTTGTAAGCATAAATTAAATATATTTTAAAACAAACAAACAGGGAATTGGACCCGAAAGACCCAATAGACATTTACCGAGCACTGTACCCTCCTAAAAAGCAGAATACACATTTTTCTCAAGTGCACATCCTTCAGAATAGACCACATTTTGGGACACAGAAAAAAATATCAACAAGTTCATGAAGATTGAAATACCTAGCATTTTCACGGATCATAAAGGTATCAAGCTAGGAATCAACCATCAAAAGAAAGCAGGGAAATTATTTAATGTATGGAGATTGACTAACCCACTTCTGAAATACTATGAATTAATGAAGAGCTAAAAGAAGAAATCAAAATACCTTGAGAGAAATGGTAAGTAGGATGAACCTATCCAAAACCTAGGTGATGCAGCAAAAGTGTACTAAGAAGAATATGTAGTGATACAGGCTTACATCAAGAAATAAAAAAGCACCAAATGAATATTATTCTTTCTCAACTTGAGGAATTAGAAAAAGAACAAAAATGGTAGAAAGGAAAGCAGAGCTAATTGAAATAGAAATGAAAAAATAGATTCCAATTAAAAAAGTATATGAAATAGGTATGGACATTATGTAATAATTAAGGACAGTATACATCAGGAAGATATGATGATAATCATCAGTGTATACTCACCAAATGAAGGAGCACCTTGATTTGTTGCGAAATAAACAACAAAACCAAAAGCCAGGTCTCTTGGAAAAATAAATATTGACAAATCTCTAGCAAGGCTCATCAATAAAATAGAGAAATCTCAGGGTAAAAAATGAAAGGAAAAATCACAGCAAATGGCTAGAGGGTAATTCTAGAACATCTTCACACTAACTTATCCTGGAAAAACCTATCACAAATAAGGAAACAAACAAATTCTCTCAAAAAACAAGTCAGATAGTTTCAAAAGTGAATTCTACCAAACCTTTAAAAATGAACTAAAGCCTATCCTGCACATTCATAAAGTTGAAAAAGAAGGAATACTTGCAAATACAACTTTTGAGGCCAACCAAAATACCAGAATCAAAAAAAAGACAACACACTGAAAAGAATATTACAGACCAATTTCCCTAATGAACACAGATGCAAAAATCATTAATAAAGTCCTAGCAAATGTATTAAAAAGATCATACACTATGACCAAATTGGAGTCATGCCAGGAACATCTGGAACTCAATTGAATAATCACATCAACATACAGATAAAAATCATTTGATTATTCATAGCAGTACATGCTGAGAACACTTTAGATAAGATCCACCATCCATTTATAATAAACACTCTTGAAAAACTGGAGATAAATAGAACACACCTTAACATAATAAAAGCCATTTGCAACAAACTCGCATCTACTGTCCTTTCCAGTGGTGAAAAACTGAAACCTTTTCCACTAAGATCTGGTACAAGGGAAGGATGTCCACTCTCCTTAGTGCTATTCAACATAATTCTGGAAGTCCTAGCTAGAGCAATTAAGCAAGAGGAATATATAAAAGGAATCCAAATTGGGAAAGAAGTAGTAAAACTATGATAATATACATAGATGACATGATAATATACATAGAGAACCCTCAGTATTTCACAGAAAAAATGAAACAGTTTATCAAAGTGGCAGTATATATGTCACACAATAATTGCCTTTCTCAAACAATGAAAAAAAGGAAAAATTAAGAATGTTATCCCATTTATGATCACAACATAAAAAATGAAATACGTAAGAGTAAACCTAACAATGGTGGCAAAACAATCCATGCCAAAAAAAAAAAAAAAGCTATAAGACATTTGCTTAAAGAAATAGAAGACACAAAGAAATGAAATAATATTCCCTGCTAATTGTTTGGAAGAATCAATATTTTCGGAATGCCCTACCCAAACCAGTATACAGAATCAACGTAATCACAATGAATATACCAGTGGCATTTTTCAGAGAACGGGGACAAACACTACTGAAATTCATATGTAATTACAAAAGACCCCAAATAGCAAAAACAATTCTGACAAAAAGAGAATAGAGGTATTATATAGACTCCAGGCCTCAAATTATTTTATGAAGCCATAGTAATTAAAACAGCTTGGTAATAGAGCAAAAACAGACACACAGATTAGTGGAATAGAATTATGAGCTCAGTAATAAACTCACACCTCTATGAACAGTTAATCTATGACAAAGAAGCCAAGAACATATATTGGAACAAGGACAGCCTCTTTAATAAATGGTGTGGGAAAAACTGGACAGTTGCAATGCAAAATAATGAAACTACACCACAATCTCACATAAAACACTAAAGTCAATTCACGATACATAAATATCGAAGATTGGATATAAGACCTGAAATACATATAAAATAACATAGGCCTAACATTTCACTACATAAGCTTTAGTGGTATATTTAAGGATGCATTCCTCAACAGCAATGAAAACAAAAGAACAGTGGAGCTTGCATCAAGTTAACAAGGTTCTGCACAGTGAAAGACATAACATAAATGAAAAGACATACTACTGAATAGGAGAAAATATTTGCATACCATATATCTGACAAGGGACTCCTGTCAGAGCTATACACAGATCTCTTTTATAAAATAACCCAATCAATGGGCAGAAAATTAAACAGATTGCCAAAGTAGATATGCACACTGCATACATGCATATATGAAAAAGATGGTCACCAATACTTACCCTCATTGAAAAGCAGATCAAGACCACAATGAGAACATCTCACACTGTGAGAATGACTCATGTTGAAAGATCAGGAAAAAACAGTGCTGTTGAGGATGTGGAGAAAAGGAACCCTCCTCTACTGGTGAGAATACAGACTCTTCTAGCCCTTATGGTAACTAGTGTGGAGGTGTTTCAAAGCATTCAAATGGCTCTGCCATGTGATGTGGTAATTTCACTCCTAGGCATCTACTTCAAAGTGACAAAAACACTAATTTCCAAGGAACATTGTATTTCCATGTCTGTTGCTGTACTATTCGCTATAGCTAATTTGTGGAAACAACCTAAGTGCTCCAAAACAGATGAGTGGATCAAGAAGTTGTAGATACACAGTGGGATATTACTCAGTCATCAAAAATATTTGATAAACTCTTGCTGTTTTGACAATGTGATTAAAGCTGGAAGGGATAACTAAATGAAATAAGTCAAAAGGAGAAAGGTAAATACCAGATGGTGTCAATAATGTGTGGAATATTAGAGTAACCAAAGTTAGAGTCAATTTAAAAATGAACCCTTCAAAGTTAACTACAGAGTTGAAGTGTCCAGAGGAGGGAGGGGAAAGAACAAAGAGGAAGAAAACACAATAGACTATGGGTTATTTTGTGGTAGGTGCACTATAGTGGGAATACTTGATGGGGGTAGCCTAGTATTGACTCAATTAAAAATAAATTAATTAAAAAGAATAGTGCTATGTTACATGAACCAGCTGGTCTAAAGTCTTGATTTAGAACACAAAATCAAGCTCAAATCTGCGTTCGGAGCAGAGATCAGAACTCTTGATGTCCATTGTTACGGTGTCCAGGATCCTTTTAGGAGAGGGTCAAAACCTTGGCTTGAAAAAACTTTGACTGGCATAGAAAAATCTTTAGAATTAGCAACAAAATTAAAATTCTTATAATTTTGACAAGTAAGTCTTTTACTTTAATTTCTAACCAATCAGCGTTGTAATCAGCATTGGTATGATCATGGTCCCTAAATGAAGCACCTTCCTGACTACTGGTGGGGCGCAGACCGGTCCAGCTCTTATGGAAAGCTTATTTTCTGATTTACTTCATTTACGGAATGATTCAGTTAATCATACAGACTGGTGTAGGACTGGAGCATGAGATACTAGTTCTGGGGTGAAGTACACTCCTCGCCTCTTGCTCTTAGTGTTCCCATTCTGCTGCCTCAGCCAATACACTTTCTGTCCACTGTTTTATATATTCATACTTTGACTAGATTACATACAGGGTGCCAGACGGTCCCTAGGATATTTGTGAGGATTTTTCTCACAGTCACAGCCCACTATAACAGTAGATTAACTCTTTCAAATCATTCAGTAGCACTAATTTGGTAAATAGTATCTTTGTGTTCTGGGAGAAATAATTAACTCTTTACATGTCTAGTTTGAAGGAGCAAATTAATTAATTACCTTTTTCTAGCTCAGTGCTTGTTAGAGTTACTGATAAGTCATGTTAGTCTTTTAATGTTTTGGACCAAGGCACTGTAAATTGAGATGCTCTGTAAATTGTTATTCTTAGAAACATCACAGTCAGAAAGCTTTATATAAAATAGTGTTTCTCAATAAAATGTAGAGTGGGGATGTAGATGTAAGGGATGATTTGTCCCTTACAATTTTGAGAGAAACTCTTTGGACTGTCATGGAATTATGTTCCCTATGTTATTAATATAATAATAATTTTCAACATCTAAGAATTTGAAGTTTTTTTTATAACTAAGAAATGTTAACATTGTGTTGCTAATGTGGGACACATAGTTTTGATTGTTTTCTCTTAAGGAAAATTTGCTTAAAATGTTTCCTTTAACAAAAAAACCTTACATACTGTTAGAAAAGCTATCTCAACTGCCCTTTCTTAGGCAGAAGATAATTTATATTCTCTGTTGCTTCCCTTTTAGTTTGGCCTGACAATGAACATAATATGTCATTAATGTAAATATATTATTTCCTTTTAGGTTCCCATCCTTAGTAAAAAAGAAGATGTTTTTGCTTATTTAGCTAAATATTCAGTGCCAATGGTTCGAGCAACATGGCTGATCAAGATGACTTGTGCCTATTATTCTGCTATTTCTGAAGCTAAAATTAAGAAACGTCAGGCTACCGATCCCAATTTGGGTAAGTGAGATAGTTTGATAGATTTTACATTTTCTTATTGGTTCATAATTGTTGCCTTCATTTTTACAGATTTTAGTGAGACAAGTACAGCTTGTTGTTTTGCAGGGGAAACAAAAGAACTATCTTTTTACTACCAAAGTAATCCATTCTTTTTACAAAACCTTCAAATGGTACTGAAGTAGGAATAATACAGTCCACAAATTTCTCTTCTTTTTCCTTCTTGTTTCCCCTCTTGAAGTTCCCTTCATTCAATGTGTGTAAAACACAAACATACGCAGTTTTGTTTTATTCATCTTTCTCTGTCTCTGTGTGTCTGTCTCTCTCTATATACACATTAAAGGTACTCATTAATTTAGTGTTAATGTTAGTTTGGTATTTATGAATACTTTCTCCCAGAGATAGAGATATTAGTTACTTACTTTTCCCTCTACTTTGATGAATTATAGGCAACTGAAATACACACACACACACACACACACACACATAAAGAGAGAGAGATAGAGAGAGCAAATCAAAATTCATTTCTCACCATTCCTAACTTGTCCCTCCCTCAAAATTCTTATTAAGTGCATTTGATGTCACTAGATTGATTTATCTTTCCCTCAAAACTCTTATATTCTGTCCTTCAGCAGTAAACAACTTTGTTTTCAAAGTACAATCAATTTGACAGCATACTTCTCTTTCTGTGGCTGCTGTGCTGACCCAAACCAGCACTACCATCTTTACTGCACTGTAGCAGGCTGATGGCTAACTGGTTTCTGTTCTGGCTCCTCAAATGCCAACTTTCTGGTTGGGCACTCCCTGTTCGAACTCAGTCATGCTGTATACTGTGTGTCCTCTCACTCAGGTGTGTTCATCAGAGTGTGGAGCTTTGGGTGCCTCCCCCTCCCCAACCCCCCACCTTTAGATGTCCACATGGCCAGTCCTCTTCCCCACTGCAGTGTTAGCTCAAATGGCACTTCCTTAGTCCCTCCACCTAAAAACATCATTACTCCTTTACTCTGTTGTATTGTTCTTCAATTTTCTTCATGTTACATTTTGAGTGGCTGGTTATTTAAAGCAAAGTCTTACCCAGATACTGTTCTCAGTGGTGGTCCAGACCACAGTCTTACTCCCTTTAATTGCTTTACCCTTTTAAAGTCTGGAACAGTCCACCAGTCTCTCTTTTCCTTTCCCTTGATATTTGTGAAGGGGAAAAGGATCAGTTATATTTTAGATTGTCCAATAATTTGCATTTGTCCAGTTCCTTGTGATTAGAGTCAGCTTATGTGCTTTGGGAGGGAATACCATGCATGTGATTCTGGAACATTGCTTCTCACAAAGCCATACTACGATGGTGATAAATTGGATCATTTGGGTAAGGTGGTGGTTACCAGATTTTACCCTGTTTAAAATAGCAATATTTTGACTTATGTAAATACTCAATTCTTCTTGCTGTTCTTAGGTGTTTTCATAATGCAAGTGTAGCATTTTATTTATAATACATGAAAAGGGCACATGTTTAAAATATATGGCCTTGTTTTACTACTAGTTTATTGAATTTGATATGTCTTTACTCTTTGTCTTCAACATCTTCACTTTCCTTATGCAAATTATTTACTAAATTTGGAAGCATTTGGCTTTATAGACACAGGCATAAAATAACAAATTCTAATGCCAAGCAGGCATGCACCTATTTTGTGTGATATTTGGATTAAATGACATACACTTCAGAACTTCATTAGAGGTGAGTTAGGGATCCTAGGCGAAAGATCCTATAAGTTATTATTCTTTATACATTTCAGAACATTCAGTAGTAGATTCAGTGTAGTTTTGGGTTTAACAGTGATCTTTGGGGTAAGGTGAACTGTTGTCATCCTTTCTGGTGATGGTTTTATGACTTCCTTTGTTTTGATGACTTTAGGATTTGTAAAGTGTTTTCAGGAGCAATGGCCTTTTCATTTCTTTTGTAATACAAGCATGTTTTATCTTTAGTTCTCACAATCAGCATTGGAACCCAGCTATAAGGCACTACTATTTGATTTTATTGAGGGGAGTTTTTCCCAAAGTCAGGTGGGCCAACTGCAACAAGGGAGTAGGACCCATTGAGTAAGCTCATTCAACAGAGAAACAGATTTTTCAATATCATTATGCAGACTTACATCTACACTGTAGATTAAGTGGATGCTGCTCTGGCCCACAGTTGGTAAAGACATATACAGGACACTGTATCCCCATAAACTCAAGAGAGGGGACTTGAGTTTATGTAATTTCAAGGAGGTTAAAGAAATGCTTGACTTGGACAAATTCTAAGGCAAGTGAAAAAAATTTAAAATAAAGATGAATTAGAAATCATTGGAGGAAGAGATTATAATTTTTTAGTCCTTATATGACTTGTAAAAAAATCAGAGATAAGAATAGCTTGATATGATATTCAGAAAATGCTATCAAATGGGTCAGTATCAAATGGGTGAGGAAGAGAACAACAGATATAATGCATATTTGGTTTTAGGTTATTTTGACATTTGTCTTTAGGAGAACAGGAATATTTAGCAGTCTGACCTGAGAAAATGTTTAAAATGGGCTGACCAACTCTGAAAAATAAAAGTTTATAACTCAGTGATAGAATTAAAGTCTCTGAACAGGATAGGAAAAACAAGTTGATATTTGTATCACCAAACTTTGTACATTTATTTGTAAGAATTTTTCCTTTGAGGAGTCTTACTGTTGTCAAGACAACTAATAACTGCTCTGCTATCTACTGTCACACTGCTGTCACTGTAACACCATTTCTGGAGTTATTACGGATTTCCTGCGTCATGTGAGGGAGGAGAACCGTGCTCCCTGTGAACCTGGCTTAAACCACATGCTGTGCAAATGCTTGCAGTTTTGGGGAGGTTGTCAGCCTAGGGGATTCCTCATCCATTTGCTGTGGGACCCTCGTGCTGTGTTTACTGTTGGCTTGTGTGAGAGCAGCCAAGTCCTTCAGGTCTGTTGGCCTTTCAGGGCCTGCCTTTCTGCCGAGAGCACTGTGATGTGTGGTTATGCCGCATGTTTCATTTCATCAGTAGACAGTTGCAAAGTTCTATGTATATTCTGTCCATTTTCTGATTTATTTTCTGTGTACTCTTGATATCTGTCTTACCATTTTACAGATGAGAATGCAGTGCATGTGGTGGGTATATAGGGCCACCCAGTATAGTTCTAGACGAGACTCAGAGGCCTGTGCTGACACCCTACTAGTTAGCGAAGACAGAGAGGGCCTTGAACTGTTCACAGTTTAGGTGGGGGGACTGTATCAAACCATCTAGAGAAGTAAGGAAGTACTAACAATGAAATGAACTAACTGAGGAAGGAGTTCCTGCAAGTCCCAGCAGATTCACAAAGGAAGTGAATTATAGTTTTGGAAAACAAACATTTCCCAGGAGGCTGTAGCTGGCATTTTTTTTTTTTATGCTGGGAAAAGGCATTTCTGGCAAAAGGATGGTGAAAGTGAAGAAATAGAGCCTTCAAATAGTTTAACCTATGGAGCAACAGGTTTTATTTTATATTTTGCAGTTGTTATATGAGTTTTCAGCACTGCCAAGAATACAATGGTACAAGGTTTGTTTTTAGAGTGAAATGTGTGAGATCTGTCTGGTGGTGGTGGGGAGTGAATAAAGGGCTTCTTAACACTATTGTTGTAACACTTCCTCAGTTTCTTATCCGTAAAATGACAATAATTGACACTATTTTCTAAGTATGATATGAACCATTATTTCTTAAAAGTTAGAATGTTGCTCTGTACATGGCCAGAGCTTATATACTCCTTATAGAAGGCTACAACTGCCACTAGAACTATTGCTCTTACTAACAATCTTACTAGTATTTATTACTTTATATATTGTGCTAGGGATATTGTAATCATTATAACGTCTTGCAGTATAGGTTTTATCTCTCCATTTTGGGTATGAGAGACTTAAGCCTTACAAGTTTAGTAACTTACTGGCTGGCACAAATGGAGCTGGATTCTCACCTTGGCCTACCTCCTGCAAAGGGCCTGCTCTTGCCTCCCTGTTGTGACTTACTGGGTGCTGGGTGATATGAGTACTCAGGTCTGGGCCCCTGGGTCAAGAAACATCACCAGGGACAAAGTGCCAGCAGGGCTTAGGCTGTAAGACTAGGGGCCCTGAGCAGCATTGGTTCTCATGGTGCTCTGGGTTTCAGGCAGAGCCTAGCAGAGTTTAGGGTGCCATAGAAACAAGGAAGCAACGAGCAGCTCTAATTCTGTCTAGGAATTGTTGGGTGTTCAGTATGGTGAGAAGTGACAAGACTATCATGAGGTCTATTTTGGGGGAGCACAAAGATTAGAAGAAAATGTTTGTGGTTAAACTGCCCAGGGAACTGCTCTTTTTACCCCTCTTGTTTCCTCTGTACCACCTCAGGTTTTGTGGGGGTGGGACTTGAGTTGTATGAGAGACAGTTTTTGGTTGACTATATTCTTAGAACCACTGTCCTTATACAAAGAAGTAACAGCTACCTTTCTCGCACAGTGGGTGATTAATTTGTGACATATTCACTGAGCCATTTGGACTGCAAAAATAAACCTTGCTAAATACATAATTGACAGTCTGGTTTCTTATCGAAGCCAAGCAGCTTAATTTCAGTTTGAGTTCTTAAAGACGTTGCTTACTAAGTTTTTTATATTCCAGGGACAAAATTGTAGTTTCAAGTCAAGATTGTCTCCAAATTTTCAGTGTTTCTTGTATTCATTTGTCATGAAGGAGATACCTGCCTTGACTATTACTATAAAAATAACCATGGAGATTACACAGAACTGAATGTATAAACTTAACTTAAATCTATGCATTAAGTAGGCATGAAAAATAAGTTTTAGTTGCTATCTCACCAATCAGAAACTGGTTATCTGGTCAAAAGCATTTTCCAATAGAAGAAATAGGAACCTATGGAGTAATACTTTGGCACCTGCAACTACCATTTTCTCAGCCGTCAGCAAACTCATAGTTATTTCACTGAGAATGGTTATTTATCAATCTTCTGTAAAATGAACTTTTCCTCATAAACTGTGAAAAATAAAGATTCCTTTGTAAAAAGGCAGAGTAAATGATATATTTTCTTTTGATTATCAACATTTGAAGTAAGAATTGGGGTTATTTATTGCACCTTAGTAGTGAAAATGTTTCCTTCTTTTAAAAAATACTGTTTTCATAATCAAGATGAACTCAGGGATTTTTAGTCATTCAGTATTTTAAAGTCATTTACATTCACTTTGGTATTCATTTTGTCCTCACATTGGCCAAAAGGAAGGTGCTTAAAACTCTTGGTATCGTTTTGACAAGACAGTATTTGTCATACCGTGTATCTTTGCTTTTTGGCCCAGAAGATGTCCCAAGCTCTTTATGCTTCAGATCTGCAATTAGCCATTGCATTGGTATTTAGAAAGCAAGACTTGGACGCCAAAGGTGCTTGTTGCCAGTAGGATGCCATGACATTAGTGTCACTGGATGGTGGAGATGTAGCTGGTATGGGCATGTATATGTGTGGGCATGCCAGGGTTTCTGTTCGCATTTTCAGTTATAATCTTCAGTGTTTCCATTTAATATTAAAGATTTTTTTTGTTACTTCTTCAGTTTTCTGTTTAACCTTTTTATTATATTAGTGAATGATTTTTAGTAATACAAACACAGTTACTTGTTTTACCCTACTGCAGCAAACTTAGTATGTTCAGAATTAAATATGGTAGAAGGTAAAAGAACCTAATATTCCATCACCTTCCAAAGTAGGAAATCAAGACATAATGTTTAAAATAAAAAAGTAGAATTGAAAGCATATTATTTATAGCTAAAGAGATAAACAGAAAACACAGAAATAAAATAGTTGAAAATACTTGCATTGGTGAATGGCAACCAAGGGGTTTGTGGAGTGTGGGCTGTTATTCCACAGTAAGTTATGTAGAGAATTATTTGGACTTCAAGACAAGTGCAAGTGTAGCTTATGTAACATCTATAAAAAAAAGTTAGTTAAACCTAGCCTCAGTCCCACATTATTACCTAGAAGAGTCTTTCTGTAGAAATGTGTGATTGCAAACAAGATGCAGAACAACAGCCATTGTATCACTGGCTGTAATCATGTAGGAAATTATAGGGAGACCAGGAAAGTTAAGAAAAGTTTCCTGAAATTGAGCCCCTCCCTGCTGGCGCAATGGGTAAGGATGCAGCACTGTAACATGGCCACAGCCGCTTTAGTGTGAATTCAATCCCTGGCCCCAGAGGTGATCCACATGGTGCAGCAGACCTTTCCTGACCCTCCTGTTGTTCCCCTCAGCTGTGTACTTCATTTATCTGTCTGTGCTGGTCCCCACTTTGTCTCTGGTGAAGCCTCTCACCGCCCCTGTACCTCTGGCCAGTTATGTATGCATAAATACATAAATCTTTAAAAAAAAAAAAAGAGTGAAATGAGTTGGACTTTAGCCTTTGAGTAAAAATTGGGACCGTTTTATTTATTTTATAGTCTTAAAATGTATTTGTCTTAAAACTGTTAATTGTCTTTCTTCTGGACAAACTGAGAGTAAATGAGTTAGATTTATAATTCTGTTGAGTGTACTGTACTTGCTTCAGTCTTTTCTGCTATCATTTTTTCAAGTCTTAATAGTTTGGGTAAATAAGTTTAAAAAAGTCAGTAATTTTTATGCATAGTAGAAACCACACATTGTTGAGATGTGAGGTTAGTAGAGTCTCTTCACTTTCTTGGGTTCTACCTTCTCCCAGCTCCCCATTAGATTCTTCAGATGCAGTCACTGGTATTAGTTACTTGTGTATCTTCTGAGATGCGTTTTCATGTCTATCTGTAGTGTGTTTTCATGTTTACCTTTCATGTTCCTTTAAGGACATTGCTCTTGTCCCATACTGTGTTTGGAGGGACCTTGTTCTTATCCAGGACTCTAAAAACTGGACCTTCTCTTTTTTTTTTTTTTGCAATTTACACTGGAATGTTACTTCCATGATGAGTAGAAAGCTTTTTTTTTTTTTTTTTTTTCAGAAATAGTGTGTATAATTTCCAAATAAAACCCCTAGAATAAAGTAACTATCAACCCCCATTGCACTCACTGGTATTTTGGGGTAAGGAATCACAGGATGTATTGACAGTGTCAGTCTTTCACAATTGGAATATCTTTGAGAATAACAAAGCTAAATTGAGTAAATTTAATTAAGTGAATATATCACACATTGCCTTTGGTTGTCAGCAAGACAGAATAGGATGAGTTCTGGAAGAGAGGGTGCTGGGGAGAAAGGGTGTACAGTGACTTGGTTTTTGTGAAGTATAAACATTAGTATGTTTAGAGCTTTTTCGTCCAGTTACTTTACAGTTATCTGGCTATATAATGTCTGTAGTGTTTGTATTTGTGTGCTAATGCAAAATCCTTGTCTATGTAAAGTTTGTTTAGCAATGTACAAACTGTACAGCAACTGCATTTAGTAGTTATGTGGTAAAAACATGCTTTTTACCCTTCCTTTTTACCGTAGAAACTTTATTCAAACGTCAACTAATGATGGAATTAAATTCCTATACAAAGTATAAAAAGAAAATGTGGAAATTTTTGTTGTTGTTTTGCAAATGACGTGCTTCTGTCATTCTGGAGCAGAGACTGGAGAGCCATGAGGGCAGTAAATATCTGGTGTAATAATTCAGTTAGCTTTAGATACCTCTGTGGAGCTGCAGCAAATGCTTTTTATTGGCCTGCTCTCCTATTTCCCCTCTGTCTGTCTTCTCAGATCCTTTCTTTTTTTTTTTTTTTTAAAAGATTTATTTATTTATTCATACAGAACTGGGGTATAGGCCAGAGATGCAGGGGTGGCAAGAGGATTCACCAGAGACAGAGCGGGGAGCAGAACAGGCAGATCGATGAAGTACACTGCTGAGGGGAGCAGCGGGTGGGTCAGGAGAGGTCTGCCACGCCATGTGGTCATCTCTGGGGCAGGCAGGTATATGCGGAAGTGGCTTAAGCTTCTTAGTGCGGTGCTTTAACCCGCTGCGCCACCAGGGAGGGCCCGATCCTTTCTTCTTTTACAACCCCAGCTTTCCTTGTCTTCCATCTTGACCTTCCCACCAAGGCCTGGCTGTAAGAGCAAGAATTGGTGAGTATACCATACAGGGAGCAGCTCTGTGGGCACCTCATGAGGGCTACTGCCCTGATGGAGGCTTCTTTCTTGGGCTACTAGACCCTGTGGTTTGGCCCCATATGTGGAAAGCTGCTTAAGGAGTAAATTAAATGTACTGGCTTAGTATTTATAAAAATGATGTCCTGGTTATTCTATGATAGGAATATCTCTCCCTGATCAAGGCTGTTCACTTAGGCATATTCAGGAGTGTGAAAACATTTGAGAAACTTATGACAATGATGTCATTCACTTTAAACATCTCTCTCATGTTTTGGGAGAGAGGGGTGGAGCCAGTAATGACAGGTATTCAATATGCCCCTTCATGAGGAAGAAACCCCCCCAGACTAATTGCATCAAAAAGCTGGTGGTGTGTTGATATGTTGAATAAGAAATTCCTGTTCAAGGAGCTAAAATTGGATTCGGTGGCTGCTAAGGGCCTGAACTTCAGACACATGTATGGGTTTGATAGGGAAAAGGACAACTAGAGTTAAAAAAAAAAAACAAAACCCTCAGCACAACAGTTAACATGTCTACAGCAGAATAGAAACAAGGCTTGGAACCTGGTTAAGAGAGGGATAAACCCTCTGATGTGATCCTTAGTTATTGGCTTCCATCAGCAGCTAAATGGAGGAAAGATGCGGCTGGGTGTGCCCTGCTGCCTCTGGACAGTTTCTTCTGCTAATGCTGGCTCTTCATCCTCTTCGTCCTCCTGTTTCCCTGCCTTGGCTCTGTTTCCTCTGTTGGCCATTTTGGTCTCTTTTTACTCTGACATCCTTTAGTGTGAAAACTGTCACTCAGTTGTGCAGTTATTTATATCTCATTTACATCTTGCCTTATGATGGCCCTTATCTGTTGGTATATTATACCTCCTTCCTTGACTCCATTTTTAGTGCTGTGAACATAGTGCCCTCTCACCTCTCTTCTAGACTTCCTTCTCTACCCACACCATTTTCTTGACATTCAAAAAGAAGGTCTCTCTCCCTTGGCTGTCTGCTCACTCCCTCCAAACATCTGTGCACATGTACCGGTGATAGCAGGTCCTTCCTTGTCTCCCCTGTCCAGACATTTCTGTGAGATCCAAATCACTTGAGCTTCTTTCCTTCCCATTTGTAGCCTCCTGTCTGTGCCACACTAATACATCATGTAAGTTCGCTTTCTCCTGAGCCTGTACTACTCCCAGTTATAAGTATATCTTATTTAGTTCTCAAAATAACCCTATAGAATACATATTTTTATTCTTAGCCCATTTTATAGACAGATGGCTGAGGCACCAGAGACTGAGTGACTTGCCCCACTCCAGAGTGGGCAAGTGCAGGGCCTAGCCTGGAAGCATTGTCTGACTCTAGACTCTGGTCTGGCCCTTCCTGGTAGTGAGCTCCTACTGTGGGCGTGGAGCCCATTTGTGCACAGCAGGTATCCCTACTCTTGCACAACAAATCCACCTGTCCCTGAGACTGTTTCTGCTGGTACTTCAGTTGCCAGAACCAGTTATTTGAGTTTCACACTTCATATTTGATAATGGTCCCCATAGCCCTTCTTTTGACTCATACCTGTGTACCACCACCCCTTGACATGATCCTATGAGTGTCCAACACCTTAAGTTCCAGTGTTCAAAAACTGAACTCAAAGCTGGGAATTCTGAATAAGATCTGTGTATTGTATCGGTATCAGTCACTTGGTTGTGATATTATTGCACTTGAGTTTTTGCAAGATGTTCACACTGGGAAAACTAAGTAAAGAGTGCATGGGATTTTTGTATTTTTTACAACTGCTTCCATGTCTACTCTTAAGGTAAACAGTTTAATTGAGACAGAAAATTAATATAAACAGCTGAACACAGTTCTGTTATCCCCTCCCTGCTCACTCATCTATTTGTCATCTCAGCATAGGACACCATGATTTGCTTAGACTTGTGGCCCTGTCATCCTCTTTCCTTCTCTCAACTATCAGGTTGATGTCTCTTCCTCTTGTCTCTTTAGTTCCTTCCAGTCATCTCACTGGCCTTTGCAGTCACTTTTCATTTGTTTGCTCCACAACTCCCGGCATCTTAATTTACATATCTGATTTTGTCCTTCCTCTGCATAAAATGGTTCAGTGGCTTTTAATTATTTGTGATAAGTCTAAACTCCATACCTTGTCATTCCTGGGCCAAGTCCTCTAGGCTGCTTTTTATAAATGCAGATTTCTAGACCCACTGCAGACCTGTGGAGTGTGAATCTCTGGAATGGGAGCTTGAGCTGTATGTTTAGTGCCCTCTAGTGGTTATTTTATGCAGTAGCATGTGAGGACTTCTGGTCTGGGCCACCTTCCCCACCCTTGGTGACTAGCTTCTTGCTCTCCCATCCTGTTCTTTCAGGCTATGGGACTCCCTTGTACCTTCCTTCAAGACAAAAGTGCCCCCTGCTGTGTCTGTTTTCCCACCTCCTCAGAACACCTGCCTCACTGCTTTCACACCTCATTGTGTGTCTTCCCACCTCTGGGATGAATTGCCTTAGGTGGGAGCTACTTTCTCCTCTCCTGTGCCAGACCCTATAAGAGCTTCTGCCCTTGGTAGACATTTAATGTTTTTGGCTAAACACACATGGTTTTTTACTTTATCTTGAGTTGTCACTTTGATTGCCAAGTTATTACTAATGTCAATAAATAAAAGTAGAGAGAAACATCAGTTAAAAACAGTATATTAAAATTACTTATTCAGATAAAAACTGGTACTTGCTATTTGCACTAAGTGAAACTCTATGCCAGATAATTCTGTATTAGAGGTCAACTTCACAAAACAAAAGTGTTTTCAGTCATACCATCGCGTTCCATTGTGTGCCTGCACTCCGTCTGCTCTTTCTGCTCACCTCCCAGCGGCTTGACCCACTAACAATGACTCCACAAAACACAGAATTGCTGTGTTCTGACTGGCATCTCTGCATGGGGGGGCCACAGTTTTCATTTGGGTTCTTCGTTACCAGGTACCATACAATATACTTTTTTCTCTTTCATTCCCAAGAAAACATTGTCTGAATTGGATATTTCAAGTTTTATGTGAATCATTTTATAAGATATAACTGTTTAAAGTCTGTCATTATGAAAATTTCAGATATAGTATAAAAGAATACAGTAAAGCCCCTTTACTCTTTACCTGGCTTGAAACCTTAACTTTTAGTCACCCCTTTCTACCCTTTTCTTCTTCCCTACCTTTCTATATCACCTCTTCTAGAAATAATATTTTATAGTGGGTCTTTTTTTTTTTTCCTTCAGTGTACGATAGTCTTTTTCTCATTTCATGAAATGTGAATGATTTTTGTTAGTAAAGTTTCTTTCAAGAAAATACTTTTAAATTATGTAATAGCCATATTGAGATGTTTCACATGCCTTATCCATTCATAGTATACTTTTTAGTTGTTTTCCATGTGTTCACCATATTTTAGGATATTTTCATCACCCATTTTCCTTCAATCTTTCTTAGCCCCAGGCAATCAAAATAGCCCCATAGATTAGCCATTTCTGGACATTTCATATAAATTAAATCACATGATATATACGCCTTTGAAACTGGCTTCTTTCAATTAGCATCATAACAAAAAGCTACTGGTTTTTCTCAGTAGTTCGCTCTCTCTTCTGACTGATGGTACCCGCTCTCTCTTCTGACTGATGGTACCCCATTGTAGGTAACACATTTTATTTATCCATTCATCAGTTGGTAGAGATTTGGGCTGCTTTCACTTTTTAATCATGTTCTACATTCATTTATTTGTCTACATTCTTCTTGTGTATGTGACCTGTTATGGAATTAGTTGTGTATGTGACTGGATTTTGTGATAACTATTTAACATTTGAGGAACACAGACTGGTTTTTAAAGCAGTACCATTGTGCATTTCCATCAACAAGGCGTGAGGACTATTCTCACCACCACTTGTTATTATCTGTCTTTCTGTTTATAACTATTCCTAGTGGTAGGCATCCTTTATGGTTTTGATTTACATTTTCCTGGTAAGTAAATAATGTTGAACATTTTTGTAAGTGTTTTACTGGTCGTTTGTCTCCTTTGGAGAAATGCTTACTCAGATCCTTTGTCCATTTTAAAGAAAGGCTTTTCTTTTTTTTTTATTGGATTATGATAGTTCATTATATGTTCAAGATCCAAGTTTCTTAACCTATACATAATTTGCAAATATTGTGGGTCGTCCTTTTACTTTATCAATAATTTGTTCAAATCTGCAATCAAAGAAGTTTTTTTTTAAGATTTATTTATTCATACAGAACTGGGGTACAGGCCAGAGATGCGGAGGGTGAGAGGATTCACCAGAGACAGAGTGGGGAGCAGAACAGGCAGATCGATGAAGTACACTGCTAAGGGGAGCAGCAGGCGGGTCAGGAGAGGTCTGCCACGCCATGTGGTCACCTCCGGGGCAGGCGGCAGGCGGGAATCGAACTCATGCAGAAGTGGCTTCAGATTCTCAGCGCTGTGCTTTAACCCGCTGCACCACCAGGGAGGGCCCAAAGAAGTTTTTTAACAACAGAAAAGTGATGAAGTCATTTATGGTGGAAAATCTTTCAGTCAATCATTCTTACTGAGTGTTCAGAAATTGAGTGTGAAGCATCTTCTATGTCATGGAAGTTTTTTCCCTGTTCAGACTCCATGAAAGTCAGGCTGGTTAAATCTGCTGCATCCGGCAGATTTGAGAAACATGCTATTCCACAGAGGAAAGGCAAGAACTTTTTATTATAGCCTCAGGAAGAATTTTCAAGGATATAGATTACTCCATCAAGGAACTATTGCCTTTGATTTAAAGTTCTGTAACATGTGTGCTTAGTTAGTCTCTGGACTTAGTGGGAGTTAAAAAAAAAACAACTATTTCTATTACATTTATTTTGCATTGTTGGTGATTAAAGGAAAGAATATAGCTAGGGAAATGACCCTGCATAAAATTAAAGGATATATATTTATCTTTAAGCTTATTGAAAGAAATGGTAAGTTTAGTATCAAAGTGGACCATTTTGTGGCATATTGACAAACCGATGCTCGTAGTGGTTTTGTTTATAATAAACACTGAGCGTTGTAGAACAGGAATTTAGAACTTTCCCTATAGTGGTATTTGAAACATTCTAGGTATGCAAAGATGAACATCATCAATAAAGCAAAGACATTTGTGTGAAGATGTGAGAGTCAAAATAATTGGGGAGGAAATTGATTTAGTAGTTACTTTGGGAGAACTTTGTAGGTTGATTCAAGTCAATACTTAGAAGTTGTAATGTGCAGTATTATGGGGAGAAAGGAAATGGAGCTAATTCTAAGTCAGAGAAGAGAGCAAGATCCCCTCTAGATGGTGGGGTGGGGCCCAGACACGAGAGTGGGCTAGTGACATTTGATTTCATGTGAATTGGGTCTAGAACAATTTCCACCCTAAGTACAGGAGAGCAGAGATAGTATTGTAGGTGGAGAGAACATCATAGGTATCTGAGTTAGAGAGAGAGCCACTTGAGCTTACAGAGCTGTGATGGTAGATAGTATTTGAAATTGTTTTAATTCTTAACTGAGGAGTTTGGCCTTAATTCATTAAGGATTGTGGATCCATTGATAGTTTTGAACCATAAAACAGGCATTTAATGATTCCACAAATACGTACCTAGAACACTCTGTGAGGCACTGACAGCTCAGCTGGGGCACAGGAAAGGGGTCTGACATTGGTGACAGAGGTCTGTTTTGACAGTCAAGGTCTCTCAGTTTCTTTAAAAAGTTTTCATCCCAGTGATGTTGATGGTAATGCTGGTCGTTTTCTGCATTGCATGTACTGTCAGAATCACCTAATTCTGACATGTGTCTTGTTAATCTCCTTTGGACAAAGAAACCGAGATTTAGCTGAGTTAGCTTCCTTGGTCCAGGTCACATGACTGAGTGGGAGAGCTGGGATTGGAACCCAGGGTCCATCTATTTTAAGTTTGCTTAACCAATACCAGCAAATGCTGCCTGTGTTACCTGCTAATGTCACTGCCAGTCCACCTTTTCTGGAAGCCTGGCTGCTTTTACTGTGTTCTTTATTTTCTGGCAGGCTGTGTGCTTCTCTGCTGAGTTCCCAGTTGTCTTTTTAATGCTGCAGTTATTCCAGGCCTGGGGTAACTGGCATGTCAGTGTTCTTGCACATCATGTTTATTAATTTACATAGCATTTTCATGGACTAGGAGCACCTCAATATCTTGTTTGTTCATTGCTTTATCTGTGTGACCTAGAGTAAACATACAGTGCCTGCATCTGAAAATTATTTTGTGAAATGGGTGACCTCTGGAGCCCCATCAAC
Source organism: Condylura cristata (assembly GCF_000260355.1). Taxonomy (NCBI): domain Eukaryota; kingdom Metazoa; phylum Chordata; class Mammalia; order Eulipotyphla; family Talpidae; genus Condylura; species Condylura cristata. The sequence goes on from NW_004567104.1 coordinate 1,568,966, forward strand.
TTTGGGGGTTGAGCATTAACAAAGAAGGAATGGTTGTTCTGGGATTCTTGGGCACTCTGGAGAGCATCATCTAAATTCTTCTCAATGCTGACCCTTGGTCTTACTTGCAGTGACAGTCATGTTTATGAACTTTCTGAATCAGGCTTCATGGACTGTTAAGTGCTTCTCAGCATCAGGGAACCAACCCTGTGTCCATAACCTCTAAAACTGCTCCACTTTCAGAGTAGCCTCTTTGGCCACTCTGCATATTTTTCACTTTTGAATCTCTCCTAGCTATATATTTTTTTTTTCGTCCTTGAAACTCTCCCTCCCCCCCATTCCAGACCAACTAAATCAGGACATGATGGGTGGGGCCTAAGGCTTGGCACTTGTTTAGAGTGTACTAAGTGACTCCCTATGCCTGTCTGGCTGCTGCTCCCTATATTGTTCCCTTTAATCACCGATCCTGAACCTAAATGGTCCCAGTGAATCCTAATAATTTTAACACCTCTGGTCATTTATATTCTGTTTTCAATTTTTAATAAAATTTTTTTTGTGCCTCTTAATTGTTTTTACTGATCCACTTCAGGCTGTCCCAGATCTTTGAATCTGTCTGATTGATAAGATAACTTAATGTCATTTAAAGATCATTAAAATAGACTACTGAGAAAGCCACATTTAGGTTCCACTTAGATTTTAAAAGGACTTCATAGTGTGCCAGCTATTTATCTTTCAAAGACACGTGTATATAAACATTGAAGCATACATAAAAGAAAAAGGACTGAAAAGATGTATTCAAATATCTGGTGATTATTAGAATTCCATGAATTTTTCCCCCTTTGTTTTCATATCTAAATTACAAATTTTCTACAGTGAACATACATTCTATATTTTCAAAACCAGTCTGATAGAGAAAATATACCTTACACAAAGGAGGGGTGTATGAATGTGCTGTTTTTAGCTCATGAGGCTAAAATATTCTGTGGGGACTAGCACAGAGAATAGTACTATACTAAGAGCGAGTTAATAACAAGCTTGTCACAAAAAGCTAGGATTTGGATACTTGTAATTTTTGGTTTTGCTTATTATATAGCTAAGCTAAGATCATCTTATTCAGTCCTTGGCATTCTATTTGAACAAATGAGTGTCCTGACTCTGTAGCCGATTAGGGGTTCCATATAACATTGATGAGCTACTGTTTTGTTTTTAATGTCAACAAGTTAATTGTAATGATAGTGTGTTTTTTGGTGGTGGTTTCTGAAAACTTATACCATGCACAGAAGTTGACCTAGTACTTGTTCATCTTTTTGCAGTGGCTTATTCCTGGAGTTGAACACATGCATTTTAATTTCAATTTTAAATAAGACACAATTAGAATAAGTGGTTTAGAGCAAAACTTAACAGTAGTTATCTCTAGGTACTGTTGTCAAGTGATTTTAACAGTACTTAAAAAATAAAAACAAAGCACTCAATTCCAAACACATGTTTAGTTTTTACTCTTACTTTTGTCAAAATAGCTTCCTTTGAAAATAAGGAGGTGGGAGGATCTATTGCTGAATTAAGGGGAAAGTGGCATTATGTGGTAATGATTCAGTAGGATGGTTTCTTCTGAAACGCTGTTTTGCTAATCCTTGGGGAAATTTGGCTGTGAGCATGCAATTATTACATTTTTTATCCACAGGATGGGCTAAAGTCGGCACCAATATCCCTCATGATTGCCAGAGGCAACATACTGATTTAATTTGTGCCCCTGTGGCAGATAATTTTGAATAATTTTAGTATTTTTTTTTAAAGATTTATTTATTTGTACAGAACTGGGGTACAGGCCAGAGATGTGGAGGGTGAGAGGATTCACCAGAGACAGAGAGGGGAGCAGAACAGGCAGATCGACAAAGTATACTGCTGAGGGGAGCAGTGGGCTGGTCAGGAGAGGTCTGCCACGCCATGTGGTCACCTCCAGGGCAGGCGGGAATCAAACTCATGTGGAAGTGGCTTAAGCTTCTTGGTGCTGTGCTTTAACCCTCTGTGCCACCAGGGAGGGCCTAGTTTTAGCATTTTTAAAAAAACTACTTTTTCTATTTCCTTCCCAGTCTCTTACCTTTTGTTGCTTCACTACACTACTCTTCTGAGAGAGTTCTGAGGCATTTGTTTTGGTTGAGGAGAGTTGAAACATTGAGGGCTCCAGTTGGTTGTCCAGAGGACAGTCGCCAGTGTCGCTGTCAAAGTCTTGGGGGAAGTGGAGGACAGCAGGGGGTAGATGGCAGTGATGCTACACCTTGTAGTACCTTTCCCTCTTCCTTTATGGCATAGAATATCTTTGTAGGCCAGAGGTGTGTGTGGTGGGGTGGTAGTGAGAATGTTCAGTAGAGAAGGGAGCAGACCAGATGAAATACACTGCAAAGGGGAGCAGCGGGCTATACAGGAGAGGTCTGGTGGGCTGTATGTTGGTCATCTCCCTAGCCAGGGATGAACTCAGGCCTTAGAGGTGGTAGTGCTGAGATTTAACCTCTGGGCCACTAGGGAGAGCCGTAATAGCACCTCTTAATTAGGCATGTTTAAAACATGACTTGGGGCTTCAAAAAGTACCTTAAGAGGGCTGTGTTTGGGGGATTATAAATTCTGTTGGTGTACACATTTCTCGAAGGGCTTACCTCCATCATTCCATTTCCTTCTTGTGCCTTTGATAGTTTTGTCATGCAAACAGTTGTTTAATATGGAAGGCCCCTACCTAGATGCACCTAATTCGTATACCAGAGGCATAGTGCAGGGCCAAATGATCTGCTGGCCAGTGTTCCTTATGGGTGTGCAGGGCAGGCCATGCCATTCTAGTGTTGTGCAGTAAGGTCTTTGGGGTGGGCATACTTTTCTAGACTGTGTGCAAAAGCCATTTTTATGTAATAGATATTTGCTTTATTAGCATATTACGATAATCAGAAGAGAGAGACAAAGTTAATTCTTACACTAGTTGTGTCCAGAAATTCAAGTTTTTTTAAAAATAAATTTATTTTAATGCAGAGTGGACACAAATATCTACCAGATATCTTCGGGAGCAGCTGGCGAAGATTTCTGACTTTTACCACATGGCTTCCAGCACAGGTGACGGCCCTATTCCTGTGCCTCCAGATGTGGAGCAAGCCATCAGGCAGTGGGAGTACAATGAGAAGCTGGCATTTCATATGTTCCAGGTACCCTTTCCAAGAAACTTAAGACTGAACAGCTTTCTATTTGAAAAAGAGAGCAAATTCCTTAGTCTAATTTTCTCTAGGTTAAATTGTACCTTTATGTGAAGTGCAAGACAGTCAGCAAAACTAGTATGACATTTCTTTCATTGACTTGTGTTCCAGGTAACTAACACATTTGGTCTATGGTGACAGATTCTCACTATACTTATTGATCTCCAGCTATCAATGACATCAACTTCTTAACGCCACTAATTTCTTTGCAATTGTGCTATTAAATATAATCATTTTGATTTTTATTTTGTAAAAACTGGATGTATTTAGTCAAAAACAAGCTTTTTGCTGATGCCTTCTGTCTCATAGTGCATCTCCTTTAGGATTTGTTATTCAAGATAAAAATTATGTTAATTTTATTCAGCTATCATTTTGAGTGCAGTTGAGTGTCAAAAGCTTTTAGGACTGACTGGACTTTCATCCAGATAAACTGATATAATGGCCAGCAGAGGGCGCTCGTGCTGTTATATGCCTACTTCTGGTTGGTGGAAGAAGTGTCTTCAGCTGAAGTTGTACTGTTATATTACTAGTATTGACTTTCACTATCTGCTTTCTTGATCAAAGAGGAAGGGAGTAGAAAAGATGTGTGGTTTCTAAATTTCCTTCTTGGAACAGGTGGTAAATGACTTTTTCTGAGAGCTGAAAATAGGAAGGATCTCGGTCATTTTGGGAAGTAGTATTTTATGTCAATAAAAACTGTCTTACAAATTCTAGGTCAATAAAAACTGTCTTACAAATTCTAGCACCATTTAGCAGAGAACAACCTCAGTATGTATTCTGATCTCCTATCTGACTTTTTGGAGCTAAGGATTAAGCCTGCACTTTTATTTTCAGAAGTATTACTTTATGTATTGGAACATTGAAATCGCTCTCATTTCTAGGAAGCAATTAGGCCTTAAACTGATGGAGCTAATTGAAATATTAATGTTAAAAATTCAAATCTCATTAATTTTCACTTGTAATGCTCTGGAATATGAAACTAACCCTAGATACATGTGCAAACATGTAGAGAAATTGTGGGCTAGGGACCGGTAACATCTTGAGAATGGACTAGTATGTACTCATTGTAAATCATGTTTATGAATCTTTTTATTTTGAACCTTGTATTCAACATCTCTTTATACCTTAAAGCAAAATTCCATTTTATGTATTCATTTTTTTGGTTTTTAAACTTTTAATCTGCATATTTCCTGTGTCTAACCTTTTAACTATTTGATTCTAAATACCTAAAAAACTCAGAATTAGCAATAAGCAAATTCTTTGCTATTGTCTTACATCACACTAATCATTTAGTTACTAAAACTATAGTTGAGCAGTATAACCATGGTAGTGGACCATTGGTGGTGATACATCATTTGTCAAAAGTTGCTGGGAATAAAATAGGAGTACATATTTACCACTCAGGTTTTTTTTTTTTTTTTTTTTTTTTTAAGATTTATTTATTTGTACAGAACGGGGGTACAGGCCAGAGGCTCAGGGGCGGTGAGAGGCTTCACCAGAGACAGAGAGGGGAGCAGAACAGGCAGATCTATGAAGTACACTGCTGAGGGGAGCAGCGGGCGGGTCAGGAGAGGTCTGCCACGCCATGTGGTCACCTCCGGGGCAGGCGGGAATCAAACTCATGCGGAAGTGGCTTTAGCTTCTCAAAGCAGTGCTTTAACCCACTGCGCCACTAGGGAGGGCCCACCACTCAGGTTTTTAACAGATTGACCATAAAAGTGTAAGTGACTTTCTCTGAAAATGTTGCTCTTTGTTTTCTACCAAATAGGATCTTTTATGGTATAAATCATTGTACATGCCTATAAGATAACTTTGACTATGTATGTACATGGTGTCATAAGTAAAAGTGTTAATAATGCTTATGTCAAGAGGGGTTCTGCTACTCAGGACATTGTGGAATTTTGTGGTTATATTACTGTTTTTTAGTTGGTATATTTATATACTTTGTTTTACTATAGAGTCTTTCCAGTTCTGTATATTATAGTTAATTAGGCTTTTACATTGATTTTTAACATTACATTCTCTAGGTAGACTATAGCATCTAAAATTTATTTTAGAATGGAGAAGAATACCACTAAATCATTGGCATTGATTAGGATTAGGTCTGGTGGGATCTCAAACTCCTGGTGTGATGATGGTAGGATGGACACTTTTGTTCTTTTTGATTATCACCATTGACAAAGTTTCCTCCTTGTGTATAGTCACAAGTTCCTGCTCCCCAGTATTTTACCAGGCACTTGAGAGCCCTGCAGATCTGTTAGCTTCTCAATTTCCTGTATGGTAGGAATGAACTTTTTCAACCTAAAGTGAAACAGATTACACAAAAACAGAAAAACAAAACAAAACAAAATATGCTAATTCCTTGTTTTGTTTGGAATTTAGATTGTGGTCATTTAGAGCATAGTTTACTACAATACAAATAGTAAAAGCAGAGATACATTGCTTTTACATTATATTGACATACAGTATTGCTCTTTGAACTTTAGTTGGTTTTGCTTTAATATCATTAGTGTATTTTTTCTTATTTAAGGAAGGAATGCTAGAAAAACATGAATATTTATCATGGATCCTGGATGTCTTGGAAAAGATCAGGCCAATGGATGATGACCTTCTTAAACTCCTGTTACCACTAATGCTGCAGGTATATTGCCCGTGGCCATGAGCCCAGAAATGAGGCATGTAAGAGTGACTAAATAGAAGTGGAGGAAGAATTATTTTCCTTTTGAAATAGAAGGAGAAAAAGGGTCTTGATGCTACAGTGCATGAGGTGATGATGAAGCTTATAGTTCTAACAATCATTTATATTGGCCATGTTCCTCAGTAAGCTAAGCAGACAGGTTTTTAAACCTGTGTCTCCCTTTCACATGGATCTCAGTGGGAACAAATTGTATCATTTATATTGGCCATGTTCCTCAGTAAGCTAAGCAGACAGGTTTTTAAACCTGTGTCTCCCTTTCACATGGATCTCAGTGGCAACAAATTGTATCATATAATTTTGAAGTTCTAGAAGATCTTTATATTCTTTTTACATTCTTTGAGCTATTGGGGGTTAGGTAACTTTCTATTTTAATGATTGGTCTAAGATGTTAAAATTTAGGTGCTACGGATGAAATTTATTCAAGACAAAAATTTCTAGGGAAAGGTAATACATGAGTTGACAATTTAAACAATTTGAGACTACATAGTGAAAAATTATTTCTTCCCCTACCCCATGACCCTCCAGCTAGTCCCATGGGACTGTGTCCAATGGTGTCCTGTGCTTTCTCCCTGCACAGGACACTAGCCAGACAGGTGGTTGCTGAGCCCCTGAGATGTGCATTAAGTGTAGAATGTGCAACCAGATTTCAGACTTACTATTTCAAGAGTGTGTCCTTTCTGTGTTGATTACATGATGGAATAATAACATTTGTAATATAGCAGGTTAAATAGAAAAATGTTAGTTTTTAATTTTGTCTTATTTGTTTGATAACTACTACAAAAATTCTGATTACATATGTGGCTTGCATTACATTTCTATTATACAGTATTCTTCTATATAGTACCTTTTGAAGGTTATTTTTTTATTTAAATGGGAAAAGGAAAAATATGTATTAAAATAGTTGTTTCACTGAACAGCACAAGACATGACTGAAATCTGGAGTCCTTTTTCTTCCTTAGTACTCAGATGAGTTTGTTCAGTCGGCCTACCTGTCTCGTCGTCTTGCTTACTTCTGTGCCCGGCGTCTTGCCTTGCTGCTGAGTGATAGCCCCAGCCTTCTTGCTGCCCACTCGCCCCACATGATGATTGGATCAAACAACTCAAGCATTGGGACCCCCAGTCCAGGTCCCCCAGGCCCGGGTATGAGCCCAGCACAGCTCGCCTTTTCTGACTTCCTTTCCTGTGCACAGCATGGTCCTCTGGTTTATGGACTCAGTTGTATGTTGCAGGTAAGTCAAACATTTTATTGTTCTATTGTTAAAATTCTGTGTAGGAAGCAATTCAGTTGGGAATCTCATCTTCAGCTGTCTTATTACAATTCTGTTTTTCCCCTCTTCCAGGTAATTTATAAATTGACATTTCATTCTTTTATTTTCTATGTTATGTTATGTTCATCTAGAAGAGAGTTTATTGTAGTTGTCCTTTATTTATTTATTTTTTAAAGATTTATTTATTTGTGCATACAGAACTGGGGTACAGGCCAGAGGCTCAGGGGCGGTGAGAGGCTTCACCAGAGACAGAGTGGGGATAGTTGTTCTTTATTAGTACAATTAAGCAGCTGAAGAAGGAGTATTAAAAATCCTTCAGGGAACCTGTGAATTAAGTCACATATATTGTTTTTTCTGGAAAGTAAACTTTTCCATACAGCATTCTGGACCATTCTCAGACATTTACATTTTCAGTTGGTGATTCTTTAAAATTTAAATAATTTATCTTTGTCCATCTGCCAAGCATCATTATGTGGGTGATCTTTAAAAATCTAGTATCTTAAAGGCTACTGGGCAGATTCTTTCAGTAATGTAATGCAACCTTGCCCTAGATGTACACTCTGGTTAGGTTCATGTCATGTTTCTTGGGCTTTCAATGTGACCTGTTCCTTACTGAGGGGCTTTGGGGCAGGACGTGGCCATGAAGACATGTTTGTCACTCTGATAGAGTTTGCTATCTTGTTACAAAATAGTCTCATAAATGAGAATTTCCATATACCATGACACAGGCTGATGCACAGGGAACTGGGGATTTTGAGAAGTGAAACTTCTAGTCCAACTGAGAATTCATGAGACTTTCTGAAGGAAGTGGTTTTGATAACTACTTATAATGCAAGTTAAAAAAATAAGGGGCCCTCCCTTGGGGCGCAACGGGTTAGGATATTGCACTACAAGCTAGCTCCAGCTGTTTCAGTGTGAGTTCGATCCCCATCTGCCCCAGAGGTGACCACATGGTGTGGCAGACCTCTCCTGACCTGCCTGCTTCTCCCCTCAGTAGTGTACTTCGTCAACCTGCCTGTTCTGCTCCCCAGTCTGTCTCTGGTGTTGCCTCTCACCGTCCCTACACCTCTGGCTTGTACTCCAGTTCTGTATGTATAAATAAATAAATCTTTAGAAAAAAAGTATTAATGTTGTTACTGGAATTGGGTATAACATGGGAAAATATCTAGAGGATTATCAGTCATCTTGTGTGCAGGTTGGTATTAATGGAACATAAAGTGTAAAATCTGTAGGGAGTCAGGGCATAGAAGACTGGCTCTCTGGGGGCCTTGTAACTGGGATGTTATTGGAAAGTTTTATGCAGGAAGTGAACAAGTCAGTTGTGTCACTTAGTTGGTTTGTTTTGGTGATAGTAGTGGGAAGATGTATGGACTGGGGAAGACGCATGGGGAGATAGGAGGCAAAGAAATCAATTCGGAAGAGTGTTACAAAGTTCAGCATTGAACCATTTTGGATGGTTTTATCCTTAGGATCTCCTAGTGGTTAAGTTGAGAGGTTGTTACATGTGTGATTCTGAAGATGAAGGCAGATGATTGGCTAGCTAAATGGATTTGACTCATCTGGGGCCTCATGGCTTTTCAAAATACCAATATGGGTTGAATTATTTGAAGAGTTAGTAATAAGAGAACTCGTGGACCTAAGGGACAGTATTATTCAAATTTGGCAGGAGGGAAGCTATGGTGGCAACCAGAAAAGTTTGCAAAACTGGAGAAAAGAATGGTGAAGATACTATTGTTACAGAAACAAAGATAATGAGAATAGGAATAATAACTGTCATAATCATTTCGTAACACTTACTATATCCTAAAACAGGCCTGAAAAAGTGCAAAAGAGAGCCCAAACAGTGCTGCATCATTCCTAAGGGAGAGTGCCAAGGTGGAGACAGGCCACTGTCCGTGGGGTCTCACCCTTGCAAGTAATTGTAAGACCACTCAAGTTTAGTGTCCACCAACATTGTTGTTATTTAACAGATTAGGGAAAAGGAGTGAATGAGTTTTTGAGTCTCCAAATGATCACCCATTTCACCCCAGCTAGTGTGCACATTGTCCAAAAGTCCCAAACAAAGGCCACTTGTTTGGTGACAAAGTAGCACCCTGAAAACCAGATAGTGACAGACTCAGCAACATCAGGCGGTGGTACTGAGAACCAGAGGATGTGTTCAGCAATTCGAGACACTGGGCCAAGCCAGACAGTGCTTCTTGCAGATGTCGGACGCAGACCCGGAGGCAGGTGTGGTGGCTGAGCCTCTGCTGAGGTCTGGAAGTTATTCTGCTGACTCCCATGGAGGTCAGCTGCAGGATGCTGCTCTCTTCAGAGACTGGAAGCAGAATCCTCTTTTGAAGGAGGGCCAGTTAGTGCTTCCTATTTCAAGGCTAAGAGAAGAGTCTTTCTTTGTTTTAGGCTGTGTGCAGAATGAATCAAACTGGCTTTTGCCCTGCCTTATATCCTCTTTGGAGTCACCCACCTTACAAGCCTGCCCATTTAGTACTAATCAACTTGTTTTCTGTTTTCAGTCCAGGTAACTAATGAAGTGAGCTTGAACCCCATTGATCATTTTAGCTTATACCTGACTGGTCCATTTAGAGTTCCAGAGGCAGATATAAAGGGAAAAATGCCCACCCTGGTCTGTACTCAGGTCAGGACAGGCTTGTGGGCATGTGGGCTCTGAGCAGCCCGTCCCTACTAGAGCTGGGGGGAAGGGAAACATCCACCAGCAGTGGGCTGAAGCCTGCATGCCCTCAGTCCACTAAAGCCACCTTGCTTTGTAGCCTCTGGGGACTGCAGGGGTACAGCTGCAGTTCTAGGCACTGTTCTAAATTGTAATATATATATTAAGTCAGTTGTTTCTCAGAAGCATCCTATGAGATAGGAACTGATATTATTTCTAAAACACAAATAATGAAAAGGTGTACTAGGTCACATAGCAAGTAAGTAGCATGTAAAGTGCTAATTGCTTTTTTAGGTATCTCAGAAAGTTTCAGATAAGAGCCAGTAGTGGGCAGTGCAGAATAGGTTAGGAAAGTAAAAAGTTAACCAATATTGCTTTTAACAGTATGGTGGTCATTGATCTTTTAAAGAGTCATTTCCATTTGAATTATGGATGAGAAGCTGGATAAAGGTAGGTTGAGGAGTGATGAAATGTGAGGAGAAATATTACTACCTGTTCTTTTGAGAAACATGTCTATGAAGGGAATAGAAAGCATTACTGCTGGGTAAGCGGAACATTTTTTAAAAAGATTTATTTATTTATGCAGACAGAATACAGGCCAGAGGTGCAGGAGTAGTGAGAGGACTCACCAGAGACAGAGTGGGGAACAGAACAGTTAGATGAAGTACACTCCTGAGGGGAGCATGGGCAAGACAGGAGAGGTCTGCTGCGCCATGTGGGTCACCTCTGGGGCCAGGAATCAAGCTCTCACAGAAACAGTTGTGGCTAGCCTTGCAGTGCGGTGTTCTAACCCATTGCACCACTGGGGATGACATCAAGCAGAGCAGTTTTTAGAAATTGCTTTTGAGTGGGTAGATCTGAATATATTTTTAAGCCTAAGGTAAACCAGTGGAGGGTGAGTCCAAGAATTAGAGAGGAGGGTGCAGTGCCTGATTATTTTCCTGGGCCAGGGGGAGGCTGTGGGATGCAGAACATAGGGACGTTTTCCCCCATGGGTGGAAAATGAGGAGTCTCACCCTCACAAATAGGAGCATGCATGTAGAGATGTGGAGACAGAGGTATTGGTGGTCCAATGACTTAACCTTCTTCATATACGTCATCTGGTTTCATGGAGAAGTCTCTTAGATCATTAAAATCTAGCTCTTTTATATTTAATTTTGTATTTTAGAGAAATGAAAGGTTCCATTCATTCTTCAACTCATATAGAGGTTATCAAAGCAAGTATCTGCATATACTTTAGAGTCATTACAGACCTACTTTGCTACTTGTGAATTGGGGCAATGATGGTTCTTAACTTTACCACTTTGATAGGTTAAGGTTTGGATGACAAAGTTTCCAGGACAGTGTTCAGCATGGAAGGAGAACTTAATTACATGTGAGTGCTACTATTTTGTCTGCATTTAGCAGGCAGCTGGTTAGCATAGTGTTCTGGAATCAGCTTGGACCTGTTAAATGATCTCCTCAGCAGCTCAGATTCCTTTTTGGTGCAGCTACCACCCTCATGAGGTTTGTGACATGAGTTAAAAGGTCACAGGAAGTGCTTTGTAGCAGATGGTTGAGTAGAAAACATCAGCAAGTATCTAAGGCAGGTTAGGCAAACTACACCAGGCCAGCACAGGAGCTATTAATATATTTCACGAGTTATTAGAATAAGAAAGAAGAATATGTGACAGAAACTATAGATGGTCTGAAAAGCTTAAAATATTTACTATCTGGCTTTTTTTAGAAAAAGTTTACCACCCACTGTTCGAGTTACTGCATGCCCAGAATTTATGAAACTGCTTATCACACCATTATTTGAAAGATTAAAGACAAATTCCATTTTAGATTTCATAGTCTTAGAAATTACAGATGCTAAATCCACCTCATTTTTTTTTAAAGATTTATTTATGCATACAGAACTGGGGTACAGGCCAGAGGTGCAGGGGCGGCGACAGGCTTCCCAGAGACAGAATGGGGAGTAGAACAGGCAGATCTACCAAGTACACTGTTGAGGAGAGCAGCGGGCAGGTCAGGAGAGGTCTGCCATGCCATGTGGTCACCTCTGGGGCAGGAGGGAATCGAACTCATGTGGAAGTGGCTTTAGCTTCTCAGTGCTGTGCTTTAACCCGCTGCGCCACCAGGGAAGGCCTCCACCTCATTTTTTAAATGCATGTAAAAGATTGTAAAGTGATACTTTTTATATGAGTGCTGCATTTTTAGTTTTTCTATATTTTCTGTGCTGGAATAGAAGGTTATTAATTACAGTGTTCTTTAATTTTGCTTTGGCTGTATTGCCTTTCAAATTAATCTTGAAGTGTTGAAACTAGGGTAAGATGTTCATTTTTAAATCATTGGTGGGAAACTAGAATACAGTTATGATAAGGTGTAATTTTTACTTCGTAAGCTGTTATATTACTTTTCAGGATTTTTCTGCTTTACTTGCAGACTGTCACTCTATGCTGCCCAAGTGCCTTGGTGTGGAATTATTCCACAAATGACAATAAGAGCACAAACCCTGGATCACCCCTGGATCTGCTGCAGGTGGCCCCCTCCAGCCTGCCCATGCCAGGCGGGAACACAGCCTTCAATCAGCAGGTAGACTCTCTGTTTCAGTGGTCTGTGTGTGTTTCCCTTCTTCCGAGGCATCAGGGCTCAGTGGGACATGCCTGAGTTTTAGCATCACTGGTCAGGAGCCATTCCCAGCTCCCCTCTCTCCTGTCTGGGTGACCTTAGGGAAGCAGTGAGCCTTTCTGAACTGCAGATGTTCATGAAGTTGCTCCTTTCATTTTCATCTTCTTGTCCCAAAATACTTGCAGATTACCCCTCTCCATCAGTAATTGTAGTGGTGGTTTTCCTACATGGCTACAAGTCCATAGCAGTAGTTTGTGATACTTAGTCACTGTGGTATGCTTTTATTAGTATGGGGCTTTTTGGTTCAAAGACTGAAGAAAATCAAACCACTATTGTGACTAATATTTAGAATACGACCCCAGTTTGTCTAATAAATGGTTGTCTTAAATTAATAAAGTATGGTTAGTTACTTTCACACATAGAAGAATGACTCAAAGATGGTATTTTAGAACTTTTCAGCTTCCCATGTGGTGTCCTAGAAAAATTCACATGTTAAGTTTTTTTTTTTGTGTACATTTATTTTTATGAACATTTATTATTGAAAACTGGCATTGAATTGTCACTTGCAAATTTTAAAATGCACTAGTCCCACAACAGACTGAATTTCCTGTAATGAAATCAGGATTGTAGTTTGTTGGAGGGTACTTGCTCATGTGGAAAAACCTAACATGATTTAGACAGCCATTGTGGCTTTCCAAGCACACATTAATTAGAAGAAATTATCTTTCAGGTTCGAGCAAGAATTTATGAGGTAGAACAGCAGATAAAACAAAGAGGTCGTGCAGTAGAAGTTCGGTGGTCTTTTGACAAGTGCCAAGAGTCAACAGCAGGTACCGAACCCAAGGGAGAAGGAGTGCTTTTGAATGTTGGACTTTATGCTATGTTTTTCATTCTTGTAAATCATTCCATGTTAATCAGGACATTTTTGACAGACCACTCTGCATTTTGAGGAATTCTGTCTATGTCCTTTAGATTCTGATTGTTTAGAATGTTAGATTTGGTTTCATCAGCAATTCTTAAATACTAAGAATGTTATGGCTTTATGTGGCTTCTTTAACTACTTGTTTGATTTCCCCATCCAGGGGTGACTATTAGTCGGGTTTTGCACACATTGGAAGTCTTGGATCGTCACTGTTTTGACCGAACTGATTCCAGCAATTCTATGGAGACACTTTATCATAAGATTTTCTGGGCAAACCAAAACAAAGATAGCCAGGAGGTAATTTTTTTTCCCTTTCCTTACATACTTTATTATTATTATTTTTTAAGATTTATTTATTCATACAGAACTGGGGTACAGACCAGAGATGCGGAGGGTGAGAAGATTCACCAGGGACAGAGTGGGGAGCAGAACAGGCAGATCAAGGAAGTATACTACTGAGGGGAGCAGCGGGCTGGTCAGGAGAGGTCTGCCATGCCATGTGGATCACCTCCGGGGCAGGTGGGGATCGAACTCATACTGAAGTGACTTAAGCTTCTTAGTGCAGGGCTTTAACCCTCTGCGCCACCAGGGAGGGCCCATACTTTATTTTTATAAAGAAAATTCTGGCCCTCCCTGGTGGCGTAGAGGGTTAAGGCACAGTACAAAGAAGCTTAAGCCACTTCCGCATGAGTTCGATCCCCGCCTGCCCTGGAGGCAGACCTCTCAGCTCCTCTCAGCAGTGTACTTCGTCAATCTGCCTGTTCTGTGCCCCACTCTGTCTCTGGTGAATCCTCTCACCCTCCGCATCTCTGGCCTGTACCTCAGTTCTGTACGAATAAATAAATAAATCTTTGAAAAAAAAATGAAAATTCTGACAAAGTCTTACTTGTAATGTGTGATATTTTGTGAAACTATCTGTGCCTTGAAATCATTTGATTTTTGAACTATAATAATCCTTCTCTGTTAAAATGAAATGTCCCTTGGGCTGATCTACCTAGGTATATTGACTGAAAGATTTTTCTTGGCCCTTTGACATCATTCCTCATTTTAGTTTGAAAAGTATAGATTTCATCTAGTGATTGGACTTTACATAATGCTTTGATTTTTACTAAGGAGAAATGAATTTTAATATTTAGTGTGGCAAACTCCACCTACGACATGGTAGAATAGAGAGAATGAAATACTCTTTCCCCTGAAAACAACTAAATAGAAAACTAGAATAAAATCAGCTCAGGGGAGGATTAAAAGGCATATTGATAGGAACATAGGTGTTTCCTGAAGGTTTTATACTCAAGGTGGTAACTTGTATGGGAGAGGTGAGAAGTGGGAAAGATGAGTGAAGGAGCAAAGTAGGTTGCATTCAGGTGGAGACTCTCTACTAGTCCCACTGGGTATAGTCAGAATTACAGAAGAATTGTCCCTAAAGGGAGTGGTACTTATAGGTAGGCACAAGACTGTGCATACAGTCAACAGGAGATCAGTAGCCATGGATTTGGTTGCAGGGTGATAGTTGGCCAGCAGCAGGAATAGGAATGTTTCCTATCCTCCCCATTGGAAAGATCAGACAAAGGAAAAATTGGAGGTGGCATTGTGCACACCAAGCTGATCTGGGCTGAATCACATAGGATTAGGCACTTGGCAGAGTTGGTAGAAAAGCTCTCTACCCACTCGCTCTCTACAAATGAGTGATCTGTGGTGCCTGCAAGTCTGGATACTGTACCCAGTGGTGGTGGACAGTATGGGGCAAAGTGTTGTGTTCCCCTTGCTGGGCAGTGCAGGACTGCCTATGTCTGGTGGTTCATGCTCTGAGTATCATGACTGCTACCCAACCCCATGTGACTCATGCCATTCATGTCACAGAGGGGAGCAGCAGGGTGGTGGGAAAAGAACTTAGGATCTACAAAGCACTGAACATAGCTTGCTTTGTAGAAAGAGGAGCTCTAGTGGACTGGTACTATCTACCTTCCTAATGAGGACTGAGGCTGAGTCTGTGATTTCCAGCTTCTCTCATTTACCTACCTGTCAGCATTGTAAAAAAGAGAAATAAACAGTAGTAAGCCTAGAGCAGAGTACACCAACTCCAGAAAGCAAAAAAGCCAGCTCATAAACCTAGGAAGCAAGGAGCATCTAAACACAAGCTAGAAAGCAGAAGATTAGACATAGAGACATGTATAATGGAAATAGAGAATAGCATTAACAAAGAGCACAGAATAGCAATTTCTAAAATAGCAAATGAGGTACTAGAAGAGATTTACAAGATGAAAGGCAGGTACAGGGCTTTATAAAGACATCCAGGAGCAGAAAGAGTTCTTCACTAAAGATATTTAATATAGTAATGACATGTGATGAATATGTAAGGTATTTTAAATACAAATAAGCTGGCAGAAGAAAGAATTTCAGAAAAAGAAGCAAATGTACAAATTGCCAATTGGAAGAAGTGAGGAGGAGATCTAGGTAGAAATGTCAGATTCAGTTAAAAGAGGGAGCACAGGGGGCCCTCCCTGTTGGCACAGCGGGTTAAAGCACAGCACTAAGAAGCTTAAGCCACTTCCGCATGAGTTCAATTCCCGCCTGCCCTGGAGGAGATCCACATGGCAAGGCAGACCTCTCCTGACCTGCCCGCTGCTCCCCTCAGCAGTGTACTTCATTAATCTGCCTGTTCTGCTCCCCACTCTGTCTCTGGTGAATCCTCTCACCCTCCGCATCTCTGGCCTGTACCCCAGTTCTGTATGAATAAATAAATAAATCTTTAAAAAAAAAAAAAGAGGGAGCGCAGGTTAATGGGTATTCCAGAAGATGAGGAGGAGGAGAAGGGAACAGAAGCCAAATTTAAAGAAAACATAGCTGAGAACTTCATGAACTTAAGGGAAGGTATGAGGATACATAAGTTCAGGAAGCAGGAAGAACACCAAATTTCCTAAATACAGAGCAGCCTTCTCCAAGAGTTATCATTGTAAATAATCAAAAGTCAAAGAAAAGGAAAAAAAAATATTAAAGTCTGTTATAGAAAAAAAAGAAGCAGGTAATTTACAAAGAGACCCATATCAGGCTGAATTCAGATTTCTTAGCAGTTACCTTCCAGGACAGAAAAAAGTGGAAAGACATACTTAACAATCCTAAAAGACAAAACTGCCAACCGAAAATATCCTGAAAAATTATATTCAAATATGAAGATGAAATGAACACTTTCCTAGACAAACCAAAGTTAATAGAGTTTGCCACATCAGATCTATCTTATAAAAAATCTTGAAGGCAGTTCTGTAAGAATCAGAAAAAAAAAACAAAACACAAAACCCTGAGTAAAGGGACAATAGAGTGCAGAGTCAGAAATATAAACAAGAGTTAAAAATAAACAATAAAATAAGAGGGGAGAGAGAAACATGTAGGACATGTGTAGTTAAATGGTGACATGTTGATACCAGCTCATGAAGAAATTCTTTAGACATAGAAGTTTGAGATAATCTTTATGGTAACTACAGAGCAAAAATTTAGCATAGAGACACATGATGGAATAATTGAAGAAACTGGAAGAATTAGGGAAGGCCATTCAGATGGGAAGAAACATAAAAATAGAAGAATAAAAGACAATTAAAAAATCAAAAGAATGATAGTAAATAAACCTCTTATATGTGAATAATCATGCTAAACATTAAAGATCTCTACTCAGCAATTGAACATGACAAGTTGGGTCACAAAATATCAGCCATGGGCCTCCCTGTTGGAGTACTAGCCAAATATATTTTGCCTACAAGAAATTCATGTTGGCCCGCCCTGGTGGCGCAGCGGGTTAAAGCACTACACTAAGAGGCTTAAACCACTTCCGCATGAGTTTGATCCCCGCCTGCCCCGGAGGTGACCACATGGCACGGCAGATCTCTCCTGACCCGCCCGCTGCTCCCCTCCGCAGTGTACTTCATCTGTCCCTGTTCTGCTCCCCACTCTGTCCCTGGTGAATCCTCTCACCCTCTGCATCTCTGGCTTATACCCCAGTTCTATATGAATAAATAATAAAAAAAAGAAATCCATGTTAACACTGACTTAGAGTAAAACACCAGAGCAAGGTACTTCAAGCCATAAAGAGAGAGAAGCAGGATTTCCTATTCTTATTTCTGATAAATTACTCTTATAGCCAAAAAATGGTAATCAGGAACAAAGTTATATATTATGTAATGGTGAAAGGAATAATTCATCAAGAAAATAGCTATAATTAATATTTATGCACCCCAGTTAAGGGCACCTAACTGTGCAAAGCTACTGATAACAGACTGAAAACAACACACTGACAAAACTGCATTAATAGTGGGAGCACTCAAAACTAAGGGATCATCTAGACAGAAAGTAGACAAGGAAATAGAGACATTATATAAATTATAGGACCAGATGGACTTAACAGAACTTTGCAAATCCTTCCATCTCAAGGGTACGTTCTTTTCACATGAACATGGAATTTTTCAAAGATATACCATATGCTGGGACACAATACATTTGAAAAATTATATGAAAACAAATTATATTAAGCATCTTTTCTGACCACAATCTAATAAATCTAGAACTAACCACAAAATGCATTTTGGGATAAATGAAAACATGTAAAGAATAAACAAAATGCAATTGAAAAACTCTTTGGCCATGAAAAAAACAAAGAAAATGTTCAAAAGCATTTAAAGACTAACATAAATGGAGAGAAAAGCTACCAGGTACATTGGAATATTCTAAAAGTGTTATTATAAAGGAAATACCTAACAATTCTGGCTCACATTGAAAAATAAGAGAAGTATCAAACAATCTGCTTTACAACTGAAGAAACTAAAACAGTAACAAATGGGGAAAAAAACAGTAGAAAGAAATAATAAAAATTAGAGCAGAAATAAATGAACTAGAAAACAAAAAGACAGTATCAACTGGAAAAGATCATGCTTAGTGAAATAAGCAAAAAGAAAAGGAAAAACACCGGATGGTTTCTCTCATAGCAGGAATATAATGGAAAAGGCGAGAAAATAATGATAATGATGAACAGCTATATACCAGAGACATTTTATGGGGGTGGAGTGGGGAATGGGATCAAAAGCAGTGGGGGGATGGAAATGCACTGGACTTTGGTGATGGCTCATGGGTGATGGGAAGCTCAAGGGTATAACAGCTGAGATGGAAAAATACACAAAATGATTTAAAAACAAACTATTACACATATAAGACAGTATCAGTAAAACCAAGAAATAGTTCTTTAATGGATAAATTTGGAAAAATAAAAACAACTTAGCTAGGCTCACTAAGAAGAGGGGGAAAAAACACAACTAAATAAAAGGACCAGAAATAATAAAGGTGCCTTTGAAATAAAAAGGATCACAAAGGATCATAATGACCTACTGTGAGAATCTCTGTGCAAGGAAGCCGGACAATCTAGAAAACCTAGACACACCTTTAGAATCTTATGAACTTCCAAGACTTAATCAGATGAAGTAGCTTAAATAGAACAATCACAAGCTTAGATCCTGAAATAATAATCAAGTCACCCTAAGAACAGAGGAGCCCAGGAGCATGTGGTTTCTCTATTGAATCTTTAGAACTTAAAAGAGACATAATACCTCTTTTACTCAAATTCTTCAAAGAAATAAACCAAAAACTGAAGAGGTTAGAAAGTATGAGACCAACATTAATTACCCTGATCCTATGGCCAAATAAAGATAGCTTAAGGAAAGAAAATATAGGCTGATATCACTAATGAATAGAGATGCCAAATCTTCAATAAAACCCTAGCAAACCTAGTCCAGTAATATGAGAATCATCCACTGGGATCAAGTAGGTTTCATTCCTGGAATGCAAGTTTCATTTATAATATGCAAATCATTCTGTGTCTTTCAGTAGATCAACAAAGGAAGCGAAAGCATATGATCATTTCAGTGGATGCCAAAAAACATTTGACAGGATTCAACACCCTTTTAACCCTTTTATGATACACACTCAAATGGGAATCAGTGGAATTTATAACAACATAATGAAAGCCATATATGATAAACTGACAGCCATCATTATAATTAAAGTACTGAAAGCATTTTTTTCTAACGTCAAGAACAAACCAAGGATGTCTGCTATTACCACCACTGTTCACATAGTGTTTGAAGGTCCTAGCCTGAGCAGTTAGGTAAGTGAGACTTAAAGGAAACCTAAATTGGAAGAGAAGAGAAATTACTACTCCTTGCATTGAAACACTGCTGGAAAACACTAGAAATAATATATGACTACAGTAAAATGGCAGGATAGAAATTCATCATATAAGTATCTGTTTTATCTTTATATACAATGAATCAGAAGGAAGAGAAATTTGTAAAACTCCAATTTATAATAGCACGAAAAAAAATGAAATACCTGAGAATTAACAAAGGAGGTAAAGGAATTATAGTTTCAATTGTATTGAAAACTATTTGAAATTGTGAAAGGAACTAAAAAAAAAAAACCTTCAAAAAAATGAAAACAATTTCTGTTTTCATGGGTTGGAAGATAAACATTGCTAAAATGGCCATATAACTAGAGGTAATCTATAGGCTCAAAGTAATACTGATCAAAATTCCAGCAAATTTTTTCTTTCTTTTTTTTTTTAAAGATTAATTTATTTATGCATACAGAACTGGGGTACAGGCCTGACGTGCAGGGGCATTAAGAGGCTTCACCAGAGACAGAGTGGGGAACAGAAGAGGCAGATAAGACAAAGTACATTGTTGAGGGGAACAGCGGGCGGGCAGGAGAGGTCTTCTGCGCCATGTGGTCACCTCCGGGGCAAGGATCGAACTCATGCTGAAGTGGCTTTAGCTTCTTTGTGCTGTGCTTTAACTCACTGTGCCAGCACCAGGGAGCCCAAGAATTTTTTTCTTTTTAATTAAAAGGTAGGTTTTTATTTATTTATTTTTTAATTTTAAATACACACACACACATATATTTACATCATTCTTCATTTTGTACATTTCTTCATCTCAGTTGTAATCTCTTGGACTTCCCACCACCAATTCACCCATGTGCCATCACCATAGTCTGGTGCGCTCTCCCTATGACTTTTTTTTTTTTTTTTTTTTTTTAAAGATTTATTTATTTATTCATACAGAACTGGGGTACAGGCCAGAGGCTCAGGGGCGGTGAGAGGCTTCACCAGAGACAGAGTGGGGAGCAGAACAGGCAGATCGATGAAGTACACTGCTGAGGGGAGCAGCGGGCGGGTCAGGAGAGGTCTGGCTCGCCATGTGGTCTCCTCCGGGGCAGGCGGCAGGCGGGAATCGAACTCATACGGAAGTGGCTTCAGATTCTCAGTGCTGTGCTTTAACCCGCTGCGCCACCAGGGAGGGCCTCCCTATGACTTTTTTTAAGGAAAGAGAATAAACAGCTGTAAAATTTATAAGGAAACACAAAAGACCCAGTAGCTAAAACAACCCTGAGAGAAGAAAAATGAACAGTCTGACTTTACTGCGCCCCCAATGGCAAGGTTAACCAAAAACAAAAAGAAACAAGTGGGGCTGCATCCACGATTTTGTACATAAAAAGTAAACAACAACAAAGAATTTACTGGGAGAACATATTTGTCACAGATCAGGAAAGTTTCAATTTCCAAAGTATATAAAGTGTTTATACAAATTAAAAAAAAAAATCGTAACAACACAGATACTTACCCAAAGAAGACATTCAGTTGTTCTACAAGCACATGAAAAAAAAAACTTCAACATAACTTGTTATGAGGAAAATGCAAATCAAAGCTACAATGAGTTAGCACCTCTTTCTGTGAAGTGGCTGATATCAAAGAGAATGGAAGCAACACATGTTGAGAGGGTATGGAGATAAAGGAACACTCATCCACTGTTGAAAGGTAATTTGGTTTAACCTCTTTGGAAATCAGCCTGAGAATATCTTAAAAAATCAAAAATTGAAATCCCATATGATTCCAGCAGTACTACTGCTAGGAGCTTTAGGAATATGAAAACCTTAATAGAAAATGTATATATGCTCCTATGTTCATAGCAGCATTATCCACTATAACCAAGTCATGCAAGCAACCTAAAAACCACAAAACAGACTAGTGGGTAAAGAAATTGTGGAATATTTGCTCAATGGAATACTTCTCAGTTATTGAAAAAGGTGAAATAGTGTCTTTTGGGACAAGATGGATAGATCTTAAGGTGATTAGACTAGGTGAAATAATTTAGAAAGCAAAATACAGATACTAGATGATTTTATTTATTTGTGGAATAACCAGAGAACATATACTGACAAGACAGCAAAATAATTCTTAGACTCTAAAAAAGTGGGCCCTCGTGGCGCAGCGAGTTAAAGCGCAGCACTAAGAAGCTAAAGCCACTTCAGCATGAGTTCAATCTCTGCCCCGGAGGTGACCCACATGGCACTGCAGAACTCTCTTGAACTGCCCACTGCTGCCCTCAGCTGTGTACTTTGTCAGTCGGCCTGTTCTGCTCCCCATACTCTCTGGTGAATCCGCTCACCACCCCTGCATCTCTGGCCTGTACCCTAGTTCTGTATGCAAAAATAATAAATGTTTAAAAAAAATACTGGTTTTGTGATTATAGGGGTGATACATACATAGTAAATATGTAGGATAGGCCAGCAGGGAAGAGTTATTGCAACTCAGTTTCAAGTTAGTCTTAATTGCTGTTCCTCTGGGATCTTAGCTTTGTCTCTTAAGGCCTTTAACTGATTACATGAGGTTCATGCATGTTATGGAGATTAATGTGCTTTATTTAAAGTCTACTGCTTTAATTATTAAGCACATTAAAATATATACCTTCATAGCGATGTTAAGACTGGTATGTAACCAAAAAGTTAGGTTTCATAAAATTATCAATTATCAACTTAAGCAAGTTGACACATAAAGTATTGATAATTTTTATATTATACTTTTCTGCCAATTGACTGTTTTAATGTTGAACTGCCCTGTAAACATAGCATTTTTTAGTAACTTTTTTTCTCACTCTTATTTAGCGAGAAGTAAAAGTTTGTCTCCTTTATACAGTGAAAAGCATTCATGGTATCCAGGTTGTGCTAGGCCTCAGGAATGCAGAAACTAAGTTTTAATACATGGCACTCACCTTAGGGAACACTTTAGTTCACTGATCACATATATAACTTTTATACCTTGGGAAAATTATGCAAAAATGAATGCCTACGTGGAAATAAAAGAAAAAAAAAACGAAAAGAAAACATTTCCTTGTTCTACTATTACGTGATCCTGACACATGTCCCAGATTATTTCTCTTACTTCTAAACTAATTTGTGGGTTGGTTCCCTGCTCCAAGATAAGGTCATAGACAAGTGATGTCCAGTAGGATGTCAGAACAGGCTGCTCTTTCTCACTTCTCAGCAGTTTCAGTGGTCATGAACCAGCTTCCATAGAGCTATCACATCATCTTCTGTTTGCTGGCACAGGTCAAATGGCACTGTATTCTTTTGGGGTGGGACACTTCCTCACCCAAATGAAAAAATATCTGATTATAAGATTTTCTTTAAGTCTTTATAAGACTTTATCTAAGACTTAGATAAAATTGTTCCAGAAGACTGTGATTTTTAGTAAGTGTGTAAACTACTTAGAAGGAAAGTTGGGATACCCAAAATCCAAGGTGCCCTTTTGGAACACTAAGCTACTTGCACTAAGTATTCAGTAAATGCAAACTGTTTTTCTGGTGAGAGTTTTACCAATTCTACCAAAACTACTAATCTTTCTTTCTTTCTTTTTTGAAGATTTATTTATTTGTACATACAGAACTGGGGTACAGGCCAGAGGCTCAGGGGTGGCAAGAGGCTTCACCAGAGACAGAGTGGGGAGTAGAACAGGCAGATCAACGAAGCACACTGCTGAGGAGAGCAGTAGGTGGGCCAGGAGAGGTCTGCCACGCCATGTGGTCACCTCCGGGGCAGGCGGGAATGGAACTCATGTGGAAGTGGCCTCAGCTTCTCAGTGCAGTGCTTTAATCTGCTGCGCCACCAGGGAGGGCCACTAATCTTTATTTTTATCCTGACTATATAACCTAAGTAAATTGACCAACTTGAGAATTTTTGCCTCATTTCACCTACAGACACTGCAGTGCTTTACAAGTACATTAGAAAGTAAATGATGTGTATGTTCTATGTTGTTGAATAAAAGTACACTCTAAGGTGG
The DNA here is from genome assembly GCF_000260355.1 of Condylura cristata. Taxonomy (NCBI): domain Eukaryota; kingdom Metazoa; phylum Chordata; class Mammalia; order Eulipotyphla; family Talpidae; genus Condylura; species Condylura cristata. Next base: position 1,592,497 of record NW_004567104.1, read on the forward strand.
TCTTCATAGTACAGTTGTCTCCAGAGTAGCTGTTTGACACGAGCCATTGGGGTGTGAGTAGACTTTTGTCTAGATATTTTTTTGAAAAAAAAAAACAAAAAAAAAAACAAAAAACTTAAGTCAATTTTTTTCTTAGTTTTATAATGAACATGATTACTATGGTAGTATAGGTATGGGAGTCATAAATAAATGTGTGTGTATATTGAGAGTATTTATTGGAAAAAAAAATCTGTGCTCTGAAGGGTATTTGAGAAGTGTTTGGAGATTACTGTTCTTTAAGTTTTCCCTAAATGAGTCTGCCCAGGGTGTGTGTGGCACGTTGGGTCCATCCACTAGAGGGCGACATGCTCTCAGCACTGAGTTGGCTGCTACATCCGCAAGTTGGTAACTTTCACCATTTAGGAGTAATTCTATTGAATGTTGACTCAACTCTGGAAAGATTTGATGTGAGTGAGTGGTTACTTTGTGGTCATGCTGCTGTTCTATGAGTAAGACAAAAACTACACTTTAATCTGTAGTTTACACTGGGCAATTATTTCTTAATCTGCCAGAAAGAATAGGAGTTTGAACTATTTAATGTTAAGTTTTAAAAAGCAGCTTTGGCATTTGTGTGTGTGTGTGTGTGTGTGTGTGTGTGTGTGTGTGTACGTACGTACGTACGTGTGTGTGTACATGTACATGGAGGGCTGTATGTAGGCTTTGTGAGTCACATGTTTCCTCTTAACTGGAAACACTATTTTCGTGGAATTCATGGATATGTGCCAGAGCTCAGCTGGCTTGAACAAGTTAGTCCTGGGCTTTGTTTGTAAGTGCCCTTGGTTAAATAGGCAGAGTGCTTGCCCTCTATACCTCTAAGGAGCCCTGAGCACTATGTTGTAAAGTACTATATAAATATGTTTTAAAATTTGTTATTGTTACTGATAATAATGTGGCAGTTATTACTATTGTTATCTTGGGAGAATCAATAATGATGAAGCTATAATTATCTGATAACTTATATAAAGTGTGGATAGCATTGAGAGACACTTCTCACTTCTTTAAAATGACTTCCCCTTTTGGGTTTCACAATTCATGTTAGGATTTATTTATTTATTTATTTTTAAAGATTTATTTATGCATACAGAACTGGGGTACAGGCCAGAGGTGCAGGGGCAGTGAGAGGATTCACCAGAGACAGTGGGGAGCAGAACAGGCCCACTGATGAAGTACACTGCTGGGGGGAGCAGCAGGCAGGTCAGGAGAGTTCTGCTGCGCCATGTAGGTCACCTCTGGGGCGGGGATCGAACTCATGCTGAAGTGGCTTTAGCTTCTTAATGCTGAGCTTTAACCCAGTGCGCCACCAGGGAGGGCCCTCATGTTAGGATTTAGACAACATGATAAATAATAGAAAAAAATCCTCTATCCTTGCAGTTGCAGTGTTTGAGGTTTGTTCATGCGGAAGTGTTTATAGGTATATCTGGGCACTTGAATGCACAGCCCAAATCTCATTGGGAAACTTGAACTGTTACCTCCTCAGTTCTCCTTTTTCTGGAACTGCCAAGTGGAAATAAAGTTCTCTTCACTTTCTTGTAAGGAGGGTGGAAGGTAGTTGTCCTACAGCACAAGGGCACTGAGCATCAGACCTGTCACTTTAGTCAGTTTCAGTATTTGATGAAACCCATTGAAAACAGCAAGGCATGGGATTGGAACCACTGTCTGAATGGCCAGCATTTCAGGAGAATCTGAATGTTTAGACGATACGTAAGCTCTCCTAGTCTTAGCCGACTCTATAGCCCAGACGGTGTGTCTGTTGGCCTGTCACTTTCTAATTCTTGATACATACATATTTTGTACATTTATTCTCTTAGTTGCTTGTAAAGTGTTTCAGAATCATTTCTGCTTTGGGTGGAGGAGGCAGAGAAACCTGACATCTGCCTGAGGGAAGTATAAGAGGTATGGGGACCTCCTGATTCTGTTACTTGGGCCTTGTTGGCAGAGTTCACAGTGCTGACCCCATCTCTGAGTGACAGGATGAGGGTGCCCTTTCTTCCTTCTGGAGATCCTGGACTACTTTCTTCCTTTTGGGTTCTCACCTTGTTTGTGTTAGAGTGAGGAAAACAGCTGCATCTTTGGGTTCTCTCAGGACAAAATGGAAGGGAAAGTCTAAAAGTGGCAGGAAAAACTCTCTTTTTTCTTCCCTCTTTGGTGCTTCAGGAAGCAAATGTTCTCCCGAGTCATGAAGTGGCCATACCAGCTGCACTGGATAGAACTGGCCAAATAGCAACAGCATGTGCATTTCCTCTTTCTTGCTATGAAAACAAAACCATCCATCACACACCAAACCCTGAGGCTAAAGAGCTCTGTCCTACCAACATGAAGTAGGACTAAAAAACTCAGTTTGGGGCTTTTCCCATGTTTGCTGTCCTGTAGCTCCATAAGGTTAGGGCTTGGGTTTTTTTTTCCTCTACCCCTTGCTTCATGTCTGGGACCCAGATTTTCAGACAGTGCTTACTGAATTTGGTTTCTGGGCCTCACAAGTTTCTGGAACAGTGAAATAGAAAGAGAAACTTTTTTATGAGATTTGGCTTGCAAGGGTAAAAGTGAATTCAGAAAAGAAATTTACATGATATATCTTTTACCAGTGGTACATGCTCTTACATGTATAAGAGCATCTATGGGTCAAAAAAGGAATGTGAGTGACAGGAATACTCAGTGGTAAACTCAGCAAGGCAGTGCATTTCTTTGGGGGCACTATAGACAATTCCTTAATTTTAATGACCCTTGTTTTTCTCATTTGTAAAATAGGGTCTGTCTCCTAATATGAAAAGGACTGGAAATCTTATTCATAAACATTTATAATGGTTTCCAGGACACAGGGTATGTAGTCAGTAAGCCCTAACAGCTGTTTCTGCTGATATATTTAAAGAAGGCTGCTGAAACCTCTGGAGACATGGAACCATTGTGGTAGAAACACACACACACACACAAACTGTTAACTACACAATTCATTAATCCATAAAGCACAGCCTGGATCTGTCAAGATTTTCACATTCTTTGATTTTTCACAGACTTTATCCTCACCAGGGAAGCAGTTGGAAGTGGCCCACCCATAGTGTTGTAGAAGAAATCATACTCATTTCAGTGTTTAGATTAAAAAGAAAACAAAAACCAAGACTCATGTTAAAGAAAACAACAAGCCTGAGCAAACAAAGAAAATACATCTGAATGAGTGACTTCCTGTTGCCAGGTCATATGGTGTGTGGAATTGATGTGACACTTGTTAGTGCTAAGCCCAGCCTCGTGAATGCATGCCCTGCCTTGGAAATACACATTTTCCTACCCAGACACGCACAGGAAATATTGCTAATCTTTCATAGCTGCCATTTTTTTCTTAAAATCTCTGAGTAAAAGGACAGTTGTGTTAACACACAGGGAGAAACATTGGTATTAGCTGGACATTTAGACTTTTGCAGTTTTGAGAAGAGCCAGTACCAAATCTGTTTAGATTTGGATGGGCCTCTTGGGTTTTTTTGAGGATAAAAGTAAATCTTACATTTCTTTTTCAACCTTTCTTTAGTGTTTCTTTAAAGCATTATGCTTTTTTAAATGTCATATATCAACTCATTTAAGTTTTCCCTACTTAGTGAGATGCTTATTAAAAAGTAATTTATATTCCCCTGCCTTTCAGATGAAGAAATCAAGACCTACAGGATGAATAAGTTAGTCAAACTCTTTCTCAACTCACTGGTGAGAGAATAGGCATTGGATTCTTAGATGGTTCCAGAATCACATTCTTAACTTGTCCTTATACAGATTCTTTGAAAATTTTATTTCAGGTAATTACAGATTAACAAACAAGTGTCGGGTGTTATATTGGAAAACAGAGGGAAAGCCTTTATAATTGCCATATATAGTTTCCACATGTAAAATTGTCCCTTTGTACATTGGATTTACTAGTAAAATTTACTTCATCCAGTAGCATATGTTAAACACCTATTAAATGCAAATTGCTGTGTTCTTGTTACGGTGGTTTTACTTGTCCATTGATTATAACATAGTACCACCTTTTCAAAACTATTTCTTTTTTTTATTATCTGTATGTTTTCTTAAAAGGCAAGCAGTAAAGGTTATTGTACCATATAGTGATGACTTTTGGAAATTATGTCTAATTTATTTTCAGTATAAAAGATTTGACACTTTTCAAGGACTTTTGGAGGGAATTTTTGGTGATTATAATTTATCTTGTGCATAAATTCTGTTATCATTCAATTATGCATTTCTCATAACTGTTTTCTCCACTTGTATAATAGTTTAAATGTTGGTGATTCATCTGAGAAAGAACAACTTTACTTTTTGGCACACTGCAAGTGAATGATGATTAGTTGATCTAAACACTCAAAAGAATTGTTTTAGTTTTATTCCCCAACCTTCTCAGAAATCAGAGCTGTACTGTTATTAACTACTACTTTACAAAAGGGGAATTTTTTTTCCATTTTCATGGTGTATATTTTGTTTCTTAGATGTCATGAGACTTCGAGGCTGGCGACATACATTCTAAGGATGTAATATTAGGAAAACCCAGCCTTTTCTCATAAAAATCAGTCATTTCCAATATTGGAAATGTATATGCAGCTATTCATATATATAACAGGTTTTCAGAATTGATAGCTATTGATACTTGATACTCTTGTTGACAAACCACAAGCTTTAAATCGTGATTCTGACTCTTAGAAATGCTATTTGTGATCTTATAAAGAAAATAAACCTCCATAATTTGCCTCAGGTTGCAAACTACATGTCTTTCTAGTATTAATATTCTACATATTTGTTAACCTGTTTTCATTGGTGCTTTAATATGAATATTTTTATCCAGATATGACCATTTTGTTTATTACTGATTTAAGAGTGATTAAATACTTTTATGTTCTGTTAATCCCTGATTAAAAAGCTATTGGAGAGCTTTATTCAATATCTGATCTCAAGTTCTTTTTATCTGCTGTTGCTCACAGTAAAGAGTCATTGAATTTTCCCATTTCCCATTATGGTGTTTTATAATCTAGGCAATATATTAAGAAATTTTTATTTTAAAGCAGCAAAACACCTCACTGTATATCTTCTAAGTTATGTAACTTCTTTCTCTCAGAAGTTGTAGCCAAGTATTTTCTCTTCTTTGCTAAACAGAAGACTTGTGGTTAACTTCTAGAGACTTTTGGGTTATTGAGTGAATAAAAATTGAATTAAGCTCAATCTATTAGGTTTGTGCCCACCTTCCCCTAGGAAAGAAAGATGTAAAAAAATCTCTTGTGATGAAAAATTTTCTTTATATTTGGAGTACCTTTATTACAGATACAGTTGATACCATTAATGATGATTATGTACAACAATAACTAGTTAGTAGTTTACCACATTGTTGGTGTGTCTCAAATTTTTGAGGCCAAATGTTTTTATTTGAAGCAGTTTATTGTTTGGCCCATTTATCCTCTCATGTCTTCTCGTTGTAGAAATTTTATACATATACCGTACAACAAACACTCGTTATATACACAAGAAGTAATTACTGTCTATTTTAGTCAAAGCTCCTTGGAAATTTTCCTGATCATTTCTGTATATGTGTGTGAGCATTTAAAGACAGTAATAGGTGGAAGATATAATTGAGAATGCATTTCACACAATACCCTGTAGTATATTTTATCCTCATGGCTTAATGTTAATCATTTTTGTTTGTTTATTTTGTTTTGCTTGTAATACTGTTTTTACTAGCACAAGTTTTCCAATTCTCTGGTTTGGTTAGAGGAGATAATCATTTCATACAAACTGGTGATGTTGGCATATCCTTTCAAATATATCCTTTCCTTTAGATTCCCATTTGCAAAATCTTTTCAGAATGGTGCTAAATAATTGTGTTTGGGGCCAACATTATTGACTTTTAAACTAGGAATTAGAGATGCTTCTGGTATTTCCCATTTAATTAGCTTTGGCTTAAGTCAGCTATTTTGCCATATTAAGTAGGTGCATGTCTGGCATGGTATAAATTCCTTCCTCTATACATCTTGAGTTTCATATAGCACAGTATATACTCTGACATTTCAGTTAAAAAATTCTATTGAGTCTAATATGTGGCTAGCACGTGATAGATGTTGAAAATAAAAACACAAAAAAACAAATCCAGAACTTAAATGAAGGTATTTTAGAAAGTATGGAGTGAGGGCCCTCCCTGCTGGCACAATGGATTAGAGTGCAGCACTGCAAACTAGCTGTAGCCGCTTCAGTGCTAGTTCACTCCCCAGCCCCAGAGGTGATCCACATGGCGAAGCAGACCTCTCCTGCCCCGCCTGCTGCTTCCCTTAGCAGTGTACTGTGTTGATCTTCCTGTTCTGCTCCACACTGTCTCTGGTGAATCCCTGCTCTTCTGGCCTGTACCCCAGTTCTGAATGCTTAAATAAATAAATCTTCAAAAGAAAGAAAATATGGAATGAAACCTTTGGTAATTTACGCCTGTGATTTCAGCAATGAGATTAGAAAGCTGACTGGTTCCTAGAAAGGGCTGGAATGGTGGGGTGGTAGTGGCTAGTTGGAGTAGGGCTAAGGCAGCAGGCTTCTTGAGGTCTCTGCTAGTTGTTTAAAGAGATTCCCAGGCAACCTTCATCTTGTGCTTCCAGTGATCTTCACTCATGGGTCACAGCAGTATGTTGTAGCACTAAGGGTAGACTCTCATGCCTCCTCATTCTACCACCTTCTCTGTACTCTTAGGCCATCGTAACTTATGAACCTCAGTTCTTACTTGTAAAAGGGGAATAGCAACAAGTACTTCAGAGGTTGTTGGGGGTTGGAGATAATGTATATTAAATGTCCAGTGCCTCATCAGTGATACTTTTTGATTGTTGCTATTGTTACTTCCTGTGGCTGGAAATCTGCAAATGTTAATATTATTCTTGTAATTGCATGTTACTGTTTATACTAGGGCTAGAACTCAGGTTCTCCATACTCTAGTTGGGCACTTTTCTGAGTTTCTAGATGTTGATCTTTGAAGAGCAGTAACAGTATGAGGCATCTGTATTTGGAGTGTGGATGATGGGTTGGTATCTGTATGTGTATTGAAGACATCTGAAGGAATATTTCTTGAAACTGGCTTGGAGTCACATCAACAGGGTATCCAAATTATTTTTTTAATAATTGATGCTAAATCTACTCAAAATTTGGCCACAAACTTCCTACTAAATAAATGGGGGACGTTTTGAATGTTAATGACAAAAACAATCCTAAAATTAAAAAAAAATTATAACCAATATAATTTTTCAATAAAGAAAAATTGAAAAGCCTATTGACCTAAATATATAATTATTCTTATTGCAGAGATGCTTGCTTTCAAATTGGTGTAACATGACCTGATATTCCAATATTACTATTTTCTGAGAACTTTGTATAAGTTGTCATATAGCATCTTCTGGACTACCTTACTTCTTTTTTTTTTTTTTTTTTTTTTTTCTAGGGAAATATGTGTGCAGAATCTTCCTGCTTCTTCCTT
>NW_004567104.1:1600100-1602525 GCF_000260355.1 Condylura cristata
TTTTTTTTTTTTTTTTTTTTTACCTTACTTCTTTATAAAAATATGTGTGCAGAATCTTCCTGCTTCTTCCTTTCCACTACTGTAGTATGCAGGAAAGAGTGGGATCATTTGGTGGCTATTTGGTATTCACAAATAAGTGGACTTTGTACTGTTGGAATCTGGCCAATGTTGATTGAAACTAGGTTTTGTGTCATTATGGACATAGTTGATATGAGATGAGACGATTTCTGTGGTAAGTCTTGTTTTCAAATGAGTCTTTCAGCCTCGTTTCCTTCATATTCTTAATACATAAAATTCCTAACCACATCTGCAGCAAGGAAACTCAGGACACACTTAGCCTGTCTTCAGGGTAAGAGACAGTTGTCTATGGGCTGTAGCAGATTGATGCTCCTTGCCTAGGAGATGCCCAGGTGCAGGAGCTGCTCCACACTAGCAGAACGTCTCCATTTATGATTTTGGTGTTCTCCTTTTTTTTCTAGAAGGAACGTGAGCAGAGAACATGATCAGAGTTTTAAATTTTTGTTTCTTTAATGTCTTCTTTATCATGGGTTTATGGTAAGTCCTCTTGGGCTTGACTTGTTTTCTAACACATTGTCTCAAACCAGTGCTCATGTCTTCACTTGTCAAAAGCAGCCTTTTCAGCATATCTTCACCCCTATGCCTCTCTAGGTCAAGCTGAGCCCAGTACTTAAAAATGGGTGAGTCAGTGGTTTATTCTTTTGTAACCTATTTCTATTTTTTTGATGTAGAGGAGAAAATTTAAATGTCCTTGTAAATGTGGATATCATGCACATTAATGATTAGATTAGTTTTTGAAAAACTGGTGGCATGGGCCTTGCCATGGGCACAAGCAGTTACAGTGCAGCACTGTGAAGCTATCCACAGCCACAGCAGCACGAGTTCAATTCCCAGCCAGGCTGGCTACCTACCTGGTTCAGCAGACCTCTCCTGTCTTGTCCGTGCCTCCCTTAGCAATGTATTTCTGTCACCCTGCCTGTTCTGCTCCCTACTCTGCCTCTGGTGAATACTCTCAACCCCCACATCTCTGTCCTATACCACAACTCTTGTATTACATACATACATACATACATACATACATACATACATACACACATACACACACACATACATACATACATACATACAGTGGCAGTATTATTAGGGTAAGTGCTTTTGTTTATTTAACATTCTAAATTAGGTTTGTGTGTGTCACTGGATTAACTTTTACATTTTTACTTTTCTGTGGATTAGACTGATTCAAGTTGTGAATTTCCCCTTTGTTTTCCTTTTAAAATATTCCATCTTCATATATTTTAATTGTTTTAAATTTCAGAAACCCCGAGCTCCTTCTGAGATACCTGCTCTAGATAAAAGTTTTTTTTTTAAGTCTACATGTGTTTAGACTTAAATAAGTATAAGTAAGTAAAAATTTTGGTATAAATTGATTTTTATCAGCTGAATTGTCTGCTAGTATCTAAAAACTGGTCAGGGTTTCTTATCCTGGGGCTCTTGGATATCCTCTCAGAGTTTGCAGATTTTCCGAAATGTGCTAAATTTGTAAGTGTATCTATGTCTATTTTTCTAGTGGGTGTGCTTATAGTTACCATAATTTTTTTTTTAAAGATTTATTTATTTGTACATAGAGAACTGGGGTACAGGCCAGAGGTGCAGGGGCAGTGAGAGGATTCACCAGAGACAGAGTGGGGAGCAGAACAGGGTGACTGATGAAGTACACTGATGAGGTGAGCAGCGGGCAGGTCAGGAGAGGTCTGCCGCACCATGTGGTCACCTCCGGGGCAGGCAGGAATTGAACTCATGCTGAAGTGGCTTTAGCTTGTTAGTGCTGTGCTTTAATCCGCTGTGCCACCCCTCCTGTCCTTGTTCCACTTTCTCCATTCATGTCACTCACTCAGGTCCTTGTGACCTTTCTTTGATTCTTTTCATCCTCAGTCTGTGATGCCTATTTTTAGGCCACAGCAAATCTGGTGGATAATTTTTGGGTAAACCTACTTAGATTCAGAATTTTATCCTCTGTTAGCTTTGTCTGCTTTTAACTTGTGTTACTTTTTAATACTTGGCTGACATTTTTTATGTCTGCTGGCTTTTTTTTTTTTTTTTTTTTTAGTGTAGGCCAGTGGTATGTGGGATGGGTAGGAGGATTCACTGGGGACAAAGTGGGAAGCAAAACAGGTGGATCTATTGAAATTCACTGCTGAGGGGAACAGTGGTGAGACAGGAGCAGTCTGCTGTGCCATGTGGTCAGCTCATTGCCTGGGATTGAATTTAGGCCATGATGGTAATAGCACTGAGACTTAGCCTATAGGCTACCAGGGTGACCCTGTGTTTGCTATTTCTTTTTTTTCTTTTTTTTTTTTATTTTATTAAAAAGTTTATTTTTACATCATTTTGCACACATTTTTTTTTT
>NW_004567104.1:1608065-1693195 GCF_000260355.1 Condylura cristata
CTCTATGTTAAATGTGCCCATGCAAGGTTGTTAAAATTGCTGCATTATCCTAGGGTTGGGCCTGTGGTTGGGTCCCGTCCCCCGCAGCAGCTTGGGATCCACTCACCTAGCTGTGTTGTCTCAGTTTATATCCAGTTTTTTTCTTTTTTAAAGATTTATTTATTTGTGTATACAGAATTGGGGTACAGGTCAGAGGCTCAGGGGTGGAGAGGGTGTTCACCAAAGACAGAGTGGGGAGCAGAACAGGCAGATCGACGAGGTACACTGCTGAGGGGAGCAGCAGGCGGGTCAGGAGAGGTCTGCCATGCCATGTGGTCACCTCCGGGGCTGACGAGAATCGAACTCATGTGGAAGTGGCTTTAGCTTCTCAGTGCTGTGCTCTAACCCGCTGCGCCACCAGGGAGGGCCTGTGTTTGCTATTTCTAATGCCTTATTTGATGAGCTTTCCATTCTCATGGTTTGTTCTTTTTAACTCTTCATTGTACTGGGGAATTTGGCACCCTGGTCTTTTTGGAGTAAGTACCATGTGAGGCTATATGTGTGATCACCTTTGGGGAGTCAGCAGTGGAGTGAAGTGTTTAGGTTTTGCAACAACTGCTCAACGTATTCAGTGACCAGTGTCCCGTTCTGAAATTGAGTTTTGAAGGATTGATGGTTAGGTTATGGCCCTGTGGAAGTGAAGGCCTCCTCAAGGAAACTAAGTTTGTTGGAATTGTCACAAGGTGGCTGTTTTACATAATTGATTTCCTCTCAATTATAAAAGTTTTAGTCTTTATACTTCTATTAAAGATGATAAAAGACTAGTAAAAAACATAAGAAAAATATTTAGAGCTATATATCTTATTTCATTTCTTGCTCTCATATGGTAAATGTTTCACTTGACATGGCTAGTATCTGTTTCTCTTGGTCATCAGATTGCCCCCAACGATGAAGCTGTGGTGACACTCTTGTGTGAATGGGCTGTGAGCTGTAAGCGGTCAGGCAAACACAGGGCGATGGCTGTGGCGAAACTCTTAGAGAAGAGGCAAGCGGAAATCGAGGCAGAGGTAAGTATACTTTTCCTTCTTTTTTTTTTATGATTTATTTATTTATGCATACAGAACTGGTGTACAGGCCAGAGGTCCAGGGGCAGTGAGAGGATTCACAGAGACAGAGTGGGGAGCAGAACGGGCAGATCGAAGAAATATACTGCTGAGGGAAGCAGTGGGTGGGTCAGGAGGGGTCTGCCATGCTATGTGGGTCACCTCTGGGGCTGGGGGTCAAACTCGCAACATAGTGACTACTGCTGGCTTGCAGTGCTGTGTCCCAACCCATTGCGCCAACAGGGAGGGCCCTGGTTTTCTTTCTAATTGTTGAATGCAGTCAATTAAAAATACTATTTTGGGGAGGAGTCTTTTTCCTCCCCTATTTTGTTTTCTTTTGAAGGAAAAAGGGAAAAACATATAAATTCATACAAGTATTCCATAGCATCATTCCTCAGTGTTGATGAAGCCAATAATTTGTTTTCTGGAGTAATTTAAAATTGAATGTATTAAAGCAAAAGTTTACCAACTGATTTAAACAGAGAAATCTCCCTTTGTGGGAATAAGGTACACATACCCATATACACATACATATTCTGTCATATATATTTGTACACAGATTTATAAATTAAATATATATAACATACACCAAACTTTATGAATTTGAAAGCTATACAGTATTTCTGGATCTGGAAGTACTTTCTTGAGGCAGTTTTGGCTATTAAAGATACCAGTTTGTATGAATTTTTGCTATTGTGTCCTGGCTGCAAGGAAAGGATTAAAGACCTTGAAGTAGATTATAAAGGAAAAGAACAAAGTTAACCTAATTAACATTAACGTTTGTGAGCTGTCTTTTCTGAAATGAGATTTAGTGGGAAGGGCTCTGAAAGGTATGTTAAGATCTGATCAAGTTCTGTCATCTCTATTGGACAATAGCAGTTTCTTCAGCTTGTGTCTCTGGCCTTTCCTGTTCCCTACTGATCCCCTAGACAGCAGTGAGAGTCACGTGTGTGTGTGTGTGTGTGTATAATTAAAATGCAGACAGCTGACATTGTCTCTTGACTAAAAGTCAGTGTCCTTATTCTGGCCCCCATGAGCTGTCCCTGTTGCCTTTCTACCTTGTCTGCCACTTTACTCCAGCTGCTCTGTCCTTCCAGTCCCTTTAACACACCAGTCTCACTTTTCTCTTGGGGCCTTTTCTCTTGCTATTCCTTCTGGGTATCACAGTCTGCTCCCCAGTTTTTATTTACATTCCTATTTCACAGAATGTCATTTCTCTTACAGCATTTTTTAGCTTCAGTGTGCGTTACCTTTCGGGAAGATTTCTCTCACCATCTTACTGAATTAGCACTTAGTCAGCCTTCCTTCCATCACTGTTTTCCTTTCCTTCTGGGCTAATTGTTGAATGCCTGAGAGCAGGGAGCCCACCCACCCTGTTCAGTGGCACCCAGAATGCACAGTAGGTGATCAGAAAAAAAGTTTTTTTGGGGGGGGCAGGGAGGGGCTGAGCGAGAGACTGCAACTAATATCTATTGCCTTGGGCTTCAAGTGGCCTCTCTCTGCCATTGGCTTCTCATTATTCACTAAATAGACCCACTTAGCCTCTCTACCCCGTGGCTGCCATCTTCTCAAGTGAAGCTGAAGTTGAAGTCTTTTTGAAATGTTGTATATATTTTACATCATTCCTCATTTTTTTTATTATTGGCTATTTTTTATTATTTTTATAACAGTTTATTTTTACATCATTTTGTACATTTTTTTTTTCCATCTCAATTGTAATCCCCACGGGTTTCCTATCCAAAAAATGTTTTTTATATGAATTGGGACCTAGTGGTCTTGATACCAACAACTCCCTGATTTCCAGTGAAGGTATTAAAAACTAAGATAGGAAGATGATTTTCAAGGTGTCTTTTGCACCCTGTTGGGGTAGTATTTGCAACTGCAAAAAAAAAAAAAATCTTATTGGAACCAGTACTTGAAGATACTGATTTTTTTTTTCTTTAAATTTGCATTTTCAATGAAGTTTTACATTAAAATTTTAAAAATTTTATTAAAGTGACAGTTTAAAACAGTGTAAGTTTCAGAAGTATAGCATATACACATCTATAATTCACCATCTGTGTATACTACATTGTGATCTTCACCAGAACTTTAGTTCCCAAATAGTTCACCCTCTTCACCCAATGTACCCTCCTCTCACCCCTTTGCTCTATATCAACCTCATTTTGTTCTTAAAATCTTCTAAGTTTTTGTTTTCTTTTTTAAAATTGAAGATAACTGATCTTAAAGTGTAAACCACATGGTCCAATTTACAGTGTGCAAAATTAGGAAAAATTGATTTTTATGCATCTTTATGAACAGACATTTTTTAGTAATCATTCCATTAATAGACTATTAATTGTAATGATTAAACTTAAGAAATTAAAATTAAGTTTTACAACTCTTATTGATTCGTCTGAGTTGCTGCTTTTGTCCATCCTTTCCAACCACGTGTCCCAGAACACACACACACACACAGTTAATTTTAGAAGAGGCTCACATATAGGTCACTTAATAATCTTCAGATATGAATGCATTCATATCTAAAACTTCAATATATTTATTAAGGTTTAGCAATGTTTCTGCTTAAGATAATTGATGCATGTTAAGTATTTTGAAAGTTAGATCTTTATAAACAGAGGCTGGAATAAAGGAATAAAAGCTTAATATTCAAGAATAAATCATGAAAGTGCTTCTAATTCTTCTGTTCTAGTAAGTTCTGTCTTTAAGAATACAGAAGTCAACCAGCCATTCTATATGTGTTTTATGAATTATGGAGACTCTAGGATTTCCTCAGGGATCACACTGTTGAAGTGTGATGAATAAGTGAAGGAATCTCTCTACAGGAATTAAGCTAGATTTCTGATTCAACACTACAGTTCCCCAAGTATACTACTGAACAAATTCACCTGACAAAAATCAAATGTATACACATATTTCTCAGGGGGAATCTCTTTAAAAATGAACACAACTTTTTAGCACTTTTGCTTAAGGAGAATAAGTAGTTTATTGTACTGTGCTGGTATATTTTATGGGTATGCATTATGTACAGAGTTTATCATTTCCATGGGCAATGTTTTTACTGGTGTTCTTTGAAATGTTCTGGGCTAATTTTCTCTGACTTTTGGAAATTATATTTATTTGAGGGTTTGAACCCAAAATGGTAGAAATCTCAATAAATTTTACACATTTTATCTGGGACATAAATATTAGTTAAAAATATTAGCTCATGACCTATTGTAACTGTACTTGCCCTCTATAATTAACCATGTTTGTTTATGTTGAATCTTAGAGATGTGGTGAATCAGAGGTCTTAGATGAGAAGGAATCCATTTCCTCAGCCTCTCTTGCTGGATCTAGTTTGCCTGTTTTTCAGAATGTTCTGCTAAGATTTTTAGATACACAGGCCCCCTCATTATGTAAGTAAAACTCTGCTTCTACATCTTAAAGAAGGGATTTTCTTCCACTGATTTTTTTTCATATTTGTATTTTATCCAAAGTTCTTGTCACTGAATATATTGTATATTTGACAGAATAAAGTTTGTAGCCTGTTCCCAATGGAGATATTTATGCCATTTTGAAATTAGGCAATCTTCAAAGATTTAAAAAATTCCACAGTTTAATAATTAAAAGAAGTCACCTCATTCCCTTATAGTTAGTGGACTTATTTTCCCTTTTTAAATCTTATCAAAACAGAGGAACTAAGTTCCTGTGGTATTTCACTGTACATTGTGATACAGAATTTCTCTTTTTAAAATGTTTTCTCAATTACTGGTTCTAATCCTTGTTTTTAAAAGTGGGGAAAAATGAAAAGTACTCTATAATAAGTTTCTTACTACAAGAATAATGTTGTGTGGGCTGGCTAGCCGTTTGCCTGTTCTCTCAGCTTTGCATTCTTTTATTGTTGGTGGGGAGTGCACAATTTGAGGAATTAAGTACCCCCTGAATGGGTCTGAGTTCAGATATTGATGGGACAACAGGAAATTATCAAAAACTGGAAAGTGACAGAAAGGGGGGAAATGAACAGAGATTCAGTGAATGGTAAATGGTGCATGAAATAATAGTGCTTTTGATTCCTCTGAGGCACCCTTATTTTTGGATGGAGTAACTTATTGGGATGAGGTTCTTGGGAGACAAGGGCTTTCTCTTTTAGTTATTTGATGGATGCTTTAGGCCAGAAGGTGAGCCAGAGTCAGAACCAATCTGTTGTTTTGATGTAAGCAATAGTAATGAAATGTAGGAAAAGAAGCAGAACAATGTAAGGATAGAGGAGATCCCAAGTGATAAAAAATACAGTCAGGAGTAGAGATAAGCTCTCATGTCCTTTGAGAAAGTACACATTTCTCCTACAAAGACATAGACCAAACTTAAGTTATAAGGAAATGGTGATGAGTTATTTTAATGATAAAAGCAGAGGTAAGTAGACTATCTCTGCATTATTTTAAACTGAAATATTGTGTTTTTACATTATTATTTAAATGCTTCTTCTTTGTCAGGGACCACTGTCTTTCAATTTGACATTGCATTTAGCATACTAGATATGTTTTTCAGTAGTCAAGAATTGAGCAGTTTTTCACAAAGTGCTGGTGCTTCATAGTAAAACTTCCAATGACTGTTCTGTAAAAAAATAAATGAGAAGTAGTTAAAATACTGTTACACTTTATTGTTTGATTGTTATTTCAACTAGGCTACGGAGGCTGAATACTTGCTTGAATTTGTTTCTTTATAGCGGATCCAAACAGTGAATGTGAAAAGGTGGAATTTGTCAATTTGGTGCTGCTCTTCTGTGAGTTCATCCGCCACGATGTCTTCTCCCATGATGCCTACATGTGCACCCTTATATCTCGAGGGGACTTGTCAGTTGCTGCCTCCACTCAGCCTCAGTCACCAGCAGGAGAAAATGCAGATGAACACTACCCCAAGGACCATGATGTAAAAATGGAGGTATGGCATGCGGAGTGGCACCCCGGCCCTTGGAACTAAATTCTCCTGGGGAGCTACTTTTAGAAGTGTGTTTGGTGGTAGAAGGGTTATCACTTTTTAGTTGTCTTCTTTTGTATTGAAGTATTTATCTCTACTCCTCATGCAAGAAAGATATTTGGACAATAACTCACATATTCCAGAATATTCTTTTGAAGAATTCTTTGGATACTCTGCAAATATTAATGGAAAGATTTTTCCATGAAATTTTTCATTGTATTAGAATTATGTGCTTACAATTTTATGTATTTCTAAGTTTCCAGTTTCTTTAAGATTGTGTTTCAAAACTAGACTTGTTTTGGCCCTAACTTCCTGGCTCACTTTTCATTCTATGAAGCATCTTTTTTCCGTTGTGTCATTTTATCACATGTAAAGGGAAAATTTCTTTTAGTCTTTGCATTTCATATTTCACTTCAGTTAATTAAAAAATTTATATCTCTACTGTTGTAGCTTTTTTTAAAAAAAGAAAGTATTCTGTGTGGCCTTTTAATTTACTGCCATTTTATAATTACTTATGGAAATTTTCAAGGCAGAAATATGAAGGTGGTGATGGCTAATAGTATAAAATAGTGAGAAACTGTGATCATTTCTTAAAAATAAAACCTTGGTTCTCTTGAGAGTTGAAGCATAAACGTAATACCGTTTCAGTAACAGTAATGATAATATTTCTGAAACAGTATTCTAAAAGCTGGCATTGGAATTGGATCTATAGTTCGTATTCTTTTAATATTTGTTGACCAAATGGTGCAAGAATTGAAAAAAAATGATTCTTCAGTGTAAATATTCTTTTTTCAAATTGTCCACTGTAGACATTATAAATGGTAAAAATTGAAGTTTCTTTACCTGTTTCTGCTTTTTCTTTTCTGTTCTTAGATATCAGGGTATCTCAGTGTCTTAGAATGTCTTCATATACTTTTTTCTTATACATTTCTTATTAAGAAAAGTTGATGGACAAATGATTGGAAATAGTTCAAAGAAATTATGATCAGTTTTTTTTTTTTAAATTTATTTATTTATCCATACAGAACTGGGGTACGGGCCAGAGATGCGGAGGGTGAGAGGATTAACCAGGGACAGAGTGGGGAGCAGAACAGGCAGATCGACGAAGTACACTGCTGAGGGGAGCAGCAGGCGGGTCATGAGAGATCTGTCACGCAATGTGGATCTCCTAACGGGCAGGCGGGGATCGAACTCATGTGGAAGTGACTTAAGCTTCTTAGTGCAATGCTTTAACCCGCTGCGCCACCAGGGAGGGCCCATGATCAGTTTGTTTTTAATCAGGCAGTTTTTTTGTTCTTCCTTTAAAATATTATACAAGTTAAATCATTGAACTCATTGTGAGGACATAAAATGTGACATTGCACAGCAATGCCTGTCTTAATACTCCCTTTTCTTTTATGGGGGAAAAAGACACTAGGAAGAAAAAAGATACAAGGTGGTTAAAAATGTCACCATCATGCTTTCATTTTAATTTCTTAATAAGCTACAAAATTTACAGTGTGATTTTCTTTTTCTGGTGATTATCAGGAACAGACCATTATGGCGCATATGGGCATTGACTCAGGAACCACTAATATTTTTGATGAAGTAGACAAGAGTGACTTTAAAACTGACTTTGGTTCGGAATTTCCAGTAGGTTCAACTTTGAATTCTTACTATTAACCTCCTTTTCCCAAAACCCAGCTCGTCTCTCTCCTTTTGTTTCTTGCTCCATGTACTAGAATGACTTGTGTATTTGTGATATGTGTGTGTGATCCTACTATATACTACCCAGAGACTCTCATCTTGTGTTGTTGTGTCCTTTCAGCTCACATTCAGTGTTGGTTGCATCGCTGCCTTTGTAAATTATAACACTTCTGCTTTCCTGTCCACTGTCTGTGATTCTCTTTCATTTGAGATCATTACACGTCAGGAAGACATGAGTGTAGTTTCATCATGAGAGTCTATGTTGAATTACTGTGATTATATTCAGCTGCTATATAGCAGCTTACCTTGCTCTGGACTTGTTTTCAGTCATAAATTCTTCTACTTTACCTTGGTATAGTTACTGAGTATTCTTCCTTAAGGATCTTAATGTGTTACTTTATAGAGGAAAAAAAAAGTAGCACTGTTTGGGGTGTAGATCAGTCACTTTTTGTCTAATCATTAATTTTATTAGTTAATTATTTCTGTGTATTTTTTTTTGTAGGAAATGTAGCCCTATGAGGAAGATGCTTAAACTCTATGTCTGATTTTTATCTCTGACTCTCTGCATGTGTGTGCCATTTCATCTTCAAAATGGGGATCATGTACATAGATTCCTACTGATCTGAATATAAAGTTTCTAGCAATGGATACAATTTCTTTATATAGTATACTCAGTGGTTAAATAAGTTCCTGGTGTGTTTTAAGTTTTTATATGCAACATTATAGTGTAGTTTTGCTCTGTTTCATTTACAGTCTCCAATATTTGTTTTACATGACTTAGATTTTTTCTCCCATGCCTGGAGAGTCCTGTGAGAATGTCAATGCTTCCTTGGGCAGAAGATTGTCTGTTAATGGTGAGAAGTTGCTGAAGAGAGAGAAACCAAGGGAGTTAATTTTTCCATCTAATTATGACCTTCTACGTCACCTGCAGTATGCAACCCATTTTCCCATACCTCAGGTGAGTCATTACTTCCATTGGTTGACAATTATTTCATTGTAGGGTCATTAACTCTTGATTATTCTGCTGCTTGATGGAACAATACATAGGATAGTAGGTCAGGTTATAATTCTGATCATAGTGCATATGTAGAGATGTAGTCCAAATTTGGGGTGTGATGCTACTAGCTAGCTAGATTTAATGGAATTTTCTATATTAGTATTATTTAATCAAGAGCATTTGTGTCACTGTAAACAATGTCTAAGTATGTTTTCCTATTTCAATATGAAAGTCATTTTCTGTGTAGATTTTTTGTGCACAGTACTTTTGGCATTATACAGATGAGTAAGAATTTTGGGGCACAGGAACGATGAATAAGATAGGAGGGAGACAAGTGTCTATAAAATGATTAAGTCACTAAAATAAGTGCAGTAATAGTTTACTAGAAAGTAAACCGTTTGACATTCTTTGAAGGTGTAAATGTTATAGGTGAGAGAGGCCCTGTAAGATTGGGTAGATTTCATAGATGTGGTTGTATATGAGGCTTGTACATGGACTTGGATTTTTTTGATTAAGATTTATTTATTTATGCACACAAGAACTGGAGTGTAGGCCAGAGGTTTGGGGGTTGTGGTGGTGAGAGGATTCACCAGAGACAGTGGGGAGTAAAACAGATCTACTGAAATACATAGCTGAGGGGAGCAGTAGGTGAGATGGGAGAGGTCTTCTGTGCCATGTGGGTTAGCTTCCTGGCTGCAGATTAAACTCATGCAGCAGTGGCTGGCAATAACTTGATAGCGCTGAGACTTTAACCCCTGTACCATCAGGAGGTCCTGAACTTGGATTTTGACCTGTAGAATTAAAGAACTGGATAGCACATGAGAAATACTTGCCAGGCAATTAAATGTTTGAGTCATAATAGTTATCTGTTTCATTCTTAGGGGCAACAAGATTGGTTCTATGATAATAATAATGAAAATTAGGTCAAAATCTTTTTTTTTTTTTTTATTTCTTAAGTTTACTATTTTCCTGGAATTTTGAATATGATTTCAATGATTTATCTTCATTGAATATTACTACCATTATTATTATTGTAATAAAAACATAATTGTGGGATAAATTTTGTTATCCTGGGTCTCTTTTAGAAGGTTTTATCTACAAACTAAATATTTTCTTAAATTTATTTATTTTTTATTATTTTGGAAGGTCCTGTGAAAAATTTCAAAATCACTGTATCCATTTATTATCTTTTGCCATTAAGGACCCTTATTTGGGTTCTTTTATGTTTGGGAGCTATGCCAAAAGTAGCCAAAATATTTTCCTGTCCATAACTGGCTGAATAGATTGATATTTTCCAGCAGTTATCTGTAAGCATCATTCATCTTCAACCTGGTAGAATTTTCTCACTGTTTGTTTAGGGGATCAGATATAGTTGTCTGGTATCTTTTTTTTTTAAGATTTATTTATTTATTTGTACAGAACTGGGGTACAGGCCAGAGATAGGGAGGGTGAGAGGATTCACCAGAGACAGAGTGGGGAGCAGAACAGGCAGAGCAACGAAGTACACTGCTGAGGGGAGCAGCGGGCGGGTCAGGAGAGGTCTGCCACGCCATGTGGATCTCCTACCCAGGGCAGGCGGGGATCGAGCTCATGAAGAAGTGGCTTAAGCTTCTTTGTGTTGTGCTTTAACCCACTGCGCCACCAGGGAGGGCCGTGATCTGGTATTTTTAAGGATACATCCTGAAGACATTTTGATGAACTTTAAAAAATACGTATTTATTTATTTATGCATACAAGAACTGGGGTGTATGCCACAGGTACAGGGGGTTGAGAGAAATCATCAGAGACAGAGTGGGGAGCAGAACAGGCAGACTGACAGAAATACATAACTGAAGGGAGCAGCAAACAAGACAGAAGAGGTCTGCTGTACCATGTGGGTTAGCTCTCTGGCCAGCCAGGGGGTCAAACTCCTATTGAACTGACTAGGGATAGTTTGATAATGCTATATCTTTAACCCCTGCACCACCAGGGAGGCACTGATGAACTTTCTTGATGTCTAGGAGTTGTTTTAATGTTAATTTCCTAGTTTTGATAGATATATTATAGTTATTGAAGGCTTCAACATTCAACCCTGACTCAAAGGGTATGCAGTTACTCTGTACTGTCTGTGTGACTTTTCTGTAAATTATTCCAAAAGAAAAATGTTTATTTAAAATAATAAGGAAAAAAGAAGGAAGAGAATAATGGAGTCAAAATGGCAAGTGTTGAAAGTCATAGGGGTTCCCTGCTTCCTCTGGCTGAGCAGAGTTTTACAGGTCTCCCTCTTAATTGTATCTTCTTGTGGGAGTGGCTGCTACCCACAGGTAAATTCCTTTGTTCTGTTGTTCATGTGAACCTTGGCTGCACAGTCATTCACAGCATTTAGTATTTTAATGAGTGTTTACTTCCTTAGAGGAAATAGCATGATAATTTTGAATTACTATATCATGGTAATTTAACTGTAGTTCAACCATAAAAGAAATACTAAAATTTGATATTGTAGGCTGCAGTTTTTCAATAGTCTTCTACCACCAGTTGCCCTGAAACCCCTTTTTTGTGAGCATAATTTAGAATCAAAACAAAAGGCTAAATAATATGGCAGTGATATTTGGAATGCTGGAGAGAGTGTTTTCCCCTTTCTCAATATAAAAGGAAAATTTATTATAGTGCATGTGAGGTGACTATAAGAACATGATTAAAAAAGAAAATAAGGGCCCTCCCTGGTGGCACAGTGGGTTAAAGTGCAACACTGCAAGCTAGCTGCAGCCGCTTCCTTGCCTGCTAGATCTCTGGCCCCCAAGGTGATCCACATGGCGCAGCAGACCTCTTCTGTCTCGCCCACTGCTTCCCTCAGCAGTGTACTTCATCAATCTGCTTGTTCTGCTCCCCACTCTGTCTCTGGTGAATCCTGTCACCCTCTGCACTCTGGCCTGCACCCCAGTTCTGTATGCAGAAATAAATAAATCTTTAAAAAAAATAAAGAAAATCAAAACTCCAAGATATTATTCTAATGAATGGAAACTGAGGAGCGAAAGGACTAAAAGGTATTTGACCTAACGATTCACAATAAGAAATTAGTTTTATATATGATGTTACATAAGCAGTGTCTCATTCTGCCCATCAGTAACACATGATCTTAGACTACAACAAGTGCTGGTTCTGGTTTGCACATAACCTACCAGCTGTGCCTCAGGTAAGCTGCTCATGTTCTTTATCAAACTAGTGATGGTGACAGGAGTGCCTGTTATTAATATTATTAGTACTTATTTAACATTATGTAAATTTTATAATAGGTAATTATTTTGTGCCTTTTAAAAATTATTTTCTCAAACTCAGAGAACATAGATAGGGTTAAGTTTCAGAAAGTTAGTTTCTGTGTTTTCCTCAACACTGAAGTAAAAATAGCTTTGGAATCAAACTGTTTATTAACTATCATTAATAGTTCTTAATCATTGCAGCAAATGAAAATATATTGTCAATTGTTTTAGTTTTGGCTATTGAAATGAAAATAAAAACAGGGTCTCATGCATATTTATCTGAACTTTTCCATCTTTTTTCTGAATATGTCTCTACTGCATCACTAACAGTGGAAAGAATTTGATCAAAGGAGGGGAATTCACATGAACAGGGGTCACATTTTCTTTAAAGCTGGCAATAGTGATATTCATCAGCATGTGACTTTCTAACAAGAACTGGCTCAAAGGAGTGTCATGCCAATTTTAAGACTATTCTTTAGTGCTATTTTTCTGTACCTTTGATGTGTGTTTCTAGTTCCAAATAAGTTATTTTTAGCAGTTAGTATAATTTAGCAACTCCTTTAAAAATGTTACAGGGTCTGTTTCATATTACTGTAAAGTAAAAATAATAAGTCACTAGTTTTGTCATTAATGGCAGTAAAATATCTTTATTTATAAATCTACAATGGGAATATAAGCATATATTGTATGTGAAAAATATAAATATATTTCTAACATTTATTAGATATAAAATTTTTAGTTACTATGTTAGCAAGTAACTAGATATTACAAATTGAAGGAATAAGGTAAAAGGTTATCTCTGAGGTGATAGATTAAGAAATCAGGCATTGGCGATTTCTTATAAAAAATCCACTGGCCTTTTTTTTTTTAAAGTGATCTAAAGGGCTTTAAATTAAGGGCTTTAAATTTTGTTGTTGACATTTCTAGCAACTTAATGGAGGTTATTTTGCATATTTCTATCAGAAGTCAGTTTCAGGCATTAAATAAATTCTCTGAGTCTCTGTCATAGACGCCATTTGAATTTCAAGGATATTTCAGGGTTTTACCTTATTTAGCAAGATTTAAATTTTTTTTTCATGCAAATAATTGGAAAAGGAGCATCAACAACCACAAGATGATTCTTCACATGCACCTTTTTCACATGCATGATTTCTAAGTCAAGCAGACCACATTTACTAGTCTTTTCTCAAGTTCTTTTTTCTTTTTCTATGTATTTTTCTACTTATCATCCAGTCAGTCAAAAAGTAATAGTAATAGTATGATGATTTCATAATTTATTCCTTGTCTTCACAACTTGATTTTTCTTCCTTAGTCTTCATCTCCGTATTTGAAGTGAAAGTCTCAGTGAATTTCAGGCGGAATGATTGTGAGAGATGATAGTATAGTATTGGATCAAAACAGAGGTTTGATACAGCCAGGAGCAGAGTGGCCTCTTTGGCTTTGAAGAGAGAAATCCTGGTCGGACAGTCAGTTATGACTTCTGTCTGACTCAGGGTGTATGGGATTCGAACAATGTGATAAGGAACAAAACATATGACATAGGCACCAGTCACTAAGAGTATGTTGATGAGAGCTCTTTTCACATTTGGATAATTTTCATTATCTTTGTTTTTGTACAGCTGTCGAATCACGAGGCAGTTAGATATTAAAATGATGACTGAGAAATTTAAAAATATTGCTAAACTTAAGAAATTTGTCAGCAAATGCCAATTTCTCCCCAACTCCTGTTTGAATTCCATGCAACCCACATTTGGCTTTTCATCAATATGTTTGATGGGGAGCATTATGTTTGGCACCATTATAAGAAGGATCATTAGCCACACAACTGTAGATATCATTTTGGCAAATCCAGGTTCTTGTATTCGATAAATTTTGTAGCTGTGTGTCAACTGAAGACAGCGATCAATGCTGACAAATGCTAGGAAGATAATTGATAAGTACATATTAATGTAGATGAGGCAGGCTGTTACTTGGCAGTGGAATATCCTTAGCTTCCAGGGTGCCACACCCAGGTCAACAGTGATTTTTACTGGTAAAGCCAGAGTGAGTAGAAAATCGGCTGTAAGCAGATTAATTAAGTATATACTTATACACTTCTGATTGATAGTGTTCTGTTTGAAAGTCCAAGCTGCAAAACAACTTCCAATAATTCCAACAAGGAAAACTAAATAAAAGAAATATGGGAATGGCTTCAGAACATTGTAAACTGGGCAGGAGAGAGAGCTGTTTGTCATCTTGAGGAAAGTAAGAATGGTGTGTCAGTAAAAATAATCCACAGTATCTGTGAAAATAAAGGAGAGGTTGTTATTAAAATTAGAAATTGTCTTCTTTAAAAACATTTGCATTTATAATACCATGACCTTTTTATTTCTTGGACTATTATTGGTGAATTTATTAGAGTTTGTGGACTGGTTGGAAAATTCAGATGAGGAAGTCTAAGTTTTCCCTAACCTGTCTTTGTGATTTGGGGAAATCCCATGTAGATTTGCTTCTCTGAGGGATATTTTTGACATCACAGTTTGCATTATGACAGGTTTTTTTTTTTTTAAACTAGTCTGTTTGAACATTTATTTTCAGAGGAGATAAGCAAGCAGAAATTCTGAGAAACAGAGGAAGCTAGGGTAAAATGGTTTGGTTGTGGTTGAGCTTGAAGAGATTTCAGTGAGGCTATCTGTCGCAGTTTTCATAGATTCATAGAACTCATCATACTAGATAATCTTGGCTGAGAGGGGATGGAAAATTCTACTAAAATTCAAAAGTAGTTTCTTTTTTGTGTAACAAAAAACATTTTCACAAGGAAATTTTTTTTTCACTTTGGTAGAACAAGTTGAAGGATTAGACTCAGTTCTTAACATTGATGCTTGTTATTTTTCTTTTCATAGCTCCCTTTTCGTAATGGTATAGATGTAATAATCCAGAGTAGGTGGAGCCACATGTGGCTAGTGAGCATTTGAAGTGTGGCTTTAAGTACACAATAAACACTTGGTTTTAAAGACTAGTACAAACTATTATAAAAATAGTACAGATATTACAGATTATATTACTTTATGCAAATAGAGTAAGTAAAATATCTCACCTGTACTTTTAATTTGAACACATGTTGAATGAAATATTTTTATATATTAGGTTAAATATATTATTAAAATTAATTTTTCCTGTTTCTGATTCTTTCTAAAGATAGCTTTAAGATACTTTTCTCACTTGTATTTCTGTTGGACAGTGCTTATGTAGATGTTTCCATGTCAGTACTTTTGAGAAATTTACAAGAAGGTTTCTAGAACAAAGATATGTGATCATTTGTTAGAAAATTCAAATAGAATGCCAGAGTTCAGAGATATACTCTTAAAAACATTGTGATTGATACTGATAAGAGTAGATTTTTGTCCCCAGATCTGGATCTCTGTGGGTTTTATAAACTCAAGTTAAAGTGCTGGGGTTTTACTTATTCCCTTTGACTTGGTCTTGTCGGACTCACTCTTAGGGCTGCAGCCACTTTTTTTTGGTGCTGCTTCTGGCTGTATAACCTAGCCTTCATAGCAGATGCCTTTTTTGTGTAGTTAATTGGCCAGAAGACTAGTGTTGGGTTTTTTTGAAGGAAAAATTGATATATGTTGTTTTTAAAATACAAATAGTAAAGATAGGGATTTACGCAGACACCAAATAAGAACATTCTCCGAACTTCCCTTTTAAAACAAACTTCTGAGCTCATCTAAGTTATGATTTTCCTGATTTTTTAATGATCTATTAATTATATGAAACAATATGCCTGTGGTTTGGGAAGGCAAATGTATGTAAGACTTTGTACATTAAAGTGCATTTTAAAGGCACATGTCCCTCCCATTTCCTTACTTGAGTCAGGAGTTCAGGATATATGAATAATGTCATTCTGTACTAAACTCAATGAAAATACTGTCTGGTACTGTGCTACCTACTTTATATGTATTTATTTAATCTTGAGTCAATTCTACATGTAGGTGTTTTCAATCGTTATTTTACAAATGAGAATACTGATGCATAGTAAGGTTAAACAACACCCAAGAGTTTGTAGCTGGTAAATTGTAGAGGCAGGATACCAACCCAGACAGTCTGATATCAGAAGTCACATACTGAGCACTGAGAGCTTCTCAGTAATGATATTAGTGATGACCATAATAACGATGATGATTGTACACATCAACTGTGACTATGTGGCAGGAACTATTTGCTAAACAACTTTCATGTAAAAGAGCAGAAATAAAATACTTATTCTTAATTTTCTTCCTAAACACCAATAAAAAAAGTTGAAACTTAATTATTTTGATATTTTTTTCTTTGTGTATGTGTGTGTTAAAAAATCAAATATATCCTTAAATCTAAACTTCCTTTACTTTCAAAGTTCCTCTGACCTAATCCCTCCATATAACCCCCCCATCTTAATTCTTTCTCTAATTTTTGATTTTTTTTTAAGAACACACTTATTCAGCAGCATCATCAGACTATTCCAATTGACAATTAACAGCATGGGTGCAAGAAAAACAAAACTACATTATAACCCTTGGAATGCTTTACACTTTCCACAAAGCAGAAACTAAAATAAACTCTTATATAATTAGTCATAAATACCATCCTCAAATTTTCTTGCCCATACACATGCGAATTGTCTAAAATACGCCTTTTGTAGCAGCTAGGCCCTGCCACCATGGAGCTTGGCTCAGTACAACAAATCTGTTGTAACCTGCAGCTTCCCCTGTCACTTTTCTGTTTCTCTTCTGTTAAGCTATGTTTCCTGGCAGTTAGTTAAAATCTGTCACTGCTATAGCTGCTGCTGCTGCTGCAATAACCAGTGTTCTTTGGTTTTGTGGTTTGGTGAAATACGGCCTCTACCACTATAGAGATCAGTGTTTTCTCCTTTCATGGGTCCAAAACTTGAAAATTGACTATTGCACTTGCCCAAATAATTACAGCTTCCACCACCTCCAAAATTATTTTCATCATTACCAAGTCCATTCTAGCCATCCCCATTGGTGCCATATTTACCGTCACTTCTCCCACTAGGTCGTCTACTTCTACTGTTCCTTCATGATCATTATCATTCCCACCAAACCACTTGCACACATACCACAAATGTTTTCAGAACCATTTTGACCTCTTTGGCTGGATGAAGCCTGTGGTCATTGCTTGCTTATAATGGGCTTTGCTCATTTCACAGTTGTGGACATTCACAGTATGATATTTCTGAATGATTGGTTTGCTTATAGAATGATGGAGATCACAGTTTATAACAGCAAAGCCTCTTTCTTGCTGCTGCCTAAGTCAATCAGGATTTTAATCACATCAGTTTTCCTGTACTATTCAAAATCACCTTAGGTGATGGTCAGTGTTAATGCCACCAGCAACAATCTTTTTTCACAGTTAAGTGGGCACTGGATCTTTGAACCATCTTTGATTCCACCACTCTTCCATTCACCTTGTGTGGCCTTGCATTTATGGCTGCATCCTCCTCCTCCACCATGGCGTGAGTAACAAACGTGGCTTTTTGGTCTTTGGGTTTCTCTTTTCCTCAGTGAGCATTCTCCGTAGCTCAAAATGGCTTCTCAGACGCTCATCAATTGTTTCAAAGCTGGAAACACCAGTGAATAGCTGTTCAGAACAGCTGTTCTGGCTCCTAGCGGTCTCTGACTTAGATATGATTATCGTAGAGGAGGAGATTTTTCTGATGCTTACTTGGCGGCATCCAAAAGCAGCCAACTCTCTAGATTAGTGCGACCTGTAGTGTTCTGCAAACTGTTCCTCCTTAGTACTTTTGGTTCTGATAAAATTTAGGGTCATAATATGTCAAGGATGGAGGGAACTTTTATTGACAGCATCTAGTCCAACTCCAGAGTTGTTGGAGGAGAATCAGGTCTGGCACTTGGATGTTCCTCAAGATTTCACAGCTTTTTAGAGCAGTGTAGGATCTTATTGATATTTTCTAGAGTCTCTATTTTTATCCTTCCTGTGACTGAATCCTACCTAACCTAAGTGCCTGGAGGTGGCTCTTCATGTCAGAATTCTACTCCAGGCCCCAATGATTTCGTTAAAACTCAAATTTTTATCATAACCATTTATGTGTACTTTGGCATTTTGAACATCTAAAGCTAGTGTTAGTGTAAATTGAATCTCTGCTCTAAACTTGGCTCATTGTTTATATGATGGTAGGATTTTGGTTTATGCTCTTGTATGTCAAATGTTCCATCATAGTAAGTCTTTTTTTTTTTTTTTTTTAAAGATTTATTTATTCATACAGAACTGGGTACAGCCCAGAAATGGGGAGGGTGAGAGGATTCACCAGAGACAGAGTGGGGAGCAGAACAGGCAGATCGATGAAGCACACTGCTGAGGGGAGCAGCGGGCAGGCCAGGAGAGGTCTCCCGCACCATGTGGATCTCCTCCGGGGCAGGCGGGGATCAAACTCATGCAGAAGTGGCTTAAGCTTCTTAGTGCTGTGCTTTAACCCACTGCGTCGCCAGGGAGGCCCCCCCTTTTTTTTCTAGTGCCCATACAATTATACAGTAAGTTTTCATCTCATAGATGAACATATAATAAATATAATAAATATAATAAAACAAGAAGTTGTTTGGATCAGTTAGTATCTGTAACCAGGATAATATAAATAAATATAACTTAATCATAAGTTATTTTTGTTATTCAATTTAGAATCATATAGTAGAATCATATAGTGCTTTTCATGAATCTCAGTCTATATTTTAATGAAAACCAAATCTTTTAATTTAAGAGTTTGGGTTATATCAAATAGAGGTCAGATATAGTCTACTAAAACATTTTTTTAAAGACTGATATATTTTTATCTATTTTTGCATACAAGAGCTAGTGTGTAGGCCATAGGTGTGGGGGGGGGGGAGTGAGGAGGGAAAGAATTCACCAGAGGCCGAGTGGGGAGCAGAACAGGTGCCTCTACTGAAACACACTATTGAGGAGAGCAGTGGGCAAAACAGGAGAGGTCTATGCTATGTGTGTCAGCTCCCTGGCCAGGGATCGAAATCAAGCCACAATGACTGGCCAACCTTGATAGCTCTGAGACTCAGGAGGACCCCTCTAGTAACATTTTGTGTTGTTGTTAGTAAATTTAAAAACTAGATATTTATTACATATTTTTTCAGCTTAATATTAGCCTATGGAAATTTGAGGTACCCAGAATTACTCTAGCAAAATATAGGAAAATATTTTAAATGTTTCCTTTGCCTAGAGTCCCTGTTTCTTAGAAAATTAATGAACTCATTAGATTTTTATAGAAGTCACAATGGAATCTTTTTTAAGTTAGCTATCATAATATTTATAAAGCAAAGTCATTTTTAAGACCTAGTGTGCCCAGATGTGATGTTCAACAACATAGCCTTTATCCATCCATTTATAAAATTGAGTTACAGAGTAGTTATTATGCTCACAAATATTTATTCAGTCTTCATGAATTCAGTTTTTTTTTTTTTTTTTTTGAGAGTGATAGATGGGGTCATCAGATAGAAAGAAATTACTATATCATTCACAGTGGGAATCTTTTGAATTTCATAATTGGTGCCTTTCCACAGCAATATTTTTTACAGGTTGACATTTTCAACTTACATGGCTTAAACACTGAAAATCATAGATTTCCTATCCATGCAGTATTTTAATATCATAAATATTTAAAGAGACATACCTGGGGGTATTTTCTTGAGCCTCAGCAGGCAGGCCTAACACCAGGTCTTCAGAGAAGCATGAGCTATTGTATTAGCTTTAGCAGTAGCAACCTCATTGCAGGACTACTGGCTGTATTCAAAAATTTCCTTTCCTTTTGTGTGGTTTTAAAATGTTACTGACGTAGATGAAACTGTGGTTTGCAAATAATTTAACTGTGAAAACCTCTAAAGAAGTTCTTTTTATCTTTGTTATGTTTTCTTAAGCAATTCAAATTTATTATTTCAGAGGCAATATCTTATTTGTTCATTGTAGCATCTAGTTTGTTTTCTTTTTTTGGACATTCATATTTATATCATATTGATGTTAAAACACATCAAATTTTGTGCCTTGAAAGGAGTTCCTTTAAAATACATACTGATCTTGATCAGCCTTTCAATAATTTAAAATACTATTGCTCTTAGGGTTCTGCTGAGACACCTATTAAAAAAGAAAGACATGACATAACGTAGACTGGTAAAGTATATGGTTTAGTTTTTTTTTTTTTTTTTTTTTGTTCATTGTTGAAAAATTTGGAAATAGAAGGAAAATCATTATGGGACAGAGAATAGAGAGAATTACTTTTTGACACAAACATTTAAAAAAATTTCTACATGTAGGTGTATGCATACCCACTTACAATGTTACTATATGTGAGTACCATGTTATAGTATGCATTCTTTTATTCAATAATATATTGTATTTGTTTTTAAAATTTATGAAAATAGGTATTTAATGAGCACTTGTCAGTTTGATTCAGACAACTTGTAAATTGAGGTAAGTATTTAGTAATTCATATATTATAGAGAAAGAGATCCTTTAAAACATTTAAATTGAGTAAATGTTCATTGTGTCTGTGCTGAGCAGATGTTTCCTGAGTATCTGATAGGAGCCCAGCCTGGGGGTGAGTGTCAGGAAGGGGAGCTAACAAAAAGTCCCTGCCTCACCAGTATCCACAGATGTCTGTGTTGGATGTCTTTCTTTTGTAAGGGTAGTCTTTATAAAACAGAACAATAAGCTTGTGTACCGAGGATATTTTCAGATATTCTAAGTCAGCTGCTCCAAAATTGACTTACTAAGTGCAAAACCTTTGTCTGGTTTGGTTCCTTCTATCAGTGCTTTGGTTTTTTATATCTTTCTCCTGATAAACTTTCATTCCGTTTTCCAGGTTTAAAAAAAAAAAAAAGTCAGAAGAAGCTTCTCCACAATCTAAAATGAATCACTTTTGATATTAGCATTTAAAGTGAAAATGTCTTAACAGATAAAGTGAGAAATGACAAATTAAAGGGAATTGAGAAGAATGTTAGGGAAATTTTTGAAAAAACAAATTAAGTGTGCTTGTGATAGTGCCATTTGCTACAGATATTCTGGTCTTCTTCCCAAAAGATGTAATTACTATTTTGCAAAAGCAGGCATTTCATGTATAGTCACTTGTATATTACTTGGAATAACCCAGATCTTTCTCAAACTTTGTGTTTGGTTTTGGTTAAGAATTAGTCTTAACACCTATTATAACAGTTCTAGGAAATAATGTTTCAAAGATCTGTTCATAGTTGTTGGATTAGACTCACTCTGAAAAAGACTTACAGATGGTTCAGTAAGTGTTCAGTTATGGCTGGGGTGAATTTACATTCACCCACTGCTGGGTAGAGACTTGAGATGGTGAGAATTTGGAGAGAATGGAGTCGACTACCAATAAGTGTTGACATGGTATGAAGGAAAACCCAGAATATAGGGTTTTTGATGCGTTTTCTTTTTGGAAAGGTTCCTGTTTATTTTGGGGCTACACACAGAATTGAGAAGTGCATCAACTGTTTTTAAAAAAACTAAGGCCACACTTTTTTTTGTTGTTTGGATTTCCAAATCACAGAGCTAAAATATTTTACTTCTCAGTCTTCTAGTTCCTTTTTGGAACGATAAAAAAAAAACCCAAACCATTATTCTTTATTATTGAAACTGAGCTGTATTATTCATTTTGAGAGTGAATCTGAGGTAATCTGCCATTTTGTGGAAGTTTATATTTTTTTGCTATTAATTTTTTTCTTTTTTAAACATAAATTCCATTTCAATTTTCTGTTTCATGAAGGACAAATCTTTTTGAGAACATATTTTTTTAGTGTTCCAGGAAACTGCATGCCACCATTAACCTAGTATTTGAAACCCAAGGGGGAAGAATGAGTTGAATTTATTTTTCTCTTATCATGGCAATACTTTTCCCAGGATCATGGCAATAGTTTTTGCTTAAGAAATGATATATGGGTATTTTGGATGTGTAAAAGTAAAGGTATTGAAGGTAAATTGTTCCATAACTGAAGATTTGGGGGGGAAAAACTGTCTTTGTAGTCAACTTTCCTGTCCACAATCATGTGAAATCATGAAACTAATGAGGAAGGGAAAAATGAATTTTGGGGTCTATAGCCACTGCCACAGCCAAAAACAGGCCTATCTGAGAATCTGAGCAGGCTGTATGGGAGGAAATGGTGGAGACTTAATATTGAATATTCTCAAAGACGTTCATCAGTAAGCCATGCACAAGAAAGTACTGAGAGGAGCTTTCACCTCAGTAGTCCTGTATAAATTGTGTGCTGAATTAGAGGAGAAAGTGGAAGGCATGAAAATAGTTAGGGGATGATTGCAATCTTTTTAGGTGAGAGGCAATGAGAACCTGAAGTCAGATGGGAAGAGATGGGTAGATGAGAAATAACAGTGCTGTGGTGTGTGACCAAGATGGGGTCAGACCTCATTTCAGCCCCAGGAAGGGGAAATCTGAGGTGAGAATCAGGTTTGACAGGTAGAAGGGTATTTTTGGCTTACTTTTTGCTTTTATTTTGAATAATATTTTTATTTTCCTAACTACTTTAATAGTATTTACCAGATAAGAAAACACACGTGATTATGGCATTGCAAGTTTTTAAAATAGAGGTATATTTTTATTATGAAGGTGAATTTCATGTGGAATTGAAACTGGCTGTTAGCTTATAAACAAAGTAAGGATTAACTTCTCATTTCAGTCAATAATATATCCTAGAAGCCCGGTGTTCTCTCAGAAAGTTAATGTTATAAAACGAGACATAAATAACAGCTTGAAAGATGCTGCTGATTAAGAATATTTTAGCTTGGAAAAGGGAATATCAAGATATTATTTCAAGTTATATGAAATATGGTGACTGAGAGCCTTCTTGAGTGTCATTTTATGTCAGAAAATGGAATGGCAGGAAAGTAAACACTCAGGGCTTTCTAATATATGTTACAAGGAGGCTTGCTAGTTCACCATAGATGTGGTACGTGGAGGGGAGGGGCAGCAGTGTAGCTATAGGCTTGCCCTACTGACACCCTGTGGGTTAGAGCTGGTGACAAATAGAGCCAGGAAGAGAACAAGAAGATGACCTGGTGTCTAAAGTCCTGCATTGCAAATTTCCAAAGACTTTAATTTAAAAACATTCAAGAGGTGGGTAAGATGAGCTGGGCAACGGATCTTAATAGGAACATGAGAGAAATCATTGAAACATGCCTACCTTATGCATACACGTACATATTTGTATACAACAAAAATAACAAGTTGTCATTATTACAGTTTATCAGTGCAAATACTTTTCAGTGTCTAGTTGTTGCTGATTGGGCCTATTTTTACCAATTTACGACCTCATCTGTACTCAGATTTTAACTTCTGTATTTGTTACAGTAAGATCTTGGTGGTGGTGGGAGGGATGAGGTTACTTTTCACATTCTATGTAATCCCTGAAGCTGAGCATTTTATATTGTGGAATCATTTGTTTCTTTTCTGTAGTTAGTGTAATGAGAAGGTTGGAATGTATACCTCAGGTAAGTAGTATATTTATACTCTATCAACATATAAATAGTATATTTCAGTAATACAATATTTAATCACTTCGTGCAGCAATGCTATGAAACAGTTAAAGCTTTGTGAAAAGTATTAAAGTACTACTTTTTTTCAGGATGTCCTTTCATGATACTGTAATTCCCCATGCCATTCACATCTTGCAGAACATAGGTGACCAGAAGAAAGTGTAGTGACTTTTACCTTTGAAATTTCTCTTGCATCTCAAACACAAACTCTTAACATGTGTTTACCCAAAAGGAAATCCCAGGCCTTTTAACTTTGGGGGAGGGTGAAATAGATGATCCATTATGTTCATGATTTTTTAAAAAAAGATTCATTTTTATTTATTTAAGTATGGAAGAACTGGGGTGTTGGCCAGAGAGGACCCCACCATAGACAGAATGGGGTATAGAATAGGAAGATAGCCTGAAATATACTGCTGAGGGGAGCAGCGGACAAGACAGGAGAGGTCTGCTGCATCATGTGTGAGTCAACTCCCTGCCTAGGTATTGAGCTCACACCGAAGTGGTTATAGTACTGATACATAACCCTTATGCCACCAGGGAGACCACTGTTTTGTTTGAGTCTTTGATATACCTCTTAATGTTACAAATATTTCATGATTTAATATTCTTTTTTGTTTTCTTTAAAGTCAGCTGAAAGATACAGGTAGTAGCAATTGTGTTAAGAACACAGTTGAAAAGTAAAGCACAAACTTTTACCACTCATCATCAACAAGAAGCAAAATTTTGTGTAAGGATATTTTCCAGAGTGTCTACCTTTGAGATGAAACCAGTGTATTAAGCCTTTTTTTCATCTGTAGGTGGCAGAAAAAAATGAAACTGAAATTTGGCTTGTGCAATGAAAAAGTTATATTAACTGATAGACTAAATGTCAGAAGTTGTGGGCATGATTTTAGGTCGGGGTTGATGCATAGCTCAGCCGACATTACCAGAGCTGGGCTTGTACAATCTCCAGCACCTTCCATCCTGTTAGTTTCAACACACAGGAAGCTGTAAACTCTCCTTTTTTGGTTGCAAAATGAAAGAAGCACATCTACACTTGACTTCTTAGCATCAAGTCCTCCAGAGAATTTTTTGAGAATCTGGGAGTATCTCTCTTAGGGTCAAAATGAGTAATGATACATCCCAGCCAGTGGAATCTGACAAGCTGCTTGTCATGCTGGCCTACTCCTGTTTTTTTGGCCAGTAACCTCTGAGATAATACATGGTTGAAAACAGGTAAGGCTGAGTTTTGTAAAGTGAAAAGTTTTGCTTTTATTGCTCGAAAAGCTCATAAAGACTGAGGGAGTGTGATCAATAAATGAGTTAAATGAGTAGTATCATAGTATCATTGTGGACCACTCTTTTTTTTTTTTTTGTAAAAAGACCCTTGGTGGGTTCACAGAGTTCAGTGGGCAAGTTTCATATGGAATCTTTTTCATATGTCTATGATCTTCATTTCTTGTTTCTTTCTCTCTGCAAAGTTTCTTTTTAAAAAATACTTTAGAGCCACTTTTGAATATGTTTCCATTAATTTCTGCATTCCTGGATCCAGCAAAGTGCTGTTGGTTTATTTTCCATAGATGTTTTAATTTCTATCCCTTCATTTAAAACGTGTGTAATTTTTACATCTGTTGGAGAGAGCTGGCTGTTCTAGGTGAGGCTTCAGTTCTCCGTTTAAAGTCACCTAGCTTGCTTTATTTTGCTTTCTTACAAACATGTCCAGTTGCCTTATTTGCCACCTCAGGTACTCAAGTTTACAAGCCCTGCCTTATAGGAGCATCTAAGCATGTGAGCACTTGCACAAGAGCCTTACCTAGAAGGAATTAGAACCTGTTTCTCCTTTCCCACTACATCAGAATTCAGAAGCTTCTGGTTCAGCTGTAATTTCTGGCTGTAGTTTCCCACTTTATTTTTGTTGTAGTCCTGGGCCTGAAAGTTCTCACTTTCATTAACTGTTACTTCATAGTATATTTTCTTCAGGTTGTTTTCTTGAAATATTGTGCCTTACATTACTGATGTGCATTGCACACTGGTAAAAAAAAAGGCATGATTTGCTTTCACTTATCTTTTTGTCAATTTCTCCTGTGGCCCATTGAGTACTTTTAAAAGCACTATTATTTACTAATTTGTCCTGCCCAAAGAATTTGTAAGCACAGCCATTTTTTTTGCAAATACATTTAGCCAAACAATACAGCAAATTTAGTTTTACCAAGCATGTTTATCACATATAGTTGATTTTGTTGCATTTTGAGAGAGAGTAATTGATTCTGAGATGGGTTCTGGAAGCTGTTACGTAAGTGGAAAGTGGGCACCAAGTGTGAAAACATTCCAAGATTTTCCTGAACTTAAGGCAATTTTTCTGAGTTTTGCCTAAAATCTGATGTTCTAGGTCCTTCCTAGAGCATATGAGTTGCACATTTTGAAAAGTCAGTGCCAGTTTAAATTTTGAATTCTTTATGTAGTTGTCTTCCTTTATTAATTGGTAATGTATCCTCAACTATTTATTAAGAAAAATTTGAATTTTTTAAGTATAATTCTTTATTAGTGCACATAAAGTAAAACATGCAGTAAATAAAATATATTTTATAAACATGACTTATAAAACTGTATGGGAAGAACATTTGAAAATTGGCGTTGAACGTCTTGTAGCCTGTTACTCACAGAAAGAATTTAGTTTTATTTTTCACTTATTAGCTAGTAAATATATCCTGTATCTTCATATATTTAATCATACGTTTTTCAGGGAATATGAAAGGTGAATTTTCCTTTTAATGTATAATTTCTCAGTCATTACTATAAATTTTAGATTTTCTTTATATCAAGTTCTAGCTACATTTGGAAAAGCTGCCTCTCTGCCCCTGAAGAATAAGATAATATGTATAGCCTGCCAGGGTATGTGTACGTGTTTTTTCCCCCAGGTCATCTTCCTTTTTTTCCCCATATCATTGACCCTATCAGTGACATTGCAACAAATGCCATTACCCAGTTTCTAATCAGACTCTGCTTGGATAATATTTAAAACCAGAGCTCCAGGGACATTAAGTGACTTAAATAGTGGAAGCATTTTTAAAATATATATGCCTTCCTCAAAATGCTATCAGAAAAAAAAAAAATCTCGCTTTTTATTGGGAAGTACCTAATTTATTTATATTTGCTTTCCCATGAAAGTGATTTTTCTAGTTGTTCTTTTAATCCTGATTTTAAAATCCTGATCTTTTTTGAGTCAGAGGAAACTTTTCTTTTTTCACTGTAAACCTGTCTCTGGTCTTTTCTTAAACCATGCCTGCTTTTAAGTTGCTCTTTAATGACCCTGTTGAAAAAGATAACATATGCTAGTGAAGAATTATGCCTCTGTGAATGGCCTTAGTTGCTGTTTTGTTTGTTTTTTAAAGTACTACATTAAGTGACTAGTGATTATAAACTTAAACTTATTTTAATGGGGTTAGATTGAATAATGTTTTATTTTCTTCTTTGATGTTACAACAGAGATGTAAACTTACATATTTAGGTTCATTATTGTATTAAATTGGTCAGTTTTGCTTAGACATGACATGATCATAGTCCCTTTTTTATTCGCTTATTGTAATGAGGATTAGAGTCTGTATGCATGGACTTAATTTGAAAGGAAGTAGAAATTCACAAAGTATCTGTACTTTCATGGATTGTATTTCCTCGTTTGGTTTTGGAGTTTTCTGAATTATGCCGAGATTTTAGTGGGATATGCAATTTCTTACATAAGATTTCTCTAAATGGCTGGCATAGAAAGAAATAGATAATGGGATCCAGGCATACATTAGCTGCTGACAATAATAGAGTGAATTCCTTTACATAGAGCAAGATTTCTTTTAACTGGCACTTGTAATAAGGTTCTGTTTGGCTCTGAGTGTAGGGGATCCTGGCAACATGATAGGGCACAAAGCAGACAGCAAATACCAGCATGATGCTGAATATATTGCGGCTAGATTTCTTTTTGACTGAAATGGAATTCTTTCTAGACTTAAGGTGGGACTTAAAGATTTTCCTTGTGATAGCAGTATAGAAAATGATTAACAGAATAAACACAATCCAGAAGGTGCCCACAAAGATGTAATTTGATGCTGTGTGCCACTTCAATCCCAGTTCACTTTTAAGTTCCATACATTCTATTCGTGTCACATCCTTGACTCTTTGGTTGGTCAGGATTATGTTGGGAATGGCGAGGAGGATTATCAGCAGCCACACCATTAATGACAGGAGTTTGCTGTAATTCACTGATTGGATGAAAGAAGTTGAAAGAGGCTTTACGATTTTGTAATACCTGTCGTAGCCAATGAACCCAAAGAACACGATGCTGACATACATGTTGACGTAGAAGAGCACAGCAGAGACCCTACATACAAACACATTCAACTGCCAGGGGCCTATGCCTGAGTCATTGAGAATTTTGAAAGGAAATGTCAGGTTCATCACAAAGTCAGCAACAACGATGTTCTTGAGATAGACAATGAAGCTCTTTGAACTGGGAACGTGAAGGAATATCCACCCGGACACACCATTCAGCACAAACCCTGCAGCAAAGACCACACTGTACAACACAGGAATGATTTGCTGAGTTATGAGTATGTTTCTTGGGCAGAGCTCCTCTGGAGGTTGTGTGCTGGTGGAATTTGACATCTTGTAACTTTGAAGGCGAGGCCTAGAAGGAAATGTGAAATAGTAATTCAGAGCACTGTTACAGTCACCAGGTAATGAGCAGAGGCAGCGAATACAGGTACACATTCCTTCTTTCTCTCCTCTTTCACTTCCTTGAGTAAATAGAATAGACAGGTGATAGGAAAGAACAATTCAAGAAGCAGGTCAGTCTCAGAATTCTTAAGTTATAGAAGGGCCAGAATTTCTCTAAAATAATATGTTTTTGAAAAACTGAAGTTCTAGCACATATTCATTTAAATATAGTCTCAAAAAGTAATAAAACTGAAAACAGAGAAGCAGTTTCATTTTATTCTGAACTCTTTCTGTTTCATATATTAGACTTTTAAAAAAGCCTCTCTAAATATATTTTGGACACAAGACAATGTTTTGTATTTCTGGTGCCAAGCATGGGGCTTTTATACAAAGTGAGTGAAGAGTTAAGTGAATAAAGTGAAAGAAATATGAGAAAAGTAGAACTTGGGCATGTAGCATATGAAATTGTCAGATTCTGCATAAAAAGTCTACAAACTTTATATGCTTGTTCCTATGCCGGAATGTGGCAAAACTAGTATTTTCTAGCTACTTGATTTTTAGAGCCCCTGCTCTTTTGAAAGGAAATATCATCCTCTGTGTGCTTGGCTCAGACCATGATGAGTTTATAGTTGTTTCTTTGTAGGTCTTCTGTGCTAACATTTGGGCTTTGTTTTCTATTTTTAACTGACGGCTTGCTGTCATAGAAAATTGGTTTCTCATAATTTGTTTTATAGTCAGATGCATCTCGAGTCAGTCTTACAGAGCTTGAGAGAATGCATCTTTCAGTACATGCCTGGCATTCCTGGGGCACACCTGTGTAGTTGGTGTGGTGCTCATGCTAGAACCCAGGAATTGCTGACTTCTCCAGAGTTTAAAATGTAAAATAGCAGAAAATGTAGGTGCTGATACATTTTGAGGAGAGAAAAATATTAGTTATATAATAATACTGTAGCATAGTGAAAAGTTTTCAGATGTGATTTAATCTGTGCACAATCCATTCCTTACAGAACAGTTATAGGAACCACTGTACAATGAGAAATAGTAAATAATTTCTCATAAACGATTTCACAAGAGTCACAACTTGTATCCTTAATGGAACTCTGTCTTCATGGAACTCTGTCTTCATGGAACTCTGTCTTCATAGAACTCTGTAAAGCTGTTTTCTCAGGGCCCTCCCTAGTGGCGCAAATGGTTAAAGCACAGCACTATGAAGCTATCCACAGCTGCTTCAGCACAAGTTCGATCCCACCCAGGGTAGTGACCCACGTGGCACAGCAGACCTGTCCTGTTTTGCCACTGCTCCCTTCAGCAGTGTACTTCATCAGTCTGTCTATTCTGCCCTCCACTCTATCTCTAGTGAATTCTTTCACTGTCCATGTACCTCTGGCCTATATTTTAGTTTTGTATGCATAAATAAATAAATCTTAAAAAAATAATGTTTTCTCGAGTTCTGTCACTTCTTTTTTTTTGAAAATTTATTTATGCATACAGACCTGGAGTACAGGTCAGAGTTGCAAGGGTGGTGAGAGGATTCACCAGAGATGGAGTGGGGAGCAGAACAGGTCGACTGGCAAGTACACTGTTAAAGGGAGCAGCGGGTGGCCCAAGAGTGGTCTATCATGCCATGTGGATCACCTCTGGGGCAGGGATTGAACTCATGTTGAAGTGGCTTTAGCTTAGTGCTGTGCTTTAACCTGCTGTGCCACCAGGAAGGGCCCACTACTCTTTTTGAGTTGCAGTATTTCTACAGATAGCCTGACACCAGAAGTCCTGAACTGGGTGCTGAGATTCCTTAGAGTGTTGTGAATCTGAACACCTGTGCCCTTGTGAAGCTTGCCTTCGCTCCTGATGTGAGGCTAGAGGAAGGAGCTGACTGATCCATTCATGCTAATAAAAACTTGTAGAGCAATTACACCTTCTGAAGTGGAGTAAATGCAAGACTAACTTGGAGGTTTCCCCCCAGATATCTTGCCATTTTGACACATTTTGAGATAATGGCAGATAAGAGGTTGCGTTTAAGATTGGCAGTGGTTGAGATGTAGTGAGTGAAAGAAGCAAGGATTGCTATAGCCCAGACTGCTGGATAGATACAATGAAGACCATAGATAAGTACAATCTGCAAGAATAGTGACTACAAAGTAAATTCCAAGACAGCTTTGGTGGTAATTTTCTAGCTCTTCAATATTTTTCACTAGTGGAGCATTGAGTTGTCTGGGCACGTGTTTTACCATACCTAATCTGCATTTCAGTGAGGCAGCCTTTTCTACAGTGAGAAATTGAGAAATGTGTGAAAAAAAAGGAGCTGTCTTAAAGTATCGACAGCAAGTGAGGCCAACTCTAAATTGAGATCAAAAGGCAGGAATATGTACTGGATAAAAAACAGGACAAGATTGTAGCAGTGATGCATATCACTTTAACTTAGAACATGTGCCCATTCTTCTCTCCTTACCTTTAGTATAGAGATGACAATGTTATAGTAAAGGGATGAGCAAAACTTCAAAGCCTTTCAAAAGTGGAGGAAATACTACAATACTGATATCGACTTTATACAGTAACATAAAAATTAGTAAGAACCAAATGAATAGGAAAGAAAACAAACACTGTCTTAATGTGATCCAGCAATTCTCTATTTATAACTTGTTTTAATCCATTAAAGAGAGATAGGCAAAGGAGAAAAAAGAGAGGAGAAGGACCCCTGGCAGATGATTAAACAAGAAGTGGGTATTCTAAAGTGTAAGCCAGTTTATGGAGCTGAAGCCAGCCTTGCCCATGGCTGTCACTTCTGAGATTATCTCTGAATAAGGAAAGTGGTCATTACGTTAACAGAGTTCCCTAAATACTTGAGACTATACTGAAAGTTTTCTATACATGAAAAACATTTTTTTAAAGGGATACTTAGTCATTTAAGTCTTTGACTTCTCTAAAGTAAAGCTCTTTCTTATTTCACAAATCAAGGCAAAAGGCTAAAATGGCAGGAACTATTTTAGCCTGAACTTAAAACTTTGGGTTTCTGGTAACATATTTAAAGAACATGTTGAAATGGGACTTGCAAGCTCCATGTGATAGGATTATTGTTTTGCCTCAATTTTTTT
This sequence comes from Condylura cristata, assembly GCF_000260355.1. Lineage (NCBI taxonomy): Eukaryota > Metazoa > Chordata > Mammalia > Eulipotyphla > Talpidae > Condylura > Condylura cristata. Next base: position 1,639,360 of record NW_004567104.1, read on the forward strand.
TTTTTTTCACAGCCAGAATGTCAGTGCCAAAGATTCATTTTAATCTAGATAGTGGACTCACTTGTCCCTTTGTGCAGCACTGTCCCTAGGACTGTGCTTTGTTAAGTATTTTCAAGCTAGAATATGTGACCTCAGGGATCTCTGGGCAGAACTGAGTTGATATAGGCTGTGGAATGCTTGTTCTGGAAATGGACTCATGTTAATAAAAACAAGTGTGGTTGGCCTAAACTCATTGTTCATCTTGTGTGTAATTACATGCAGTGGTTTATTTGTCTCACATACCTGGACTACTCTAAACACATGGACCATTGTAATCATGTGCCATAAATCTACTTTTCCTGAAGTTACTCCTTTATAACAATTTGATGATATTTTAACAATTTGATTATATGGCAATGCTGGGAAGTTTTTAATTACCTTTATAAAATTTTTAATGAGATTTCTTTTCAATGAAGTAATTTAGTCCAGTGCATACTTGTCATCTTGAAGTGGTCAGAGTCCTTTATACTGATTATCCTGTGTTATAGGAGAAAGGTGAAGAATTAATTAAGTTAAATGAATACCAGAATGATTTTATTGCAGAGGTATGTATGGTAGCAATATATTTCTTAAAGTCAGCCTGTGTAATGTTGAACTATTTCATCATGTGTATTTGCTGCTGTTTTTCTGTATTTGGTCTTTTTTGTCAATACGGATGATTATTAATTTGGTATGAACTTTTTTGTGAAAATTAATAAGCTTTTTATTTGAAAAGCAAGGTATTTGACATGAAGTGTTCTTAATTAATGGATTATCTCTTCATCCCCAACCCCCAGTTGGTATGACTGCTCAAATTATTAGCTTATTAAATTATTGATTTGCAGTTGATAATATTAGAATATTAGCCAGATAATCATAGGCAAGCCATCTTTTTTTTTTAATTTTAAACCTTTGCACTACTGACATTTTAGCCCAGATTTTTTTTTGGTAGCGGACTGGCCCTCTGTTTAGAAGCCTCTCTTGCTTCTATTTTAGATTCCATTAGCACTATTCTCCTCATGTGACCAAAAAAAAACAAAAAAAATTAGAAATTGTCTTCTGTCTCTGGGAGGCCAAATTGTCCTATTTGGTAACTACTGGTCTGATGAATCTGATACATCTGATTTGCAGAGATGACTCCCATCTTTGCAGAGGAAACAGTATGCTTGGCAGGAGGTGGTTGATTTGGTTCTGCCTTGATCTAGGTTGTAATTTTTCTGAATTGTTTAAACCAGCCCTTTACAAATTTTAATGTGAATACCTATTACCTGAGTCTTGCTAAAATAAGTATTCAGATTCCATAGTTTTGAGGTGTTGTAGTTATTATGCTGTGAGCTCAAAGAGTACTCTGTGAATAGAAGTTTGTTTTTTTTTTTTTTCTTTTTTGGTCTTTTTTCTGAGCCTCTTCACACAAGGGTCATTTTACTGATATTTGGTGAAGACAGTAAAAAACTAATTTTTCTTTGTTGTAGCTGGGATTCCAGCAAAGAAAAAGTTCCATTATAGAAAACCCTGGAAACTAGAATGTTTCTCAGAGTTTAGTCTTATTTTGTTATTCATAGTCTTCCTGTTATTAAGGTCTCTTGAAAATGGAGATTTATCATTAATGGACACCTACTTGACAACAGATGTTAAATAATATCTTATATGTACCTAGAATATTCCTCAAAAGTAATGAAAGTTCTTTTCAGAAACAAAACAAAGAAGTGAAGTTCTCTATGGAGACAATATAATAGCATATGATTCCGGGCAGTCTGAACATGTCTGGTCGACAGTGATTTATTCTAGCAAATGTCAACTCCTGGGGAGGAATGGGAGAGCTATTGATGACATAGGGTGGTTGTGCTCTAATTTTTACATTCTGAATCAGCTATGCCTAGATGTTGTCCTCAGTCACCCCAAGGTGCAAGTACAACATTATAAACATTATAAACATTAGTTTCTCTACTTTCACTCTTATGTATTTAAAATATTTCATAATTAAAAGTGTATATGGAATGAAATGCTTTCAGAACACCCTTTTATCAAACCCACCTATGATGGGCATTTACTTTCCTGTTATTTGTTCAGTTCTAATACAGCAGTGCTTCTTGGGCCTTCTGGTTTTGGAGGGGTTAATGATACAGGGCTATCAAGCTATTGCTATCCACTGCAACATGAGTCTAATGCCTGCTCCCAGACAGTGAGCCGACCCATATGGTACAGCAGACCTTTTCCTGTTGCACCTCTCAGCAGTGTAGTTCATTAGATCCCCTTGTTCTTTTCCCCACTCTGTCTCTGATGAACCCTCTTTCATATCCCCCATGCACCTCTGATCTATACCCAGTTCTTCAGAACTGAGGTACAGGCCAGAGGTGCAGGGACAGTGAGAGGATTCACCAGAGACAGAGTGGGATAGTCCTTGTAAACCCTCTGTTTCAGACTTAAACAATTTAATCAAAGGTGCATTTATGAAAGAGGTAAATGACTGTTTATAGATGATTCTAATAGCAGCAAGAAATTAGATAGATATGTATAACTATTGTGTGTATATATATATATATTTTTTTTTTCTAAAAAATTGTTCATTCATTCATGCATAACTGGGATACAGGCTAGAGGTGCATGGGCAGTGAGAGGATTCACCAGAGACAGAGCAGGGAGCAGAATAGGCAGATCTAGGAAGTACACTGCTGAGGGAAGCAGAGGGCAGGTAGGAGAGGTCTGCCATGCCATGTAGGTCACCTCCGGGGCATGACAGGGATTAAACTCATGCTCAAGTGGCTTTAGCTTCTTGGTGCTGTGCTTTAACCCACTGCACTACCAGGGAGGGCCCCCTATTATATATTATTTAACTCACTAACATTGTTTCCTTTTTGTTGCTTCTTTTATTACCCTTGACCTAATATGTGTATCAACAAAAGTGTGACCAATTTGAGATATTATTGGTAATTTTCAAAATGGATTGCATAGTAAAAGGGGTTTATGTATGGTCTATTTATTTAGTGTTGTAGTCATTTAAAAAATATTTTGTTATTAAATACTTCATAACATACTTCATAATCTAAAAAACATATATTTTTTAATATTTAGTAGTATTAATTAACTCAAAGTCTTTCTTGTCCCATGGTCTGTTGGGTATTTTAGACCTTTCTGCCCCCTGACTTTCGGTCTTGCCTCTCTCCCTATATTGTTACTCCATGGAGATGGGTGTATATGTTTGGGAGAAAGTCATTGTAAGTATGTCAGATGATTTTATAGAAGTTAGTGTGCTTACTCTATAAGTAACCATTTTATGGTTTCTCAGAAACCCTTCTTTTTCTTGGCTCCCAGGCAACTTCTGACTGGGGCTGTGTAACCCAGTTCTGCTCTTCCTACAGCTCTTATCTGGACTTTCTTCCTTTCTACTCACAACCAGTGGGAATCTCACTTTCCCCTTTACTGAGAAGAACGAATGTCTCTTGTCTTCCTTCTTGCTCTGAACACTTAATGTTTGACACCTCCTGCAGTTTTGAAAAGCTACTTGGGACTTAATTTCTAAATTATTTTTTCCTGTTTGTCCTATTGCTTCACCACAAGGCAGCATGTGATGGATCCTTTTTTAGGTACCTTGTAACCCTGGCTCTTTTATATCTGTGCTCTTTATTCCTTTGCCAAGATATTTTGTTCATTTGCTAATTAAAACCATCAGAACATGTCTGCCAGGCACTGTAGAGATACATCAACCACAGGGGACTTTTAAAGAAGGTTCCAGTCTAGGGGGACCTGGATAGAGTGGTGCCTTAAATACAGCAGGGATTGCTATGAGAGGAAGAGGTAAATTCAGTGGAGTGAACCCCTGGACAGCTCCAGGAATGATGTGTCAGGGCAGCCTTTCTACATATGACTTATGAAAGCTGACAAATGAGTCAGCTTTAGCCAGGTGAATATACAGAATTGGAGTTTTGGATGAGAGAATGGCTAGGCATGAACATCATGATGTGTGGGTGGATAACATAGCAAGTCAGGGTCTAAGTTCTTGGTTAGCATGGTAGAGCCTTACCAGTGAGCTAATATTACTGCCATTCTGTAAATGAAAAACACTGGTGTTAACATGGTAAGTACTCATAGGAGGGGAATTAGGCAGCTAATACATAGCCAGTCATAAAGTTTAGATCAGTTGGACTCCAGTTTTTCCCTGGCCCTGAGGAAAGGTAGAGGTAGCACATTCTGTGTGTTTGTGAGATGAACATATTTACAGACCCTCGGCTTGTAGGAGTCTTGCATATACGAGTCACTTCATAGGTGATTTTTTTTGGATATAAAGTGGCTACAGGTATGTGAATCAAGTGTTAGGTACTATTGTTCTTAATTTTAAGGATCTGCAAGATATGGATGCCTTTAGTTTCTCCAGGTAACCAGGTTATAGAGATCCTCCATTTTTTCAAGTTTAAATAATATAGGAAATGTTTAAAAATGAGCACTTCTGATTTTTGATTTTACTTCAGGTTTCTATTTCTTGCCTGAGTGTCCATGGAGAGGTATAAATCAGACTGTTGATAAAACAAATGCCATTAATCAGTAACTGGTGGAAAATTGCTGCCTGTGGTTCAGATGTCACATGTGAGCCGTCTGAGAACCTGCTGCAAGGAAGACTCTGCCTGACGCTGCTTTTCCCACCTTAGCCAGTGTTTTGAGCTCTTGATGAAGTCTGACTTGACCCCTCTAATTCCTGGCCAGTAGGGCCTATTGTTCTCTAGGAAAAATAGGTTAATGGCAGGCATGCTTTAGTTGGACTTATAATTATAAAGGCCATGGTCACATACTTTGAGGAGCTAATTGGCTGCCACATTAGGGATGACTATGTTTTAATACCTAGGACTATGCACATACCCAGGAATTTCCTTTTTCATCAGTACAAAAGCTCAGCTCTGTCTTGATGTCACACCTTCCTTCTAGACTTTCCTATTCACAGACTCTAGAACTCATAAAGGTCACAAACCAGTGAATGTCTGACACTGAGGCAACCCTTGATTTGGTGTATGATGAGCAGTGAGTAAGTAATCAGCTAATGAAACCGAAACCCATTCTTCACTTTGAATACTAGCCACCTCCCTTAAAAAACTTTCAGTTAAACTTTTATAGTAAAGTATGACTGGCATATCCAAGAGTGCTTTTTTGTGTTTACATTTGCAATGAGTGCAGGCACATCCCGGGAGCTGCTGGAGGATGGCAAGGTGTGTTATAGGCACATAACTTTTGGGACCATGAAAATGGGTTCCCTTCATTAGGCCTGTCAGGATGGCTTTGTGGTGATTTTTACTTACAGTCTTAGATAGTGTTCAGGATTTCTCAATCTTGTTTGCACCTTTGATATTTTGTTGTCTGGGGGTTGGGGTGGAGGGCTTGATTCCAGTACTTTGTGTTGTCTGTATTGTATATTATATTTAGCTGCATCCCTGGCTCTATCCACTAGGTGCCAGTAGCATCCCATAACCAAAAATAACTTCAGACATTGTGAATATTCTCAAATTGAGAACCACTGGAATAACCCTTTAATGGTAGATATTTTGATATAGAAAGAGAACTTAACTCTCTTGATGATGTCACACCTTAATTATATATTAACTAATAAGCTTTAAGTGATTCATATACTAAGGTCTAGGAATGTGTATAAATGCTCTGCCATAATAATTGGCAGACAGTGCATCGTGAGGAATAGAAGCATGGGTGTTGTATGCAGTGGACCTTAGAAATAAGGCTCTTCTTAATAGCTGTGCTATTGAGATAGTTAAGTGGCTTTGTACTTTAGGTTTACATTTCTAAAATGAGAGGGTAGTAAGAGTGAACTCTAGGTTCCCCCCAAAACAACCAAATAAACAAAAAGAATCACATACTTTGTTCCTGGCAGTATGTGACTCAGGGAGCATCGGGGGTCTAGGAACTGACTCAGTTGACAATAGACTAATCACATCTCTCGGACTGCTCTTGGGTCATGCTTCCACAGTTTCCTGTTTTTCTCTTCAATTTATTTTTGGTTGATACTCTTCTGCATTGAAATACAGGCAGCTTCAGGAGGCACAGTGGATCCTTTGCAGAGTGTGTGACTCGATGGGTATCTGGCCCATTGAGTCTTGTACAGGGGAGGCATACTATGGTTATGGGGTAGGGAGAGGGCTTTGCTTCTTCTGGCTGGGCAGTTCTAGTTAGAATAACTGGGCAGTTCTAGTCAGAATAAGTTTTAGTAGGAGATTGAGAATTTGAGTGAAATGCACAGTATTTCATGTGCTCATTCAGTCATACACTCTTGAATGTTGGTAAGAGTGGTATAGAACTGTGAGACATTCTTGTCTGCAAAGTTTGAGCAACTGATTCCTTTCTCTGTCTGGAATTAAGTTGAGCTGCTCAGATTCTTAGCTTTTTTCCCACCCTGTTCTGCTATAGCACTGTTTTGTAATAAGTGAATCTGCTGCCTGGAACCATATAAGGAAATGAATCTCTCGCCCTCTTTTTTTGCCTCATTGAGATGGTGCTTGCATTTATTCAGGTCATGGATTTAGGGCATTCATGGATATATACCTTTGCTATGGTGATGGGAAAAGATTTTTATTTATGAGAAAGCAAGATTTTTAACTGAGGTAGATACCAACAACCACTTATATTTTTGTTCAGGATTCAAGCTGAAAACACAACCAAAAGAAAAGAATATAAATAGCCAGGACCTTAGGAAGAGTGTGAATATTACAAATGAGTGATTCTCATATACTTTTAAACATGAAATTTATGCACTTTCTATCAGTAATTACGTAAATCAGTAACTTTTAATTTTAATTAAATATATTGTGACATTTATTTTTTGAATTTTTAAATGAATTTGAATTAAATATGGCATACAATAATTAAACAATATCCACTTCAGAATAAGCAGAACTGAACTTGAAAGATACATTTTTATGTAGCTTTAAGATATTGCTCATAGTACATATAAAATCAAAGTTAGCCTTACAGGTTGGGATCTATTGTTGACGGTACATGTTCTTTTTTTCTGCAATCCATTTGTGATTATTTTAATTTTCCAATGGAATTCAGTATGAATCAGTCAACTTCATTGTATATGTTGTCATGCCCTTTTAAGACTCTTAGATGCCATTTCCTTACTACCTCAGACATAATTGTATGTAAAATATTCTTACAGTGGCAAGTGCCAATTTCCATTTTTACCATTTATTGTGGGTTCATAATTATAACTTTCTTTAGATTATTTTATTCCACACCTTTTCTTCTCTATTTTATTCTAATGCAGTCTATACCATCTTCTTTCTAATCTTTCTCCATATGTTGCTGCTTTTCTCATTTTTATTTTTTTTATTTTTTATTTTTTAAAGATTTATTTATTTGTACATACAGAACTGGGGTACAGGCTAGAGGCTCAGGGGTGGCGAGAGGCTTCACCAGAGACAGAGTGGAGAGCAGAACAGGCAGATCGAAGAAGTACAATGCTGAGGGGAGCAGCGGGCGGGTCAGGAGAGGTCTGCCACGCCATGCGGTCACCTCCAAGGCAGGCGGGAATTGAACTCATGCAGAAGTGGCTTTAGCTTCTCAGTGCAGTGCTTTAATCTGCTGCGCCACCAGGGAGGGCCTCTCATTTTTATTTTTAATACCTTCTAGAGGCTAATTCCCTTAAAGGTATTACTCAAGGCCAGTACTCTGCACAAATCCTTAATAAAGCAGAGGACACCTATAGGTTTAGACATCATGATAACTCAGTAGCTATACATTTGCTCAAGCTTTTTATATCTTTAAGTAACAAAAGTAAAACCCCATGTAAATAGAGAAGTAATGATTTCTATTACCACTGACCTCATTTTTTTTTTTAAAGTATCATTGCCCACTAAAAGAAGCCAAGAGAAATGACTTATTTGAAATCAGACACAGAGGAAGAACAAGGCAAGTAGAGACAACTTATGGGGGAAAAGCAAGAAAGTGGTTAGACCTGATTGGGACATGTAACAAAAGGTCATGAGGCCTAGTTAGACATGTTCATAAATTTGACAGTTTTGATATCAATAGAAATGTGGAGAGGGTCCAATCGACTGTGGTGAGGGCGCTGTGGGTCCCTTGGTGTAGGGTGTGGTATGATGATGTAGGTCTGAGAAGGTGTGAGCCTATACTTCTGATTCATACACTGTGTTGTAAACCAATGTTGCCTCAATGAAAAATTTTTAAAAAGTGTTAAAGAAACAATGGTAGATGGAAATACTATTGCATTATGAAATACTATGAAAATCCAAACAAATTTGGAAGTTTGACAGTGCCATTTTGTTATTGCCATAGACAATAGAGTTGCTGTTTCTTCACAACAGCATGAAACAGTTTTGTTTTGTTTTGTTTTGTTTTTTACTGAATACAAGTTAGAAATTGTAGAAGGAATGCTGTGGTCAAAAGTCATTATTTTGCAAACTCAGTAGTGATTTGATTCTGGCAATAGTCTTAACGTAACTGTGAAAAGTCATTAGGGATAAGGTTGTGGGATAACAAGATATCCAGTTTAAAAGTATCACTTTTACATCACATAGGCTTAATAAAAAATGGGCAGATACAGCCTGGGCATGGTCTTTTAGTGGGGGCAATAAAAAATTAAAAAAAAAAAAAGACAGATCAAGTTTTAAACAAAGCAAAATCTCAAATAAACTTTTGTATGTAACACACAGTATTTGAACTCCAGAAGGTGTTCTAGGTGTGCTTGGTGACAGACAAACTAAGATAATTAGGTCATGATTAAGTTGAGAAGCTAATTGTATGTAGATGGGTTTGTTATCTTGTATAATTTTGTTAAAGATTAATCCAGTTAAAAAGGATGTAGTTTATACTTTCTAAAACCTAATCAGTTTGTGTATCTGCTAATATGTAGTATAAAGTACTTACGTAACCTACTACATAGTGTCACTAAATGTAGAATAGGATGAAGAATAGAATAATAAAAAAAAAAGTACCTTTTTTAGCAGGGATACCCGACTGTCACTGAATAATCAGACTTAACCAACAGTAATTTGACAGGAGAATTATTTGTCAATATTATGCCTTCTGACATGATGCAGTTAAAAGCACAGAGCATACCAGGTCAAAAAATTAATCATAGGGGAATAATTGGACAAATTTAGTATGTGGGATATTCTATAAAACAACCTATTATACTCTTGAGAAACATCAATAACATGAAAAGTATGTTGTGGCTAGAGGGGGCAGTCAAAGTCAAAAGCAGTCAGGAAGAAATGAGAAAATAAATATGTGAGCTGTGATTGGGGGAATAGGTGATAAAACTAAAGAAATTGTTTTGGGACAGTTGGATTAATCTGGATACGGACCTTGTACTAGGTGAAAGTGAATTCATTTTAATCTCTCTCTCTGACTGGTGTGGTTAAGCAGGAAGATAATTTCCATTTTTCAAGTTGCATATTTAAGTGCTTAGGAGTAAAGGCTATGATTGTCTGCAACTCACTCTAAATATTTTCAGTAAAAGAAAAGAGTTTGTGTGTGCGAGTGTATATATGTGTGTCTCTGTATAAATTTGACAATTGAACAGCATGAATTTGGACTGTGAAGGTCCATTAGAACTTGGATAGATCCCACATAGAAGTAATAAATGGAAGATGAGTGCTTCCTTGTGATGACCAAATGATGAGAGGGAATACATAGAGGAAGTAATATCAGAAAACAGAATTTCAATAGATAATGTGGTGTAAGTATTCCAGTTATTCAAGACTTTTTACGTTTTGGGCCTCACTTTAAAATAAACACTGAAACTAAAAAAAGCAGTGGGTAAATGGTGGGTACTATATAGAAACATTTTTAGAGAAATGAAAAAGCATATATTTCTTAAATGATGATTTATTTTCCTGGTTATACCATGTATGCCTGCCTCTTCTGCCCATCTTTCTGCCTCTTCCACCTGGAGACAGCTAGATCACCCTTGCCTCCTCTTCTCCTCAGCCTACTGAATGGTCCTCTTCTACTTAATGTATAGTGGATACAGAAGGTGTGAATTTACTGTTCATATTATCTGTAAAGCTTCCAAGCTTCCCATTAATCACAGGCTGTTAGTAGGTTAGCTTTTGGGGAGTCAAATTAAGAACTTTCAACTGTCTGGAAAGGATTACTGCTCAAAGGTCAACCTATAGGTGCACTTTGTCGCTGACATATATTAGAATGTATTCCCACATGTATTTGTGTGCACAAATGTGCGTGTGTTAGATGGTTAGTTTGGGGGAAGGATCCTGTGCTCAGTGCCTGACACACAGCATGTGCACAACAATTTCTTAAATGTCTCTGCTTGCCTTCTTTACCTCTGCTTTTCAGGCCTCTATGGAATGAGAGAGCCACTGCCTATCCTTAAACTTGGTGCTTCTAACTCTATTCTTGGTCAACTTTTTTTTTCCTGCAAGGTAGCCACAGCTTCTTCAGGGTGAGTTCCATTCCTGGCACTGGAGGGTGACCCACATGGTGTAGCAGAACTCACCTGTCTCACTCACCGCTCTCCTCAGCAGTATACTTCATTGATCTGCCTATTCTACTCCCTGCCCTGTCTCTGGTGAAGCCTTTTGCTGCCCCTGCACCTCTGACCTCTACCCCAGTTCTGTATGCATAAATAAATCAATCTTTTTTTTTGAATATTTATTTATTTATGCTTACAAAACTGGGGAACAGGCAGATGTATGGTGAGTGAGAGGATTCACCAGAGACAGAGTGGGGAGCAGAACAGGCAGATGTACTGAAATATACTGCTGGGGGGAGCATTGTGCGGGTCAGGAGAGGTCTGCTGTGCCATGTGGGTCAGTTCCCTGGCCGGGGATCAAACTCGTGCTGCAGTGGCTTCAGAGAGCTTCATAATGTGGTATTTTAACCAGTTGAGCCTTCAGGGAGGGCCCTAAAGAAATAAATCTTAAAAAAAAAAAAATACAAACATCTTCTGGCTCTTTTGTAGCAGTCTGCTATTCTGACTCAGGGAAATTTTGTCTGTGTCCTCTCCTGCTTACTGCTCCAGCAGTTGCAGTTCTATGTCCCTGGCAGCTCTGGATGTTAAGAAGCATGTTGCTTCACCTCCAGAGAAAAGCACTCTTATGCGAGCAGAGTTAGCACTGCTGCTGTATCCTGGCACCACTTTCACTATCATCATAGCTTTTATCAATAACTGGGAACTTTTCTTGCCTTAGATACAATTACTTCAAAATGGAATATTGATACTTTGAAAGGAATTTATGTAACATAAGCTGCAGCACAACAAAAAAATACTCAGCACAGGTTTGTGACCCAGAGCTTCAGAATGAGAAAACACCACCTGAGGGGCTCCACCCTGGGCTGGCCATCTTCCTCTGCCTGTAGGTAACTTTGTTCTGAAATTTGAGTTTTTAATGTCCTCTCTTTAAACACAGATGTTTAAAATCCATGTGAAAAGGCATCCCATTTTAAAAATTATTCATGTTGCATAAATTCTTGCAGAGCTTTTTAATCCGTTGGTGATCATTATTATTTTTTTAAGTTTGAAGTTGTTTTTAAGTTCTACAAATATGTGGAAATAGCTCAAATGATTATTGACAAGTGAATGGATGAAAAACATTATTATCCTGTAAAGTTTTATGCAGCAATGAGATGAACAAACTACAGCTACACACTATTAAGTTCTTATCAGATAGAAGGAACCCCATTAGAGTAAGAAACCAAATGGAATATGGAGATGTTGATGAATTGTTGAGGGTATTATAACAAGGTGTTGTCCAAAGTAGTTCATTGTAGAACTGAAATTTGAATCCAGGTCAGCACTACTCTAAAGCCTTAATTACTATGGAATATTGTTTAATGTGAAAAAGACATTGAGTAGCTGTTCTGCATGTAGAGAAATCCGAAGTATTTTCACCTAAGCCAAAAAATGGTTCATAGTAGATTCTGCATAAGTTTCTGATGATTGGGTTCTAAAACATCCTTATTTTACATAGGAAGAAAGCAAATAAAGATCTTGTAGTGGCCTGAGCAAATTTCTGAGATAGTAACCAAAGCACATTTGACTGTACCCAACTCTTCTGAGCACTTATTGATTAGAGCATCTCCTCTAGTATTTTGCTTCCAGAAGTCTGGTGGATATAGAATCAGGATAACTTTGCCTCCACTGACACAGGTCAGAGGCCACCTTTCTCCTGGTAGAAATAGTTCTTTTCTTCAGCCCTGTAATATAATAAGCATAATTTTTTGTCCTTTGGCCTACAGTAGCAAAAGTGCCTGTGAGCTTTCTTTTATCTCTTGATGTCATGGACATGATTAACTTGTGAAAAAGTACAGGTGTGTTTGTAAGTCTTGGGTGGGATGTGGAGATTGTAAGGCAGGAGCTATTTGTTGCCTTTGACAAACTGATATTTATTGTAAATGTGGATGATTGTGCTGCATAAGAAGTTTGGTGGAGTGAGATAAAGTTGAAAATAAAGCCTGAAGCCTGTCTGTCTGTCCCCTTAAATTTTCCTTTTTCTTTCCTTTTTTTTTTTTCTGTCATTTGGTGTCCTGTAGTCCTCTGTGCAGGTATGTTTTTTCTGTTTCAATAAGTCATGAAAGGTTTCTCATCCTTTGTAAATAGATGGGGCTGTAGGGCAGAGTTCTGTGATCATGGGCTATCTGGTTTTGTCAGGTACTTTATAGGAGTAGCAGGAATACCCAAGTGAATTTGCTTTCACATTGTCATCACGGTGGTGTTGATGCTGTTTCTGTAAATATCTTAAAACAAACTTTCAGGGACACAGACACCTGGAGACTTGACTGCTTTAGTCTCTTACTGTAACTGCTTCACAGGGTCTCTGTTTAAACATCACCTTCTCAGAGAAACCTTTCTTATTCATGGCATCTGACACAGCCAAGTCTCTACCAGTCAGTGATCTGCTGCTTTTAAAGGTGTTTTCATTTCTTTATAGCTGTCTTCATTCTTTAAAACAAGAATACTTATTTTTCAGTTTATTTTCTCCAACAACTGTATGCCCCATTCCCACATACACATCCCTAAACAATGAGAACAGAACTAATTTCAGTTGCTCACTGCTAACTTAGTGCCCGGCATATATTTTCTGTAAATATTTACTGAACTTATGAATGCATTAATATAATTTGGTCTAATTAAGGATTTGATTTCCTTAACTGTCACATGATGAATCTGTTCAGTACTTTAGAGTTTTATAGTTGGTTTTGAGTATTTATTTTCCATGTGTGTAAGAAGTTAAATTTATTTTACTTAATTTACTATTTGGTACATAAAATGGATTAATTATAATCTCTGCTGTATGATATAGTATCGATGTTTCATGTAAATCTGACTTTAAAAATTGTTATTTTGACTTAATAATGTCATGCTAATATTTTTCCTCAAACTCAACAATAAGAATAAAAGCCAGGACTTTGACAACAAGAAGCTATTTTTTGTTGTTGTTGTTACATATATAGTAGCTTCTTTTTACATCATTTTGTGTACTTCATTTGCAATCCCCTTGGGCTTCCCATCACCAAATCACCCATGTGCCATTACCATAGTCCAGTGACAAAAAGCTATTTTTAACTAAATGCTTTACCCATACTCTCATACCACCCCTCTAACCGTTTTCATTTTGCATACATACCATTTTCTTCCTTCTCCTACTATCTTGCTTTATAATATCTAGGTGTATTTTAAAAGTATGTGTACACATGTGTGTATGCACAAAATTGTGATTATCTAAAACTTGTGCAATTTTTCAGTGATTTTTATAAGTGTCACACTACACATTGTCCATGCTACTAAGTGCTGATGCATTTCACTTGTTTTGGTAAACCAAATCACGCACTCACTGATCCAACTCATTATTACCTCAATCTCCAGTGTTTAAGATCTTTCATATTTTTGGTTTTATAAACCATTCTGAAAATACATATCCTTGTTGTCATATGAAAGTGTTTGATGAAAATGTGAGGGTGTTTCCTAGGAATTAAGTTACTGAGTCATAGGATACATGAAAGTTGAACTTAAGGAAATAATGCTACAATATTTTCCATAGTGGTTACACCAGTTTTCCTACCAGTAACAAGTAATGATCCTGTGGATTTTCTGTCCAACATTTTTATCTTTGATTTAAACCTTTTGCTTCTGACATGTTACTGAATTTTGGTCTTGGTTTGCATTTCTATGATAAAAAATGATAGGGCTTCTCTATTTTATCATTAGTGGTTTCTTCTAAAAATACCTCCTCATACCTTTTTTCATTTTTTTTCTTTTGTATTCTACTATTAATGATTTGTAGAAATTACTGAAATGTTAATAGCTGCTTGATGATTGCATATGTTGTGAAAAGTATTTCCCAAACTATAACTTCTCTTCACTTTTAAAGATCTATGTGGTGTGATAAACAAATTACTAATTTAAACATAGTCAAGGCAACATTTTCCTTTTCAAGTTAGTTCTTTTTGTATCAAAATAAAATTTCCATATTCCTGCATCCAAAATAATTGACTTCACAGTCTTGTCTGTGAAATCAGAAGGATCCCTAATATCTTTTCAAGAGGACCATGACGTCAACATAGTATGTCTGTTGCCTTTTTCACTCACTGTCCTGATATTTACACTAATGATGTAAAAGTCATGGTATGTGAAACAAACCTGTTAGTGTTTTGACATAAATCAAGGTCATGTACCCAGTTGACCTGTAGTTATTGTATTCAAGCTTACTGCCATTCTGGCTTAGTAAATAAAAAAAGAATGTCACTGATGAAGCGATGCATATTATCAGTGATTAACAAATACATATAATTAAGATTAAATCTTGCTTCTTAAGTGTGTGTCATTTAAGTGTTTTATGTGACAAAATAGGAATTGTGCATTCTATCTGGAGGAACAGGGCTTTGGTGATTGATTAATGAGCTTGTTAGATGGTCCCCCCCCCCATGGAAAATCATTTTTACTTGAAAGGATGATAAACTACAATAAATCAGATTTCGTTATTTTGCAGGTAATTTCTTAAAAATGAACTGAACCTTCTGATATGAAGGAAAACAAATAGCAATATTTATTGATGATGCTAAAACTCAAGCTTTCAGTCAAAGTTAGAAATCTGGAAATCTTGTCTGCAATGGTAAAATTGAGATCATTGCCAATATTAATATGATTTTGATGGTATGTGAAGTACATAGAATTCAAAGTTCTGAAAGTGACCAATGAATATCCCATGTTTTAAAATATAGAATGGGTATAATATTCACTCAAATATCAAATTAGATTATAGAATTTTATGTAATGAAACTATTAATTGTTAATAGTTTTAGATTCTACATTGCAACCAATGTTAAGGAAACAATTGAAAACAGTTGAGCCCTAGTGTACTCAAGAAAAAAATAAAAAAGATTGTTACAAATACTCCTTCCTTTTCCTAATATATATCTGTGCAAGATTAGATTTTCTGTGTATACTTTTGCTGAAACAACTGACCTTATGCAAAAGTGAATATAAGCATCTAATTATGTGAGAGTTTAAAAAATCTTGAAAAAGTCATCTTTCTAATAAGGAAACTTAGTTAGAAAATATATTTTTTTTAAATAAAAATGTGTCACTAGGGTTAATATGATGCTACTTCTTAGTGGCATTAAAAATAAATATATAAAACACAAAATTTTAATTTAAAATATAATGAACATTTCTACATATAACATATAAATAAAAGCTTTTTGGGTTTCTTAGTTTTTATAAGTGAAAGATATCATGGGACCAAAAGCTTGAAATTTCCTGGTATATTTTACTATATTTTTCTAATAAGATTTCTTTTGGGATAGTTAGCTATTTTTTTAAAAAAATATTTTTTATTTATTTATGCATATAAGAAATGGGGTATAGGCCAAGAGGTATGGGGGAGTTTTGACATGATTTGCCAAAGACAAAGTGGGGAGTAGAACAGGTAGATCTACTGAAATACACTGTTGAGGGAAACAATGGATGAAACAGAAAGGTCTGCTGTACCATGTGGGTCACCTCCCTGGCCTGGGATAGAACTCATGCTGCAGTGACTGGCAATAAATTAATAGTGCTGAGACTTAAAACCCTGCATCACCAGGGAGGCCCTAGTTTAATTATTTTAATATTTCAACCCTTGATCTGTCTATGTGTCCTGTACTGTTTGTGAATACCAAGAGGGACACTATGTCTTTATGAGCAGTAATTAAATTTAAAATATGTTTACACTTTTCCAGTCTGATGTAATAGCTATAGGTCAGATAACTTACATTTCATCTTTTCTTGAATGTTTTGTAAGTTTGTCTTTTTAGTTATCTATCCATTGGTTATTCATTCAGAAAACATTAAATTAAGCAAGTAATAATCTCGTGTTTTTCTACCAGTGAATTTTTTTTTTTTAAATAGGACCCGTTTCCTTCTTCTTCACTTGCAGGACTATAAAGTCCCATTCTTCATGTTCCCTATCTGTCAGATTCAATATTGTTGGTGAGGAAGTAATTGTAGGTCACTGTATCAATACAAGTATTCTTTTGATAACACTGCTAGGATGCAACCTTTTCCTACTGAAATTCTAGATAATTTCAACTTAATTTATGATTTTTTAATTTGGCCATCTGAGTGTCATATTCTAGCTGAAATGTCATGTTGGATTTTACACTTAACTTATACTACTTCTAACTTAATCAAGATATTAGATATGATAGAGGAAAGAGTTCCCTCTTTATTGAATAGCTACTATTAGTGGTGTGTTTCAGTATTTTAGCAGCTTGTTATGGTGATAACTGTATGATGATTTTTTTATGGGTAATGGGACAGAATTGAAAAAATACAAAAATGTATATATATAGCTCAAGTTCACAGCAGATTAAAATTCACTGTTTATCTGCAAAGCTCTTGCTTTTTTCCCATCATTGAGAGTGCCTCTATAAAAATTTTGAGTCCTAATAATATTATTTTACACGATGTGATTCCTACAATTGTTTTGTGAATAATTAGTTAAGGGGCAGATCAGACTTACATTCTGTTGCATCTCCAACTTTTATTTTATACCTCTAGTTCAGAAAGAAGGTTGGGTAGGGGAAGTTCCTTGTTTTTGAAGCCAGATGACTTTAAGGCCCTTCCTTGGTTTTTTAGCTGTGTCATTTTGTTTGAGTCTGAACTTTCCTGGTTCCCCAGTCGACAAAGTAGAGTTAATAATAGGAGGTATTTGCCAGTGTAATTTGGCTGGAAAAGCTATCAATGCAAAAGCTTTTAAAGCAGAGGTCTGTATCCTGAGGGCTTTATAAATGTTTAATAGAACTCCTGTATCTGCCTATCATATAAAAATTATGTAAAATTACATTTCTGTTATTCTCACCACTTGACTTTTGGGACTGCCTTTTGAAACTTTGTTATTAGCTAAAGTCATAGAAAATTGCTTGTATTTGATTTTGTTATTTCTAAAAATGGGTGTTTCATAATGTTAACTCATTTAATAGTTATTGGTAAAGTTATAGTTAAAAAATAAAATGGGGGCCCTCCCCGGTGGCTCAGTGGATTAAAGCACAGCACTAAGAAGCTAAGGCCACTTTAGCATGAGTTCGATCCCTGCCCCAGAGGTGATCCACAAGATGTGGCAGACCTCTCCTGACCCAGCTGTTGCTCCCCTCAGCAGTGTACTTCGTCATTTGGCCTGTTCTATTCCCCATTCTGTCTCTGGTGAATCTTCTCACCGCCCCTGCACCTCTGGCCTGTGCCTCAGTTCTGTGTGCATAAATACATAAATCTTTAATAAAATAAAATGAAATGAAAACTATCTAATTACACCAAAGAGTAAAAAATTAGTAAACCTAGATCTTGGTAATGTTTTCCTGGGTTTTCTTCTTAGGCTATCTTGGTGACACATGTTAATCTTGAACAGCCAGGAAAATGTTTTGTGTTGAAGTCCTAGGCCCACGAAGCTGGTATGAAGAGCTGACTAGAATGGAAAAATAACTGTTATTCTATTAATTTTAATGATGTTAAGTGCAAGATATATCTGTATGTCTATATTTCACATGCTTTGTGTCTATATAGACATATATATTTTTTTCCTGTGAATGCTTCCTTTCAGTGGGGGAAAAACTGTCAAAGTTGGGAGGTACAAATATGACTGTATTACAAGGAAGACTTTAAGAGGTAACAGTGTTTCCATTTAAAGAGCCATTTGTTAGGAAGAATCCTGCTTTGAGAAGACTATTTTCTGATTCAGAACTTTTCGGTAGTAGAAAGGCAGGTGCATTTGGTTGGTAATTTATTTCTATCTGCCTTCCTACAGTGGCAGTCTTATAATTGCTCCAGAAAATAGGTTTCTTAATTTTTTTTTTTCTCTTTTGGCTGGGAAATAAGCAGGAGTAGGTGCTAAGCACATATTAATTTTAAAAGTATCTTTTAGTCTACTTATGGAATTTATTGTGCATTTTCTAGAAAAATAAATGCTAAGTAGAATAAGTTCTGCAAGCTTTCTTTGTTCTCGTCATTCACAGATCAAACAAAACAACTGATCAAAGCTTGCTCTTTAAATATTTGTTAACTATCATAGGAAGATATCTGTAGTTAAAAATCAAGGACATAATACTAAAAAGTCTTAAGATGTAAATGAAAAATAACAACAAGAAACTTTGCTAATTTCTGTTTTGTTTTTTTTCCTTTGAAAGTCAATTTTGACTAAGTGTTAAATCTAAACCAATGGATTAATGGAAATATAACACTTCAAAAAGACTTTAGAGAATCCTTTGCACAAAGTATTCCCTCTTTAGTATCAGTTTTTGTGTGGTTGTTGCTTCTTGTACTCTTAAGTCAACCTGTTTTTCTTTCTCCAGCATTTAGGCTCTTTATGAGACTGCCTGTCCCCTGAGGGTTGAGCAGTAACCTAACTATTCTGGTGTTCTTTACCATATTCAAACATTTTAATTCACTATTCATTTATCTACACATATAGATGCATGTTTTACAAGCAATAGGTCTACAAATTTTTGAAAACAGGAGCTTCCTAATGCCTAATGCAAGAGCCTATAGAAGAAAATCATGTTTTATCCAATTTAAAAAGAACATACAGGGAACCGTTAATTGAACTTTGTTTAGCCCTGTAATTTGAAAAAGGCAAATCCCACTCATCAGTATATCCATTTTTAAAAAAAAAGGATTTTAGGACATCAAGAACACAAAAAATTGTTTTACACTCTGTCACTACAAATATCCTTTAACATATACTCAGAATTACATGAATTTTCCTTACTTACCAATTTTTCCAGTCTGTTACGGTCTCTGTACACAAAAGTGGATCAGCAACTGAGTGTATCATCTGATGTTGAGGGAAATATACTTTGCTTTCTGCCTAGTGTTGACCAGTGGGAAATGCTACATTAGCTCTCAAATCAAAACATTTAAAGTGTTCTATGAAACGTTGACATCTTGCCAAAGTCTTGAATGTCAAGTCCTGCAGATGTCTAGCCCTCTTAGAGTCTGCTGTGCAGTTGTGTAAGCTAGATCTGATTTGTGTTTAGTTTTACAATTTGTCAAGACCTGACTAAACAGTAATGAATGTAAAGGTGGGCATGGAGAGAAACCAAACAATTGAATGCTTCAGCTAGCCAGAGGATAGAGCTTTCCCATGCTTAGCTGTGACCTCTTCCTGTGAAGTGGTGGTAAGAATAGATTCTGTATTTATTGGGAAGTATTTTCAAGTTGTGATTCACATGGTTTTTAACTAACTCCTTGAAAGTTTTTGAAAACCTAAAAAAATACTTGAAAATGAAACAGACCAGAACATTTCCTACTTGTAGTACAAAGAAAGAGAAATATGGAGGTTTCACAAGTATGTCTTGACCTAAGAGTCTTGATCAACAAAAGACATGATAACTATCAAAGAGGAGAGAGTAAATGCTGTCTTCTTTGGAAGTGGGTGATTTACCCCTCTAACCTTACCCTGCTCAAGGGGTGGATTTGCGCCCCTTATTCTGATACAGTACCAGGCCTTGAATTGTTGCTGTTGGTCTCCAAACATTGTTTAGGTTGACCCTCTGCTTCAATCTGGGCTTTCTTTGACCCCAGTTGCTATGTTATTTTCTTATTTAACAGAACTCTTTATTCTTATGTAATATTCTGGATAAATCATAGTATATCTCTCAGGGAAAAGAGTCCCAATAGTCTGTACTCTGTCTGCTTTGAACTAATTTAGTTTTGGACATATATCAGCAACTTTATTCATCTTACCAGTTTCATTCTCTTTTTGTAGAATATACATTATTAACCATGCTTATTATTATTATCCAAAAAAATAAGACAAACTCTCCCTTGACCTAAATCTCTTTTATTAGGTATTACTGTCTGCTGGTCCAGAGACTACTGCACTATATCTACCTGCAACTCCTACCATCCCTACACTCTCCAGATTGAAATGGGCATGAGTTTTGCAAGTTTAATAAAAGTCTTGAGTTTTTGGAGCATAAAAGTACAAAACTGATAAAAAATTTAAATTAGTTTTAATTACCAATAATAAAAAAAAAGAGTTTGCCCAAAAATCTCCTGTCCTCCAGCCTAACAGGTCAGGTGATTGCTTAAATAAGAGATTGGGGAGTCTTATCCAAAGACTTAACCTTTCCTGAAAAGGAAGCCAGACAACAGCACAAGAATTCAACAGGTGGTGATGGAAGAGAGGGCCCATTCCAGGCTGAGGGCACAGTTTGACAAAGGCAGGAGGTGAGAGCATAGATGGTGTATTTGGAAATAGTACAGAATCTAAGGCAGTCACCATGCACCTGTTGGCTGGAAAGCAGGTAACTTTTTTTTTTTTGCATCCTCTGTCACCCCATATTGCCAGGGTATCTAGCTGGCTTCTGGGACATGGTACTAAAATGCTTGTGCTTACAATCCATGTACACCCAGCCCATTAAAGTTCAGCTCAGTGAGAAGGAGGATCTTCCAGATACAGGAAAGTGTTTTAATCAGTGAAAACTACTACTGTTTTACCTTCCTTCTACTGTTTTACCTTCCTTCTTCTAGCGCCAGAAATTTGGGCATCTTTTTTACTTTAATTTCTCTTTATTACTATTTTAAACTAATTTTTAATCCAATTCTTGCATTAATATGTGTCAAAAAAGTTAAGAATTTTATAAAATGTATGCTAGAGATGAGCAGTCTGAGCTCTTTTCTTATGCCCCTGTGGACATCTGTCACTTTTTAGTTATTATAGTTAGATGTCAACCTGTATGTTCTTATAAAAGTGTACTTTTTGGCTTTCTTTATCATTTCAGTATTATAAGAGCCAAACTTCATTTCATCAAGTTCTTAGTTATATGTGTAAGTATAAGCATGAAAGTGCTTTTTCCAACAGCTGTGTTTAGTGAAATATATAAAGCCCAGGTGCATGTTTGTCTTTATAACTTGTGCAGGATCCATGCTTATTAGCTTAATTGCTCAATAGGCTAAGGAAATGTGTGTTGACAAATCTTATTAAGAACTTTCTGCTTTATTTCACTGAGCGGCAGTTAACTCATCTGTTTTAGGAAGTTTGCTTTTGGCAGCTTAAAATTATTGTTATCTATGAAAAGTTTCGTATATGACAATAAACATTTTCAAGCTGTTTTATTTTTTACTCTTCTAGGTGAAACTGCCACCTAAAACCTAAATCAGATTCTGATATTGGTCTTTCTGTTTTCTTTTGTAGTTTTCCCATAATCTGTACATTATACCTGATAAACAAATGTCTTTATTCTTTTTAAAATACAATTACTTAGAAGGTAAAAGCTTCTGAATCATCAATAAGCAGGCTGGGATGGAGCCCAAATTTATGTAAAAAATATGTAATCCACGAACACATCCAGTAGTCACATAACTGAGGTCCATGTGACTGAGTGAGAAAGCCACTCTCATTTTTGTTGATAAAAATACATTTGGGGTGGGGTTCATAATTTTGGTGCTACCCTCAAGTGTGACACAGGGTGATTGAAATGTTGATCTTAGTCTTATCATACTTTAGAAGGGAAGGAAGATGTCTGTAGAGAATGAGCACCCAGTGCAGTAACACCACATAGCTTAAGCAAAGTGTCAAGCTCCTGCTCAGCACAGAGGGTCAAGGTGTAAACTTGACTGAGTATCAGTGCTGCCTTGCCCTTTCAGACATTGTACTTACTGATCATAGTCCCTTTTCCTATCACCTTTCAGTCCTTTCTTAGGATTTTCAAATAATCTATCAGAACTGACCCCTGAGAAGCAGCCTCTGATCATCTTTGCCTAAAGTTTCATCCAGGACATGATAAAAAAAAATACATAAATAACTATGGTGATGGCACACGGGTGAATTGCTGGTGGGAAGTCTATGGGGGATTACAACTGAAATGAAAAATGCACTAAATGAAGAATGATGTTAAATAAATAGATAGATAGATAAGTCAATAAATAGATAAATAGATAAATAAAAGCAATGAAGAAATAACAAATTTGTGTATTTTATAATGGAGAAAGAATCTGTGATTTTTTTAGAGTTAATCCAATATAAGGTATGTAGAGTGAGTTAAATTTTTATCAGCCAAGGGAACTAAGGATAGTTATATAATCTCTCTAATTTTCTGTTTCCTCACCTGTAGAATGTATATAGATTCACTTGCCCCATTAAAGCTGTTGGGAAGCTTAAATGAAATCATGAAATACTGTAGTGCCTAATTGCAGTAGGTAATTACTAACTGGTAGGGGTTTTTACTAATATGATTGTAGGCTGATTGTTACTATAATTTCTTGAAATTGTATTGTTTTCAAATATTTTGTAGATATAATTAAAATGGTATGTTTTCCATTTTTAATAAAGGCTTACAATTTGGAAAAATCCAAATTTAGTTAGGTCTTTGACTAGGTGACCATAGTTATGGGAAAGCTCGCTTAGATGACATACATAACCCTAGGACAAGTATTTCCAATTGTAAACAGAGTACCAGGCGAGAAACTCACAGCTACCCTGACTTGGGGTGCGCTGACAGTGTGCTGCATGAGGGCTCCTCTAGCCTGGCTTCCAGGACATCTTGGTGAGGAAGCTGAGTGTTCCTTTCCTAGCCCCCAGCCTACTCCATCCTCACAGTAAGCATGAATAAGTATGCTACTGTTTTCATCACTCTTGTCAGGTTTTTAGGGCTCTAGTATTTTTTTCTTAATGTAGGTAAAAATGTGTGTTCCTAAAAGGATCTTTCCATTGCCAGAAATTACTTACATCATAATTTAAGACTATCTAGAAGAATCTGACATTTTAAGTTCTAGGAGACTCCAAGTAATATTAAAGGTAGGGAACGCATTTTTTTCCCATAGGGAAGGGAAAAAAAAAAACTGATATGATCAGAAAAATTTGTTAATATATTAGTTCAGCTGTCAGGTTATTAAGCTGTTGTGTTCTGTTTGATTTTTATAATGACAGAGGGTTTTTTGACTTTAGGAAATATAATGTTTGAATTTGCTAAATGATGTTTTTTTCGATTTGCCAAACTAAATATCACTTATCAGCTCCACATATGAAATATGTGCTGTTTGCTAGGAGTTATGATGCTAACTCCCTTTATTTCAAAAACAAAACAAAAAGCATCACAGGATACAGTTGCTTCTGAAATAAAGAAATGGTATGGTTTTATAAAAGAAAATGATCATGGAGACTGTAGACATTTTTGATCTGATCTGTTAAGTCTCTTTGTATCTTCAGAGGCTAGACACTGGGGCCCCCTCCTCCAGACACCCTACAAAAATGGTGCAAAACAATGCCAAAATATTTAAGGGAAAAACTGATTATTAGTTTATACAATGGGAACATCAGTGCCACTAAAAGGGATAGGAAAAAACTCTAAGTGACCTTTGTTTAAAGTATAATACGGTGGTACAGACTATAAAAGAGCGAAGGAGTGAGGATAGTGCAGAGCCTCCTATAGCTGTTGACTCAGGCACATGCCACTGTCCAGGCTTCTCAGATCCTACATTGCATAAAGGGTGCAAGGGCAGGCACCTAGGACAGAGGGTACATAGCAGGGAAGGGAAGGACCTGGTGCTAGGGCTGCTGGCTGGAATCTGAGGCTCATCTGGTCACAGCCCCTGACTACTACAGAGGTTCAAGCTTAGTTGTCCAGAACATACGCCATCTCTTATTTCAGGCTGAGACAACTAAAACACTTGGCCATCTTCTCTGAGGAAGTGCTTTAAAACAGGAGTTTCAATTCCGTAGTCTAATGGAAGAGATCCATTGATACCTGTTGCTCCCGTCCTCTTTTACATCTATCACCACTCATACTCCCTTGATACTCCAAGAGCTACAAAAATAGCAGTTAAAAAATGTCATTACTAAAACACATAAAAAATTGGAAGTGAGGAAACAGAAAAACATAGTACAAATAGCAGAACAAAAAAAAATGTGAGAGGAACCTGACTGAGTGGAGTTGTGGAATTTTACACAAACTGGAAAAATTCAGTGTACCAATACAGTCAATACTGATAGAAGGTTAAAAAAAATCGGTAGACACAAAACAATAGAATAAAGATAATGAAAATATTAGGCTGCTACATTCAGAAATAATGAAGAAGCAGTATAGGGTCTCTTTGATGGTACAAGGGTTAAAGTTTCAGTTGTAACAAGCTTTGGCTAGCCACTGGATGAATTCAGTCCCGACCAGAGAGTTGGCACACGTGTCTTGCCTGTTCCTGCCCACAGCAGTAGATCTCAGTAGATCCACCTATTTTGCTCCCAACTCTGTCTCTGGTTCTCTCACCCCCAGCACCTTTGGTCTATATCCCAGGTCTTGAATGCATAAGTAAATAAAATATGATTGAGTCCTGAATAACAGACAGAAACAACAGAGACACTTACTGATCTGAACAACAAACTCCTGGAGAATGGAACAAAGAAGAAAAAATGAATTTAAAAAAATGAATAGTGTATGAGCTTTTGGGTAAATTAAAGAGAATGATATCCATATCATGTGGATCCCAGAAGAACAAGAAAAAGAAAGATATCAAAATCCTACTTAAGGAAATAGTATATTTTTTAAAAGTCTGACTTTAGGAAATGAATCAGAATTTGTGACCCAAGGGGCCATAGAGTTCCAAGCAAAGTAAGACCAATAGATATACACCAAACCCATAATAATAAAGCTGTTGATAACCAAGGATACAGACAAAAAATATCAAGAGAAAAAAAGAGTAACACATAAGGGAATGGCAGACTGTTTCAACAGAAATGCTACAAGCTCAAAAGTAACAGAAAGATACTCAAAGCACATAACAAAAAGACATCCTGTCCTGAATCCCCTACCCAAGAAGATTAATAATTAAGATAGAAGAAGAGTAAGGAGCTTCACTGACAAGCAATACCCAAAAGAATTATCAACACCAAATTGCAAGTGAGAGGAAATGTATTATAAAGCAACCGAAAGGCATAGGCAAAAGACCAGAGAAGGAAAGTAACATGTGGCCCATAAAACAGAGACTAGACCACTCAGTGGATCACACAAATAGTCAATCATATATTAATATCAGTAGAACCCTTCATCAAAAATAATGGAAGTAACACATAAAATAAGTACAGACCCTAAAAAGCCTAATAGACCTCAAAAAGGTTAATAATCACAAGATGAAACAAAATAAAAAAAGTCATTTCTCAATATTTAACTTATATGTAAATGGAATGGACTCACCAGAAGATTAAGAATGGTTGAATGGGCTTTAGAATAAAATCTAAACTACGTTTATAAGAACCTCATGTTATTGTAAAAGACAGGCTTAATTTTAGTATTAGAGGTTGAAAACAGGCAAACAAGCAACTGGCAATTAAAAAAAATATCAGGAACAAGCTATACCTATATCTCATAGTTAATGATAAAAAGAGATACAATATATTATGATTAAGGATCTAATACACCACGGAGAAATAACAGCTATCAGTATATATTCACTGAATGATGGAGCATGAAGATATATAAACACAATAACAGAATTTAAGAGAGATTTATGTAACAATGGAATAATACTTGCACCCTACTTACAACAATGGACATATCACCAATACAAAGCATAAATAAAAAGTAGTTGCACATGAAGAGCTAAGCCAAACAAATTTAACAGACCTCTATAGATCAGTTTATACAAAACTGTTGGGTACACCTTTTTTTTTTTTTTTTTTTCTTCCAAGTGCACAGGGAACATCTTCAAGAGTAGACCATACCTTGGGAAACAAGTCAATTGTTAATAAAGCTACAAAGATTGAAATTATATTGATTTACCTTCCCTGAACACAATGTCATAAATCTAGGAGTTAACTTTAAGAATAACAACCAAAAAATGAACACAGTAAGCTATTTCATAGCAAAAGGAAATCAACGCATAAATTAAAAAATACCTTGAACAACAAAAAAGAAGTTATCAGAATCTGTGGAATACAGCAAAAGTGGTCATAAGGGGGGGAAATGATTGCAGTACAGGCCATATTAAACATTTCACAAATATACAAAGTAAAACATTAATAAAAACATCTTCTGAAAAACAAAAGCCCAAGAACCATATGACTATACAAGTGAATATTTTCAAACCTTTAAAAAAGAAGCAATCTCCATCTTGCTCAAATTGTTTTAAAAATACAAGAGGAACTTTCCTTAATATATTCTATGATGTCAGCATCACCTATATACTAAAACCAGAGTAAGATAGCACAAGAGAAATATATGTAAAAGAATATCTGTAAAAACATTGATAGTAAGCCTTATACACCATGGTCAAGTGGGACTTATCCTGGTGATGCAAGGATAACTTAGTTTTCATAAATCAACTAATATAATATGCTCTATCAATACATGCAAAGATAAAAGTCATATGATAATGTCAGCAGATACAGAGAAAAAAAATTGGTATGTTTCAACAACTGTTAAGATAAAACTATGAGGGGAAATAGAAGGAGCCAACCTTCGTATAATAAAGGACATACTTTATAAACCAACAACAATGGTGAAAAACTAAAAGATTTCACCATAAGATTTGTCACAAGACAGCGAGTGCCATTGTAATTGCTTCTATTTAACTTTGTATGAGAGAGTTTAGCCACAGCTACCAGAAAAACATAGATAATAAAGGAAATCCAAACTAGAAAAGAATTTGTGAAGCTACCAAAATTTGCAGATATTACAGCTACACTATATTTTTTGAAGATCTTATACTATTTATAAAGATCCAAAAGATGCCATCAAAAGCTATTAAAAGCAATAAATCATTAATATGACATGTCACAATATCAACATTTTAAAAATCTACAGCTTTTATAAATTATGAACAAGAAAAAAATCAGAGATTATTTATAATTGTATAAAAAAATAAGATACCTCAGAATCAGCCAATAATAGCAGGGAAATAACTGTGCAACGAGAAATGCAGGATATTATTAAAAGGCTTAAATGGTTACATGAGGAAATAGAAGGCTATTACAGTCACCATTGGAGAGAATGGATATTAAGAAAATAAAGGCCTTTTCAGATAAATGGAATTTGACAGAGTTTGAAAACACTGTAAGTCCCTTCAAGACATATTGAAAGGAGCTCTTTATCGCTAATCTGACAAAGAAACATACACAAAGAACAAAAATGAACCAGAACCAAAAAAACTAAGCACAAAATGGCAGCAACTGACTTTGATATATCAATAATCACTCAGTGTAAATGGACTGAACTCAATTAAATTTGACAGTGTATCTATCTCCTTCAGTTAAAAAAACAGAATCTAGGCCCTCCCTGGTGGCGCAGCGGGTTAAAGCACAGCACTGAGAATCTAAAGCCGCTTCCGCATGAGTTCAATTCCCGCCTGCCCCGGAGGTGACCACATGGCGCGGCAGACCTCTCCTGACCCGCCCGCTGCTCCCCTCAGCAGTGTACTTCGTTGATCTGCCTGTTCTGTTCCCTGCTGTCTCTCACCGACCCTGAGCCTCTGGCCTGTACCCCAGTTCTGTATGCACAAATAAATAAATCTTTAAAAAAAAAAAACAATCTAATATTCTAATGTCTCCAGGAAATGCACCTAAATTCCAAAGGTAAACATAGACTCAGGGTAAAAGGTTAGAAAACAATCCTATAAACAAATAGAACTCAAAGGACAGCAAAGACAACCATAATTATTTATATAAAGCAAAATTGATTTCCAGTTAAAGTAATGTGATGAGGTGGACATTATATAATGATTAAGGAACAAAACATCAGGAAGATATAGGTGTAAAAAGAGGTGTAAGATATTTATTAGAAAGTTAAAATGAACTTTAAAATCATTGGAATAGACATATTTCTGGCAGGAAACTTTAACACTCCACTCTCACCCATAACAATCAATTAGAAGATAACCAAGGACATAATAGACTTAAATCAGTTAGACTACATGGACATAATATACATTTAGAGGGCAGTATACCCCCAAAGCTGAATACACATTTATCTCAAGTGCATGATCAATCCAAGATTGATTACAATGAGGTCACAAGGTAAATATTACAAGTTCATGAAGATTGAAATCATACCGAGCATCTTTTCTGACCATAAAGTTATCAAATGGGAATCAACCACAAAAAGAAAGCAGGGAAGACCTTCAGTATGTGGAGACACATTACTAAAAAAAATGCGAAATCAAAGATGAATTTAAAAAGTAGCTTCAGACAAATGACAGTGAGGACACAACCTTTCACAACATTCAGGAAATAGCAAAAGAAGTATTAAGAGAAGTACCTTGCAATATAGGCCAGGTTAATAAACAAGGATGAACAAAAATAGATAAACCTTATAGCCTACCTTGAGAAACTTGAGTAGAAGAAAGGAAATGATAAAATTAATTAGAAATAAATGCAATTAAAAAGATAGTCCAAAAGATTAATGAAACCAAAAGCTAGTTCTTTGAAGAAAAAATTTTTTTGAGATAGTGTTACTAAGAAAATGAGGGAGAAAATGAGGGAGAAGATT
The DNA here is from genome assembly GCF_000260355.1 of Condylura cristata. Lineage (NCBI taxonomy): Eukaryota > Metazoa > Chordata > Mammalia > Eulipotyphla > Talpidae > Condylura > Condylura cristata. The sequence continues at coordinate 1,668,304 of NW_004567104.1, forward strand.
CAAACAAACGGTCAGAGTGAAAGAGAAGTCACAGTTTCAAAGACTAATTAATAAGAGACCACCGTGAAGATAGGTTAATAGGCTCAATAAACTGGAAGAAATGGACGAATTCTTAGAATAACACAATCACACAAGTCTAAGTAGAGAACTGGAAAATATGAACAGACCAATCATAAGAAGGGAACTTGAAATAGTAATCAAAATTTCCAAAAACCAAAAGCTATACTCAAAGCCATAAAAGTCAAAACTGTATGGTACTGGAACAAAAACAGACTAATGGAATCAAATAGAACCCCACATAAATGTACAAGTAATCTTTGACAAAGGAACAAAGAATATAAACAGTTGTTCAATAAATGATGCCAGGTAAACTGTTCTGTGATATGCAAAAAAAAAAAAAAATATGAAGCTAGACTACTACCTTGCATCATGCACAAAAACTAATTCAAAGTGGATAAAGTAATTGGATGTAAGACCTGAAACCGTAAAATATATAGAAGTCAATATAGGGAAGAAACTACATGATGTACAGGTCAGTAACATCTTTAGAGATTCGTCCTACAAAGTAAATGAAGGAAAAGATAAACAACTGGGATTACATATAATTAAGCAGCTTTGTGTAGCAAAAATGTGCTAATGAAAACAAAGAGACATCCTACTGATAGGGAGAAAATTTTTGCCCAAAATACAACCAATAAGGGGCTAATCAGAAAGATCTAAAAGGAGCCCACATGTCTAAACAAAAGCAATTTCCTTTTTTTTATGATTGGTCTGTTTGGATTTTCCAGTAACACCTTACACCAGTGAGAAGGCACACAGTAAAAAAACAATAGCAAATGTTGGTAATGTTGTGAGGAAAAATGAACACTCCTACACTGCTGGTGGGAATGCAAAATGTTCTAAACACGATGGAAAGCTATTTGGAGGTTTCTCAGTCTATGAAAAATGAGGCTACCATATGACTCAGCACTCCTAGGAATCTACCCAAAGAAGACAAAAACCAATTCAAAAGGTTACCTACAGATCTGGGTTTATTGCAGCACTATTTACAATAGGTAAAAGATGGAAACAACTCAAATACTCAAAAATAACTGGTTCAAGAAGAGTTGGCATCTATACACAGTGGAATACTATTCAGCAATCCAGAAAGATAAAGTCTTGCCATTTGCGGCAACATGGATCAAGCTGGAAGGGATCATGCTTAGTGAAATAAGCCAGAAGGGAAAAAAATAAAACTATCAAATTGTTTCACTGATACAAGGAATATGGGAAAACAAGGGATCAGGAGCAAAGTAATAGCAATATAATAAATAAAACAAAATCAGTAGGCAATCGTAAATCAGAGACATACTGCAAGTGAGGGGGAGGAAAAGTGATCAAAATAGGAGCGAGAAGAACACAAGAGACTAAGGTGATGGTTCACAGGTGAATTGAAGGTAGGAATTTTACATGGACTACAGCCAAGAGGAGAAAGCTCACATTGTATGTACAAAAATAAAGAATGATGCTGTACACATAGACACATACACACATATAAAACTATTTAAAAATAAAAAGCCTAGGAGAAACCAAACAAAGAATCAGGAAATCCAGTAGAACACGAGGTCCAGACTTGTAATGGTTTGGAGAGGGATTTGATTAGCAGGAAGGGTATACCAGTGAACTATGTGTGGGTGCTTTGTTGGCAGGAGTGCTATGGTAACTACACCTGAAGGGGGATCCTATACTTTCAAAATACCAGCTGCAGTGCATAATAATAGTAATGGAAAAATTGGAAAGCCACACCTAAAAGGATGAACTTAGATTACCTACTAACATTATACATACAGCTAAATTCCAAATGAGTTAATTATATAGATATAAGACCTGCAAAAATAAATATGTAGATGACTTAGGTGATAAATTTCACAATATCAACAATAAAGGTATTTTTGGTGACTTAATACCAATGGCAAAGAACTTGAACAAGTAATCAGTTGTAATTAACCCCAAGTTAAATAGATTCTAAATAGCTGAAAGGAATACAAGATTATTAAACTGACTCTGTATTAAATAGGGAAAAAATGCAATTGGTAATGGACTAAGGGCCCCTTGATGTCTGTCTATCTATAATTCAACAAATAAACCCAAAGAAATCAATTAGCAAATGAACAGTAGCTATGAAGTTTACCAAAGAGTATAATCAGAAAGCCAAGAGACATGAAAATATGTAATCATCATGCCTAAGAAGAGAGATGCAAATTAAAACTATGAGATACTCCCTCAGACCTGTGATAAAGACACAATCCAAAAAATACCCCACAACAACTATCGAAGAGGATGTAGAAAAGGAACCCTGTGATATTGTTGATGGGGTATGTGAACTGGTGAATACACTCTGGAATGTAATCTGGATCTACCTTAAGAAATTAAAAATGGAATTACCAAACATACTGGCAATCCCACTCAGGCCATACAGCCATAGACTATGAAGCAAGCAACAAAACATCCATATATATGTTCTAAGATTTTTTAGCTGTATTATTAGTAGCTCAAACATCGAAGTGGCCTAAATCTCCATAAAGAGGTGAGTGGATCACCATACCAAAAATATACAGTACACATATACACCATAGAATAAGACATCGTTACAGGCAGGGATGAAAATCAGCCATTTTCAACACAAAGGGGGGATTTTGGGGAAAATGCTACAGCAAACCAAGTCAGAATGATAAAAACAAATATTGAACATTTACCTAACAGATGATACACCAATGTAAAACAGTCTGTAATACAAATGTCTTGAAGGTTCTGAGGTTAAGAAAGAGAAGAAAGGTTAAGGAACCAGGCTATACAAGGGTTGATGACTTCTCAAGAATCATTTGGAATGGTTTATAAATGATCATGTTTGGAATGCATTTCTGTGTAGTTTGTTTGTAGCTTTTATTTGACAATTTCAATTTAATCTTTTACTGTGTGCCAGTTGGATGTTGTAATTAGTCTAAATATTTATAGGAGCTTGCTGCTACATATTTATCTTTTAGATAGTTGAAACTTGTGGCTCTGTCATCCTGGATATGAGGGAGGCAGTGTGTGTGTTTAAGAGTAAGGTCACTGGTGTATATCGCTGTATGTAATGCAAACTCAGTCAGATACTCACTGTGTGTCATTGGTAAATTGTTTAGCCTTTTATTCATGAGCAGTCTTATCCTCAGCATGATCTACACAAAAGTAATGATACCTACTTCAAATTACTACTGTGATGGTTTGGCATGTAGAAGAGCTGAACAAATACCACCTGTTAGTATATCTTAGTTTCTTGATCGATAAATGGAAAAATTGGAGACTTGGTCTTACTATCTCTAAAAGGTTAGGTTTCAAACTTGGTTTTGAAATGCAGTTTACAAATGTCTTCATTTTATCATAGTATTCTTCTGATCAGTGTGCAGAATAAGTGTGATCTGGACCAATTAGCATAAATGAGATTCAAACACATTTTTATTCTCCAAGTTCCTCACTCCTGGGCCTACAGCATGTAAACAGTAATTTAAACTATTTCCTTTTCCAACTTCGTTCTCTATCTTGCTTTAGATATTTTGTGTGTGGAGAGTATCCATCCCCTCTGAGCCATGAGTCCTTGTGCTCTACAAAATTGTTGGATTTGGTTTATTTGAAGGAACAAAATAGAAATTTTACCCAACTTAAACCCACATTGTGATGGATCAGAAAGATATGGAAACCATAGATACTTTACACACTGGCAGTTGTTACTTTTAAAAAGTTCTTATCTCTTTAGATACTTAAGAACTTTTAATATGTTCCATACACATAAAGATCTGATTAAGAAAGTTTCTTACTGTCTTCCTGAAGCAGGAGAAAAAAAAGATTAAGGAAGTGCAGTCTTAGATTGACCCTACATTAAATTCCATGCTACCCCTTTCTACAGGAATAGGTGAATTTTCACTTTTTGGTGCTTGTTGAGTGACTGCTAAACCTCTGTAGCTTTGAAATTTTTTTCTCTACTTTGTTCACTTTAGATCTGACAGGGCTGGTCGATGCTGCTGTAAAGTAGAGAAGGTATGCACTAGAACTTTGGACCAAATTTGTTGTTCTGTTTTTCATTACCTTGGCTGCCTGTGAATTGATGTTTTAAAGGCTCTGATGGGGCTACAATGTAAACCAGGTGAAGCCATGCATGTTGAATGCTAATGAATATTAGTAATTATTTCTATTGATTTTTCTAAGTTAAGATTATAGTATTATGTAATTCATACCCTTTAAAGGCCTATATTAGAGATATATTCTAGAGATATATGCTAGAATACTCCTGGAGTATTTAGATATATCTGCAAAGGGGAAATGTTTGTGCAAAGAAACACCTGGAAAGTTATAGATGAGCAGGAAAGCTGCTTCAGTAATAAGAATTTTGTTGATTGGACATAGTCCCTTTCTCTTTGGAAATCATAATATCAGAACATGTAAAAGAGCAGCATATCTGAGACAATGTGAGGTAAAATGCATTGTTTAAGATTTAGAGAGCCTCCACGCAGTCCGAACTGTAGGGTAAATTTGCATTCATGTTGTATTTGGCCATCTGTTCCATCGATTTCCTTTTGTGCCTTAGTTGGAGTACCAATTATGCACTTTGGGCATTTCTCAGGTAGACCTGGACAACAGAAGGTGCCTTTGGGTCACCCAGTCACTGCAGGTGACTAGCCCACTGCAGGTGCCTATGGTGGGCTAGAAAGTCCCATGGAGTTAACAATTAGTGTGGTCACTAAAGCCTTCCTACTTTATAGGAAGTGTGTGTTTTATTAGAAATAGTTAAATGTGTTGAATTAAGATACTTATTTCCCTAACTGGTAAGTGCATTTACATATATTAAACACTTTGTATATATTTATTATCAGTAATAAATAAAGTAAATTTATTTATCAGAAAGAAACTCTTGGTAAAAGAAGTGATATCAATTAGATATACTTTACGAAAGAGAAACATTAATATATAGAATGAAAGAATAATCAGCATGGTTCTTGTTTAACCTTTTTTGTTTGAATTGGGTTTGTTGGTGTGCAAAAGGACTACTACTAAGGTCTTTGAGAACAGTGCTCCTGGTCCATGTGGACCAGGAGGGATAGGCACTTCTTTTGAACTGTGATATATTTTCTTCTTACCTTTCAAATTTGAAGAGAAACTTTATGAACTGAGGTACATTACCTCTCAGGAGAAATTCTTTTTTTTTTATGATTTATTTATTCATGCATACAGAACTGGGATATAGGCCAGAGGTGCAGGGGCGGTGAGAGGGCTCATCAGAGACAGAGTGGAGAGCAGATCAGAAGAGAGACAAAGTACACTGCTGAAAGGAGCAGCAGGCAAGACAGGAGAGGTCTGCCATGCAAGGTGGGTCACCTCCCTGGCTGGTATCGAAATCATGTTGAATTGACTGTGGCTCTGGCTAGCTATGTAATGTTTTGTTTTAAACCCATTGTGCCAGCAGGGAGGGCCTCAGGAGGAATTCCTTTGAAGATATTTCATTTACCAATGGTTTAACCAAATTCATTGTGAGTGGCAAAGGGGTGTTCATTATAATTAAACTGGATGCCAGAGTGAACACAGTTTACTTCCAAATAGTATACTCTGGATGAACAGAAATTTCCGATCTAAAACCTTAAAATGAGCCTTAAGATAGGCTCAACTGTGTCCTTTTTTATAGATGATCTGTGTTCCTTTCCCCCCTTTAAAAGATTTATTTAGTCATACAGATCTGGGGTACAGGTCAGAGGCGTGGAGGGTGAGAGGATTCACCAGAGACAGAGTTGGGAGCAGAACAAGCCGACTGATGAAGTACACTGCTGAGTGGCCTAGTCAGGAGAGGTCTGCTGTGCCAAGTGGGTCACTTCCAGGGCAGGCGGGTATCAAACTCATGCGGAAGTGGCTTTAGCTCTTAGTGCTGTGCTTTAACTCACTGGGCCACCAGGGAGGGCCGATGATCTGTGTTTCTCAAGAATCCTTTCTTCTGCTACTTAAAAGAAATACTTTTCAAAATAATAGGTTAAAATGTTCTGACTTACAGTTTAGCCCCAACTCTTCTTCAGCTGTTTGTTCTCTTTTCTAATTCTCGATAACATCTCTTTGCTATTTTATTCTGTTCTCTCTTTCCTGTAGTCCCTCTTTTATTTCTACATTCACTATATATTAATTCTCTAAAACCTGATCAGTTGTATGTGAGGTGAGTACTGTGAATGTACCCCAATTAAATGAGGGCAGTGAGGTACAGATTAGATATACATCTTGCCCAGGGTCATAAGCTGGTTAAGGGTCAGCACTGAGATCAGGGCATGTCATATGATCTGTCTTAAACAAGCACCCTTTGCTGGGCTTCTGGATATTAAGAAACACTGCTGTGAATTATTATTGGGTAGTGGTCAAGAGGAGGCCCAAATATGGATATTTTGGAATTGACGGGCAAAGAATAGGATATTTATGCATAAATCAAGGGTACAGAGATAGATTAACTATTCAGGAGTATACACAGGCTCTGTTTTTTTTAGAACTTAAGTCATTCCCACTTTGAAATATCTCCTTTTCCGTTGTTGTCAACATGTAGAATATCTAAAAATATGCCTGCTGATTGGTATCTCCCCTGTTTGCCTTAAAATGATGTGCCTCTCTTTGATTTTAAACTGGAGAACATTCCATTCTTGGAGCTGAGTGTCCATGAAAGCCAAACCAGAATGAACTGTGGATGTGATATTCACAGTTTGCTCGATAGTAAGCATGAGCCACTATGTCTCATGAGCCACTAGATAACGTTTGTAGGGTATAATTAAAATAATTAATATATATGTTAAATGGTATATCTTTGTGTTCCACAGAACTGTTACAAGGTGTCAGTGGGATAGCACTCACCAAGTGTTAGTACAGTGCTTCAGGTGTAGAAAGCATAATAAAAGCAAATTATTAAATACTAGAAAAATAGCTCTGAACAGAGACTGCTCCCAGTTCCCTACCTTACAATATATTTTGGCACCTTTCCACATCTGTTTTCAAAGCTCTGCTATTTTCTATTTAAAATAGTTGCACACCATAACATGAAAGGATAGATTCATGATATAGTTTTTTCTTTTTAGCTTTATTTATTTATGCATAAAGAACTGGGGTGCAGGCCAGAGATGCAGGGGTTTCACCAGAGACAGAGTAGGAAGCAGAACAGTCAGATCAACAAAGTGATCTGAGAGGAGCAGCTGGCAGATCAGGAGAGGTCTGCCATGCCATGTGGGTCACCTCTGGGGCAGGTATCGAACTCATGCTGAAGTGGCTTTAGCTTCTTAATGCTGTGCTTTAACCTGCTGTGCCACCATGGAAGGCCCCACAATTTAGTTTTTAGAGTATAGACATAACTTTTCTCAAAGTAATGTACCATGGATTGATTTCTTATCTCTGCAGATCATCTTCTGTTTTTCTCCTTACCTATGGCTTATAGCATGAAAAAACTTTCGAATCTTCATCTTATCTTCTCAAATGTCCATTTATAGACTGCTCCCTCTAATTCCCCATATCTCCCCTCAAATTATTGATGACAGTTTTACAGGATTCCTCTTTCCTAGGAGAGCAGAAAGCATGTAGTTGGCTCATCTTAACATGTCCCTCTCTAGAAGGAGGAATATGAGCAGTGGTCCTGTTTCTTGCAGGTTTCCAGGTAGGGTTTCCTGTGGCCTGATGACACCCTCTATCTCTGTTTCGTCAAGGGCATTTCTGTTTCTGTGTGTCTAAGGTGTATTTTCCTTTTAGTTGTTTTGGGTAAAAGTTTCTCCTGGTGAATAATTAAACGGTGGGGTGCCTCTGAATTCAAAGGGCCTTTTCAAGTAATATGGGGGTACTTGGAACAGGGCTTTGTGGCCCTGTAAATTGAAGGTGGCAGTCAAAGGCAAGGACAGTCTGCTTTGAATGAGTATAACAAATTCCAATATAAAGTGACATTTAATTCTTCTCTGTGCCTGATACCTGATTATCAGAGTTCCTAGGCTTCTGGATAGCTTCTTTATGACTGTGTGCACAGGTACCCTTGGTTTTGGTGACATCTTAACTTTCCCTCTCTCAATTTCTCCTTTCTCAGTGCTTTTGTTTGCAGCACAACATTGCTGTGGAAAGTTTGTTTATGAGTGCTCCTGGAATTTTCAGAGGCTTATCTGATTTCTGTTGAAATAATTAGATTTGTACCAGTGTCCTCAATGTTTCAGGCATTCAAAGTCCTCTAGTAAAATGAAGATATGAACTTACAAAATAAGAACGTAAACAAATCTGGGAAATATTTGAACCTTATCACTAAACGATGTGGAAATCCCAGAAATAAAAAAGAAATAAATATTTTCTGTTAGAGTAACAATACCATCCACATGGGAATCACATTGTTGAGTGAATGAGTATAACATTAAACACAGTTTGCCAAGACTATAGACATTATTAAAATGATATTTGCAGGATTATGCAAACTATAGTTCTGGGGAGTGAATTTTTGACTTCCACCCTAGTTTCGCTACATAAAAAGTGGAATGGGAATTATGTTGAGTTTTTAAAGTTAGGTTCCTAACATTGGTGAAGCATTTCAGTGCTCAAGAACTTTTCTGATTAAGTCTCTGGAAAGCTCATCCCAGAGCACATTGTGAGTTAGTTTCCTATATCCTTTAAATGAAGAGTTTATTTTGACTGTTAGTGCAACCATTAACTAAATATTTCTTATTGGCTTCATTTATTGTTTTTTGACATTGGTTGGAAAAGGTTGTATTTATAGAAAGGGGTAAAAAAAATATGGAATGCTGGGCCCTCCCTGGTGGTGCAGCAGGTTGGAGCACAGCAGTGCGAAGCTAAGCTTAACAGTGGCGAAGCTAAGTTGAGTGGTGGGGGCTTCAGTGCGAGTTCGTTCCCTGCCCTGGAGGTGGCCCACATGGCTTGGCAGACCTCTTCTGATCACCAGCTGCTCCCCTCAACAGTGTGTTTAGTTGATCTGCCTGTTCTGCTCCCAACTCTGCCTCTGGTGAATCTTCTCACTGCCCCTGCACCTCTGGCTATGCCCCAGTTCCATATGCATAAATAAATAAATCTTAAAAAAAAAATGGAATGCAACTAGAAAATGTTGATCATTAAAATACTTGGCTAAAAAAATTAAATACATATCTTAATCAAATTCAAGTTGTTAAATATGAAACCTCCCTCCTTTTCTCTTTAAAATGAAATAATGCTGGTTAATATAATACTTCTCTCTTTATTCACCCAAAATTCTATATATGAAATCTTTTCTGTTTAAAAAGAAATAATTCCAGATTTATATAGCACTTCACTTCCAATTTCATCATGAATTTTAAGCAACAGTTATTAACTTGTGAATATGTATTAATCATTAAAAATAGGGATATATGAAAGTAAAGTGTATACCTGGATTCTTGTTTAGCTGTACAGGGTTTTCCTCTGGCAGTTTCTTACTTGTAGTGTAGCTCAGTTAAGCACTAGGGCAGAATAATAAGAAATGAACCTTGGAAAACACAGAGTTTGTTTTGGCTCAGTACTATCAAGAAAACAGCTGTCATAACATAGCTCTTCAGAATAGTCTCTTCAGTTTTTGGTGTGCATATTCTTTTTATCAGCTGCATAGCTAAATACTTAAAAATGCTCTGTGATCCCAGTTAATTTATTAATTTTTCAAACCCAGTAAAATGGGTAAGAGTATGTATTTTGTATTATTATCAATCTTAGGGTCTCTTGGTGTAAGTTTTAAGGTGTTTTAACCTGTATTGTGGAAATAATTTTCTGTTTTGAGCTGAGATTTTCAATGAGAAATACTAGAAAGCATTTCTTAAATTTCAGTTTTTTTTTAACTGAAGGAACATTGATTTGCAACATTGTATATAATTCAGAGATATAGGTTCACACCTTAAGATACAAACTTTTTAAAGTTCTCTAAATCCTGTAAAATAATGTGAATTGTGATGATGATGATGTATCTGTTACTACTTTTAGAGTCAGTTTTCAACAGAACTGCTGTGGATTACTGACCTTTTGTGGAGTTAAAGTTAATTGAAGAGAATTCAGTCTACACTAAAAGCATGGTATTGTTTTAATACATAATCAAAGAATTAAATATTGTAAGCAAACTGTTCTGTTTTCTGTGATGGGTTAATTTGCTATTTGTACAGAAATGAAAACTTTTGTTTATCTCTCTCTCGCTTACCTAAGGTAGGGCTCTAACACCCATTCTGTATTAATACAGCAGATTGTTCCTTGGATCTCACTCATGACTTCATTCCTATTAGTAGGTGGTTTTTTTTTTTTGGTTTGGTTTGTTTTTTCATCCAAGTGTTACCAAGATTCACAGGCTTTCAAATGCTTTTCATCTGACCTGTGAAGAATTTGTAAATGAGTCACTAATATTTGTAGGACGTTTGTTCTCAGCAGAGACCTTTTGCCAGATGGAATGGAGACCGCAAGGAAATAATATGAGATATATCATAGATGTAAATATGTATAACTGAAGCCACAAAGTATATCATTCCAACCTTGGGTAAGCAGCACTTTATTAAGATACAAATGTACGAACATAAAATAAAATATTAACACATTGTGCCCTATCAAAATAAAAAACTTCCACTTTCATTAGATAAGAAAATGAAAGGCAAACCAGAGATTGGGAGGAAATATTTATGATACTCATCCTCATCCTTATAACACTACAGAAACTTAGATTATAAAAATAACTGAAAGATTTCAACAGTTCATGAAAGATCTTTTACTAATGAATATATGAAAAGATGATCAGCATTTTAAGTCAACAGTTAAATGCAAATTAAAATAACGAGATATCTCAACCCATTAGGATGGCAAAAAAATAATAGACAAAACAAGCAAAACAAAAACCAATTGCAATACTATTGACAAGACAATGAAATAGTTGAGATTTTTATGTGTTTTTGATTGAGATGTTTGTACTTTGGAAACCAGTTATTTTAAACATTTATAGCTACTTTATGAGGTAGTCATTTTATTGTGAACTAAGAGAAAGAGAAGACTTTTGCTGGAATCTTATAGCAACTTAATTCGTAGTAGCTCCAAATTGGGAAAAGTACAATTGTTATTTAAGAAATTAAAATGAGTAAACAAATTATGATGCCCTATAGTGTAGAGTGACATTCACAAGGGATATACACGCTGTGTTTCCATGAAGAAAAAAAAAATGCAGTTGTGTATGTAAAATTTCTTCAGTGACAAAAGTCAGAATTGCAGGCATGTGTGATTAGAAAGGAGCTTTCATATCATATGATAATATGTTGGGTTGATGATGATTGCTTGATGCCAAAAATCATTGAATTTACATTAAAAATTTCCATTTTTTGTATATGGCTTGTATCCTAACCTGAACTAAGTCAGTATAAAAGTCAGGGATGTAAACTTGTCCTTGGAGTAAAAATGATGTTAGATAAACCACATATTTAAAGTATATGCAAATGATGTGAGCTGTTAGGGAAATGACAGAATCTGCCTCGTAGGAGCTCTTAGAAACAGTTGGGTGAAGCAGAATGATTTTCTAGGTGATGGATGGCTTTGTGTTTTGAGGATTGAAATTGACAAATATCAGAGATTAAACTGGGAAAAAATATTATTCCAAATATGGTTAACATTTCAGTTCCAGGGGTCAAGATAAGACTAACAAAAGACATATTTTTGCAAATATTCATACAAGTTGAAGTGGTTTTCCTTAATCTATATGTCATTTTTCATCTCTAGTATCACTTTACTCTTTCAAGACTTAGCCTGATTCTGTCTCTTAAGTCCCCCAGATACTCCAGGATAAGCATTCTTCGCTTTTTCTAAATTACTGTGTCACTGTATACTGTAGCTTAGTTTTTCCCAGATTAGGTCTTATGTATTAAATATGTATCTATCTTCTCAGAAAGTATTTCCTGGGTAAAGGTAACTTTTTCATCATTACCCCAGGTAAAATGGTGAATTCACAATCAAATGCTAGATAGGATAACTTTGGATGGAGGTTTAATAGAGGAAGTAGAGAGGACAACTGTTAGAATGAAGATTTTTTATATTAAGTGTTTTGGGTATGATAGTATCTTTTAACAGTAATTATTCCTTGGTAGGTGTTTTATCCTGATTATACAGATAAGTATATCAAGTAGGCAGAGGCTTAGTAACAAGATGAAATTCTTTTCAGTATATCCCCTTCACTTCCACTGTTGTTTTATATACTCGTTTTGTACTGTCATTGACAAATAAGATGATGCCAGTGATGACATCAGTAAATCATTGAATGTACTCTTAATGTAGACCTAGTCACACTGCATATTAATTCATTTAATTTCCATTACTAAGGAAAATGTGTCTTAAGAGTCATTAACTTTGTCAGGGTCCTATCTAAATAAGTGGTGGATTTTTAAGATTTGCAAATTATCTGATTGCAAAGATTGTATGCTTTGTGTTTATTGAATGAATGACTGAATTATCTCTAAAATATGAAGGAGATTTCATTCATCCTCTGTAGAGGATGACACTATTTTTTAAATGAAGCCTCCTTTGAGCTCACCTAACTAACCTTTGACCTGGAGGGTGGATTCATTAGGAAGAATGCTCCAAGCAACTGGTAAGTACTGCAGTGTCTTTCTTCTATAAAAGGAAAGTTCACACATTTAAAATCTTCTTGATGTTAAATCATTCCTAAAGTCCAATGATAGGATGAAAATAAAAGTGTGTGATCTTGTAAGATTGAAAATGAAATTGTAAAGTGTACAGTCTCCTTTGGGCCAAGCCTTTGCAACCTAATAGTTGATCTTTTCCTCTTCTTTTGAAATCCAAACCACAAGATCAGATGTAATATAATTGAATAGAAACCTCCATTGCCTATTTTCCTGTTTGAAAAATGAAAAGTCTAAATGTGATATCCATGTGATGCTTTTTCGAAAGAACAGATGGAAAACTTCAGTGAAGAATAAAAAGCCAACAATTTAATTTGGGCTGAAGACAAAGATTCAAAGGAATTGAAAATTAATTAGATCCAAAATCCTAAGACTAGTATTTCAGTTTTCTTTTTAAAAGAAAATGTGAGGAGCTTGTTTTTTCTGTGAATTAGTTTAGCCACATTATTAGTATAAATATAAATATAGTAAATTACCTACCAGAATCGTACTTTCCTAGGGTGTGAGTTAAAAAGTTTTTGCTGAGGAACCAGAAACTGAAGCAAGGAGAATGTGAAAGACCTAATAGAAGAGATTTGATTCTACACTGCTGGTCAGCAAACTGGGATTTTAAACTAGGTTTTGTAGAGTTTGTTGAAGATTCTGTTTCATAAATATTAGGGTCTCTGTATTGAAATTAGTTTCTCCTATGATTCCCCAAACCTTATGAAGCAATGCATTTTTGAGCATTCAGGGAGACTGTGAGTTCAGTACTATATTGTTACAGCAAACTCAAAACTAGTTTGAAATCCCAACAGTAGATATAATGAATGACACCTAATATGCAGTGCCCAATCTAAATTGTGTGTGGTAGAAAAGGGGCACTATTTACAATTATGCCTGGAGAGCAGTTGAAAACTGGTGGTATACCAAGACATAAGGTTGCTCTGCTCAGGGTGTTCACAATTAAATGTGTAACAGAATCACCTAGAGAGACAGTTAAAGATTTTATGTCTCTATCCCCATATTTCACATTCAGTAGAGCAGAGATAAGAATATTGCATGCCTACTAACTTCTTTGGTGATGTTGATGCAGCTTATCTGGGGTTACCTAGTGATGTGAAAACTACTGTTCTATTTAACCGGACTTGCCACCAGAGTACTTGTGTTGTAATTTTCAGTTGAAAATTAACTATACTCTGCTACTGGGCAGTCTTCTGCAGGGAAGGATACCCAAAAGGAAGGGGAGAGAATAAGCTTGTGTTGACTTCAACTTTTGTCTCTGTGCACTGGTGTTCTCCCTATTTCATGATAGCTCATGCTGTGAGCTGAGGCAGCTCACCTGGTTCCAACTTTACCTACAAGGAAATACTGAAAGCAAATAGAATAAACCTTATTTCTGGTTTCTTAACACAGAGACACAGGTTTAGGGGGGCCTCAACACCTAAATTCACTCTGGCTGCATTTCATAAAGTAGACATTTACTCAGGCAACACTTTGCTACTGACATTTATTCAGTAGTAACTTAAGGAATATGATGGGAAATATCTTGAATTTGTTTCCTTCTTCCTTCATTCCTCCCTCTCTTCCATTCTTCCTTTCTACAAAAACATTGTGATTTTTTAAAAAAAACATTTATTATTTTCCCTCTCATTAGTTGATTTTGATTTGAATAAGCAACTTATATTTTATTAGTAAGGCAAATGTGAATGTGAAATTATCTCGTAGATCAGTAGTTGTCAAGGTGTGCACCCCAGGCAAGCAGTATCAGTGACATTTTGGAATTTTTAGAAATGAAAATCCCCAAGACCCAGCCTAATTTTTGACTCAGAAGTTAGGGATATTGCACCTACCTACTACAGTCTGCAAAGGTATTAGAATGTCTGAATTACGGTTTCCAATGGCCTGATACCAAGCTACCTTGATAAAATATCTTTATAATAATAGTAAAAACAATAATGTCAGTAAATATTTTGTTTTTGTTTTTAAAGACTTATTTGTGTATACTAGAACTAGTCTGTAGGCCAGAGGTGTAGGGGGGGTGAGAAGATTTACCAGAGACAGGGTGGAGAGCAGAATAGGCAGATCCACTGAGATACACTGCTGAGGGAAGTAGTGGATGAGAACAGTCTGCTATACCAAATGGGTCAGCTCCCTGGCCAGGGATTGAAATCATACTGCATTAGTTGGGAAAATTTACTCCCTGCTCCACCTAAACATTTTCTTTAACACTATTAAAGACTTTGCATATGGTTTTGTGATTACTCATAGAAAGGGAATGAAGCTCAGGGAGTTCAGCAGTCTGACCTCTACAGAAGTGGTTATTTAATTCCTTGCTCTCTGATGTACCCATTAGCTGTCTTAGTGTGTATTACTGTTTTACCTCCAGTTCTCTACTTTTCTACTCCTGCCTCCTCCCCATAGTTGTATTCTGTGTAAAAGGTGTTAGGGGTAATTATAACTACTTTTAGCTATAATTAGTCTTGTTCAAAATATATGGGTAATATTAAACATTTCTCATAACCAGAGAATTATAGATACTAATCTATAAGTACTTGATGGAGTGTGGCAGTAGTTGAAGGGGACTAACGAATGGTAGTTGGTGAAGGTGGGATGGAAGATGGGGAGCTGGTGTGATTGTGGTCCAGGTGGTCCAGGATAGTTACACCCTCTGTACCTTTTTCCTTAAAGCAAAATGGGCACCATAGCTTTTCAGCACATGGTAGTTCCTTCCCACTCTGCCTGCTTCCGTACCTGGTTTTCACAGTTTGAGATCCTTGGTTTCTCCTCATTTTAACTTTCAGCTATAGCAGAATTGCCAATTTATACCAAATATTACCAGTGTAGAAATTATATGTATGTGTACTTAACAGATTTAATTAAAGTCTAAAATTTATTAGTATATTTGCAAGTCTTAAAGTATGTTATTTTGCCTTTTATAGTGAGTACATTACATTTTCTTTGTAACTTGTCAGTAAGAGCCAGGTTCTTTAGTGTTTTTAAGTCTATATCTTAAGAAGATGACTATGTTAACTACAATATATATTTTTTAAACCAATGTAATATTTGTTTTCTCCATAAGATTAATTATCCTGCTTAAACAAATGGGACTAAACTAGTTTGAGTATGCTGAGAGTATATATCTATACTAATTCCCCTTGTGTAATGGAAATTCATACTATTTAAATTATTTAAAATAATTTAGCTGATTAGTTACAGAATACTGTCAGTAGCATATGAGCTATTATCTTTCAAGATTTTTTTGCAGCTTTTTGTATTCTAAACACAAATAAATACCTTATTAGATATTAGTAGGATTAACTACTCCCTCTTAACAAAAATAAAGTTTTTACCTATATGCATTCAAATAGGATTAGTGATACATCTCCACATTCATGTAATTGCAAGCAAATACATATTAATACCAATTTATAAATAATATTGTATTAATTTAGTAGTTTTTAGTGGCAATTTTTTTACCCATTTATAAGTTTTGAAATATCCTGGGTGAGTACTTTTTAACACTTTATTTAATATCTCTATCATAGAGACATTTGGATAGCCACAGTTAAAATCAACAATTATTATCAATGATTGAAGTTTCAGATTTTGATCCCAAAGTCAGAATGAGGGAAAACCATACCCTCGACTATAATTCTCAAACAGAATATAACTTTCTGAGAATGGGGACAGTCCAGGGTCCAGCATGGCTACTGCCCATCTTGCTACCTCTTTTCCATCCCATGTACCACCACACATTTCTTTCATGGAATTGCTGCTTCCTTACCTGCCTGCAGTTCCTCATCTGTGAGTCAGACACCTCTCAGCCCAGAGTATGTATCAGTGTAGTCTTCAGACCAAGACTGTTAGTCTTCAAGTTCATGTTTGTCTTAGAGAACAGATGAAAATCAGGAACTTGACAGAAATCACGAGATAGTGGGTTGACTATCCCTGCAGAATTGGTCAGTTAGTTAGAACATAGCACTGGGAAATGGGAAGGAAGAGAGAAATGATTGTATCTCTGTGGGTGTCAGCCTGACCTCCATGCGAATTATTTTCCTTCAGTGATCTAGAAAAAAAAAAAAATCAAAACTTAGGGTTTATTATTTTCTTCTGTTCTGAAGTTTTCTATTACTTTCCCCCTCCCCTGCACTCCCACCCATTTCCTCCTCATCTTGCAAATGAAATTGAAGTTCCAGGAAAAATTCCTAAGTAGTATTTTTTTTTTTTTGCTATAGCCAAATTTAACTTATGGAGAACTAACAGTTCTATAGGAAATGGTCACCCTTGATACAGTGTAAGATACCAGCAAATGGGTGTTAATTGGGGCTTCCTGGAAATGCAGAATGAGTAAAGAAGTATTTTGACATGAACGACCCGCATCTGTTAGATAAGAGAGGCTGCTGTGGTTTTTTCCTCTACATTAATTTTTCCATATGTGAGCGTTACTGACAAATAGTGCATGAGTAGGACTCCAGACAAACCCTCTCCATGTGTTCATATTTCACTGGGCTATGCCACTTGTGTCACTGCTTTGGAAGTGAAAGGTAGGATGGCTTCATATTTTTAGTTCCTTTCACACTCTGTAATATAATTTGCAGTGTCCTTCAGAGGGCTTTATTGTCATTGAATAATAGTATGCAATTAGTTTTGGGGAAGTATTAAGAATTTGGCTAGAAAGGCCTCATCAAAGTCTGTGGCTCAGAACCAAATAGGAAAGGACACCATTCCCTGAAAAGCTTTTTATAAGGCTCCTGTATTTCAGTTCTATTCATTCATTCCATTATTAAAATAGGTTCAGTTTGATTAAAAAGCTGTATAAATCTTTGCAGTTAATGATACAGTGATAGATAGGACCAACATATATGCTTATGATATGCTTGACACTATTTTAGATAATTTACATGTTGTACCTGCCATGTTGTAGGAAGTGTTCTAAACAATGGAGATATTTGAAGTGGTGACTAAATCCAACCCAAGTTCCTTCCCTCTTAAAGCACATTTTCTTATTTTTGTTTCTTATATACACATCAGATAGTCTGTTTTGATCCTCCATAGAATTAGCCTAGGCTCAAGTTTCCCAGAGCTGGTCAAGGTAGTTTCCAGCTTGGTTCTGCCTGAAGCACCCATTCTTTAGACCTCTGCAGGGCCCATATACTTAAATAATCCTCATTCTTGCTTTGATCACTGAGGCAGAGATCACAGATAGGCTTACAAAGATGTGTTAGCTTCAGCTGCAGTGAGATTTGGGGCTCAAATGCATGGACAGAGAGACTAAGGATGAGCCAGGGCACAGGGAGTTTTGCAGTTGTAAACATTGTGCTGACTAAATGGATGATCTGGCATGACTACAGCTTGCTGGATTGCCTGGATTTATAGTAGGAGACGCTGTTTATTCTGCCAGTGAAGAAGCATCCATTAGTTGTCCTGTTTTTCTCATGTTCTTCCTACCTTTTCTATGGTGGTACAGCACACAACTGTTACTGAGTATAACTGGGAAGTTATACTCAATAAAGTTCAATGCCAAAGGGATAGCACTATAGGTGGTCACCTGATGACAAGTGGTACAAATAAGTAAGGTAGATCCTTAGAAGATCCTTGAGGAACAAGACTGTAGAAAATGCATGGATCACCCTGGGGCTCAGCTCCCACTACCTAGAGCTGGCTGGGTCCCCTGTTGCCTCATCTGAAGATGGGGCAGCATATTCAGAACCTTGCATGCTGGCCTGTATGTACTACTGTAGACACTGTGTTTTTATTCATTGAGTCCCCACAGCAGCCATAAAGCATGGTAAATTCCATTACTGTCCCCTGCCCTATACTTTCCTGAATAGTTGAGGAAACTGAGTATAGAGATATATTGTCTCACAACTTCTCCAGTTAGGATTGTATCCTCTTGGAGCTTTGCTCTTGACTGCTCTTTTACATATGTCCCAATTTTACATTGTTGATAGCTAGATTAAATACTTTTCAGATTTGTGTAGGCCTAATGTCTTGTGGGCCTAAACAGAACTTGAATGTGCAGTGTACACAGCAGCACTTGTGACACAGTTTGTGATCTCTACTTGATAGTTGGTAGGGCAACGATGGCAGGGTGGTGACAGCCAAGGTATTTAGAAGAAAAATTCATCTCTAAGGATTGGCTCAAAACCCAGGCATAATAGTTAGCACATTGGACTGTGGAATGTTTATTGATACTAGGTATTTTCACTACTAGTCCATATAGGAACTTACAGAGTATAACTATTCCTATTTTCCAGGGAAGACAAGTAGGAAATTTAAGTTGCCCAAGCAAGAAGGCTTTACTGGACTCAACTTTGAAGTTAGTGTTCAGATTCTGAGTTTAGGGTTTTTGTTTCAGTTCTTTCTTGCTACCAGATAATCAACTGTTCATTAATAAAACTTCAGAGCCAGGTATACAAGGATAGTCCTTGTTGGGAATACTGGAAGTGTTTCTCATTAAGAAGTACTGTTTGTATATGCACATACAATTTTATTTTGAGAAGAGAAAGTAAAAAGGAAGTCTGGTGAAGTGGTGGTAATGACTGTAGAGATCCGGGAAGTGGTAAGGTCAGCAGTTAAGGATACACTTGCTTAAGAATTGGAGAAGATGACTATGTAAGCATGCAGGAAGAATTTGGTGAATTTTCTGCTCATCTTATGTCCTCAGGAATGCATGTCTTGCCCTGCCTGGTGGCACAGTGGGTTAAAGCACAGCACTGCAAACCAGCCGCAGCTGTTTCGGTGCAAGTTCATTCCCCAGCCCTAGGGGTGATACACATGGAGCAGTAGACCTCTCCTGACCTTCCCGCTGCTCCCCTCAGCAATGTACTTCTTTAGTCTGCCTGTTCTGCTCCCCACTGTGTCTCTGGTGAATCTTCTCACTGCCCCGTACCTCTGGCCTGCACCCTACGTCTATATGCATAAATAAATACATCTTAAAAAAAAGAATGCATGTCTCAAGCTAGATAGTCTGCCATAATGACCTTCCCTTAAGGACAGGAAGCAAGACCCATCTTCTGGTTTCCTTTTCCACATTTGGACCTGCCACCTCTTCTCTCTAGGTTCCTATCAGTTATCCTTACCCTCTGTTGATGTAGGATTTCTGAAGCAGTTCTCTCTGATTCTTTTAAAGTTATTGTGTGTCCCGGCAATTAAAGAAGGTGGACGGATGTGAACAACTCTGCCTTCCTGTTTTGGGGCTTCTGTCCTTAGAATAGTCATAGCAAGTTTTACCTTCTGGGGAAGGTGTCCCACCCACCACCCCCAACTTGTTTTATTTGTTCAACTCACTCTGTTTGGGCACCTAATGAGTCACTTCCATAGGTTAGGACTGCAATACAGGCCTGTTAATAAAATGGTTAGTGGGAAGGGCAATATGTAGAGCTGTTTAGAGAATGTAAGTCTAGAGCAGCCACTGGTGAGATGAACCTTGAGAGGAAGGAGAAATAACTAAATGGCCCATTCAATAAAAACAGTTAGGTCTTAGGTCCAACTCCTCCTGCATTCTTGTTTTTTATATCTCAGCCTGTCTTCTCTCACCAGTTTTTCTACTAGGTATTAGTGAATGTTGTCAATCTATTCCTAAGCTGTTCATTGTTGCTGCCTCTACTTCACAGTAGACATCTTGGGAGTTGATTCTTCCTTTATTTTGCACTCCCTGCCCCTCATTGCCCAGGTTTTGGAAGGTGGTCCCAACTGCCCCAGTGTGTGTAACTTATGGAAGCTGGGAACTGTTTGTGACTGCCTTAGACAAGTTTCAGTGTAGGATTTAAAATTGGCGCTGGGCTCTCCCTGGTGGCACAGTGGGTGAGAGCACAGCACTGTGAAGTTATTGCAGCCACTGTAGCACAAATTTGATCCCCAGTACGGGAGGTGACCCAAGGGGTGTGGCACACCTCTCCTGACCTGCCCTCTGTTCCCCTCAGTAGTGTATTTCAGTAGATCTCCCTGTTCTGCTCCCAACTCTGTCTGTGGTAGATCCTCTCACCCCCCACACCTCTGGCCTATATCCCAGTTCTATATGCATAAATAAACAAATCTTTAAAAAGAACAAAACAAAATAAAATTGGCCTTGCTGCCATTTGTATTTTTGTGGGGATTGCATAAAGGCAAACATAGCTTGCATACATTTTTGTATATTAGAACTCGAGATAAGTGTCTTTATTAAATGCTTGCAAAATATTTATCCAGACAAACTATTTATTGATCATGTCTTATTAGGTGTTTGGTTATGGTATATATTTAATTAACAATACAAGTACTGACAATACTAGACCTCAATGCAAAGTAGATGATGATGATGATGGTAAACTGGAGGGCTGTTTCCTTGCTTTCATGAGTCTTAGCATCAAACAAAGTGATAAAAATAAAAAATGCTTTTAAATCTTTTTTGTCTGTGATGTTTTAATTATATTAAGTAGTTTTATGTTCTCTCATCCTCTTTCTATTTCCTTTCCTGGGCCCCTAGTAGTGAAGTACTATGGGGCTTCACCTTGAATAATCTTAGGAATTTCCCTCAAACCTTAATATAACTGCCACTGCCAGTGCACCACACATGATACATATCCTTTTTTCCAGTTCTTTTTCCAGGCAAGATCCTGCCTTGTCAGTAATAAGGCTGGTTATATATAAACATCCCTTGTGTATTCATATTAGAGATAGAGTGAGTTTAGCACACATAATCCCTAAGTATGTCTGTTGTTGTTTCCAGTCAGTTTCCATCTATCCTGTCATCACTTTCCCTTAAAAGCTGGCCTTAGTTCTTGGTTTATAAATGTTCCGTTTTGTTCTTTACCCAAAATCTTTTTTTAAAGTAACTACAAAAACAAATTTATTGTTGTTTCTGTATCCCAGATTTCCCCTGTTTGCTTCATTGGACAGAAAAAGGACACAAGTGTACTTTGGTTTTTTTCCCATACTTTGATGTCTTGAGATTTATTCATGTTAACCCTGTATAGCATTGTCTTTTTTTTCATGCAATGTAGTATTGTCTAATCAGCTCCTGAAGTCCCATCTAGGTAGGACCATTATCAGTGAATTTATTTTAACCATAGGACTTTCTTAACTGTGTTAAAGTATTTTTTTAACTTAAAATGCAAATGACATGTGTGTGTGTGTGTGTGTGTGTGTGTGTGTGTTCATGAGTTGGGAGATATGACTGCAGATAGGACTCTACTGGGCATGGAGAAATATGTTGAAATAATAAAACAGGAATTTAGTACAGACCCTAAACAGAGGTATTATATGAAAGTATAGAGATATTTGAAGAAAGTGAGTTTGGAAGTTGTCCTCTAAAAATCTGTTAAGTAATTGGTACCTAAGTGGTTCTTGTTGGATGATTCTTTTATTTACAGAGTGCAGTGAAAGTCAGCCTGTATTAGAAGAATGGAATGAGCACAGGTGTGATGGAAGGAATGTCAGAGGAGATGAGGCAGAACAAAATTTGGAGGGTCTTGATTTTGCTTAGGAGCTCATAATCCAGGATGCCATGAAGTTTTTGATCTTTGTAGTAAAATATTGAAGTTGTTAGGATAGTGTATATTGGCAGGAAAACTTTCCAATTTTTTTTTGTGTGAAATATTAAATCCTGCCATTGTCAGTACACTGATGAAGAGTATTGGAGGAATGTCGAAGAGATTATGTTATCAAAATATAATTAGCATATTGCAAAACTTCCCTTTCATTATTTAACCTCTTGATGTAAATGACAGACATAGGAGTTCAGTGGCAGTTGTGTGCTTATTCTATTTGAGAATGATAACTGACAGTCTGGAACAATGTCTCCCCCTTCTGGTACATCTGACATGTAATAGTAAAACAAATTGGTACATGGTATATAGTATTCACAGACAGCAGATTTCAAGAAGAATCATTTCACAGAATATTTCATAATATGGTTGATAAGATAAAAACCAATCTTGATTGACAGACAAAATGATGTTATTTAAAAACATGCTTTCCTTATAGGTTGTTTAGCTTAAAGTTATATTTTCCAAGAATCCATTGTTTATGCTAAGTGAGGACAACTATATTTTTTAGACCGCTAACAAAACCTAATTTTGGTATAAGCACAGTTATTGAGTTGTATTCCAAGTTCTAATTAGCTGAAGTGCCCAGATTTTTCATGTTGATATTGTTAGATTGGGTTTAATCTTAATAATCTGAAAGCTGTAATTTCAGTTGATGTTATTTGCAAAGAATAAGTGAAACTTTTAATTGTGACACACCAAAGAAAACTGTATGTATTTCCTCTTCTCATTATGGTTTTAAAGAAAGATGCTGAGGAAGCAGACGGGACCGTGTCTGACATATTTTAATTTTTATTTTCTTCATTCTCTTTTCATATGCTCTTAAAACTGTTCTCAACTTTCACTGTCTCTGGAAGTGTCCCTAATGCCTTGCTGGTGTTAATATTTTTCCAATGTGGCTTGTGCATTTATGTCATGGCTAGTTGTCCTTGTTGATTTATTTTGACGTTCCCAATATATACTACCCTAGTAGTCTCTCAGAAATGTTTGTTCAGTGAATTAATGTATGTTATCAAAGTGTGGGAGTGGTGGGAAATATTCTTCATTACATTTTCTGATTCTCTAGGTAAAGATAAAAGACATGATGGAATTAGTCAGAAAAAAAGGGTTGTAATATTTTTAAATATTTCAGGGTGATAAAATCAAAGTATTTTTTTTTAAAGATTTATTTATTTGTGCATACAGAACTGGGGTACAGGCCAGAGGCTCAGGGGCGGTGAGAGGCTTCACCAGAGACAGATAAAAGACATGATGGAATTAGTCAGAAAAAAAGGGTTGTAATATTTTTAAATATTTCAGGGTGATAACATCAAAGTATTTTTTTTTAAAGATTTATTTATTTATTCATACAGAACTGGGGTACAGGCCAAAGATGTGGAGGGTGATAGGATTCACCAGAGACAGAGTGGGAAGCAGAACAGGCAGATGATCAAGGTACACTGCTGAGGGGAGCAGTGGGCGGGTCAGGACAGGTCTGCCACGCCATGTGGTCACCTCCGGGGCAGGCGGGAATCGAACTCATGCGGAAGTGGTTTTAGCTTCTCAGTGCTGTGCTTTAACCCGCTGCGCCACCAGGGAAGGCCAAAATCAAAGTATTTTTATCTGTACACTTTTGAGTTATTTTCTAAGATTCAGAGGCCCTCATATATATAATTTTTCAATTAAGATGAGGGTCAAAGTGCAGCACCATGGAGCACACTGCAGCTGCTTTACCGTGAGTTTGACACTGGGCCAAGGACATGACCCACATGGCATGACAGACCTCTCATGACCCACTGCTCCCCTCAGCAAAGTACTTCGGCAGTCTGCTTGTTCTGCGTCCCGCTCTGCAACAGTGAATCCTCTCACCACTCATGCACTTCTGGCTTGTTCCCCAGTTATGTATGCATAAATAAATAAAATCTTAAAAAAAAAAAAAGGGCAAGTACTTAGAGGATACACACTGTTCTATAAGATATATGTTTACTCCTCTCTATTCAATTTTTATTTTTCAAAAATGAACCTCTACACATTTACCATTTGTTTAAAAATGTCTCTAATTTTGGTTTATATGTTTTAAACCTTGAAATGATCCATTGCTATTCAACCCACTATCAAAGTTGCAGTATCACTAACTAAACTAACACATCAGCACTTTCTGACGCTTCATCTGTAAACTGCCCCTTTCTGGTAGGGTTTTTTTTTTTTTAATAGCTATCATCTTGTTAATTCTCATTAATTACAGTATTTCCATGTACAAATATATGACAATTTTGCCATTGCTCAATATATAGCTCATTGATAAAATTTCATTGATATTGTTTGTCACTTCAGTACAACTATGATGTTCTTAGGATTTTATTTTCTTATTTTTTTTAATAATATAACAGCTTATTTTTACATCATTGTACATTTTTTTTAAAATCTCAATTGTAATCCCCATGGGTTTCCCATCACAGAGTCACCTGTGTGCCATCACCATAGTCCCGCGCACTTCCCTCTTTCCCTCTCCCCACCCCGTTTTTTTTTTTTAATTATTACAAAAGTTTATTCTTACATCATTTTGCATTTTTTTTTCCATCTCGATTGTAATCCCCGCAGGTTTCCCATCACCAAATCACCCGTGTGCCACCACCATAGTCCCGTGCATTTCCCTCCCTCCCACCTCCCCCCACCTCACCCCCGTTTTTGATCCCATTCCCCACTCCACCCCCACAACATGTCTCTGGT
>NW_004567104.1:1693502-1695396 GCF_000260355.1 Condylura cristata
TGGGATTGCTGGGTGATAGGGAAGCTCCATGTTTAGCAGTTTGAGGAACCTCCAAACAGTTTTCCATAGTGGTTGTATTAGTTTGCATTCCCACAGCAGTGCAGGAGAGTTCCTTTTTCTCCACATCCTTGTCTCCATTTGTAGGTTATTTGTTTCTTCCCTCTTGTCATTCTTATTATCTTTTCCTTGTCTTGTAATCTTGGAACTTTTATTATAATCTGTCTTGATGTTTTTCTCCTGTCGTCATGGTAGTTTGGTGTTCTTCTTGCTTTTTGGATGTCTACTTTCATCTCCTTCTTCAAATTAGGGAAGTTCTCTTCTGTTATCTCTGTGAATATTTTCTCTATTCCTTGGCCTTTCTCTTCGCCTTCTGGGGTACCTATAACTCTAATGTTTCCTTTCCTAATGGTGTCAGATAGCTCTTGAAGTGTTTCTTCATGGCTTTTCCTTTTTACTTCTCTTTCTTTTTCTTTTTTAATCCTTTTTCTTTTTTAATTCTCTTTGTTTCTGTATCTTTGAGGGTGCTGATTCATTCTTCCATTTCATCTATTCTGTTTTCGTAACTTTTCCCAGCATTCTTTATCTCTTCTAGCGGCCTTTTCATCACCTGCATTTCTTTTATTTCCATTTTTAATGTCTCATTTTCTTTCTTTAGTTCGTTGATTGCTTGTCTCATATATTTTTCATTTATTTCATTTATTTCCTTGTTTACATTCTTCAACTCCTGGATAGCTTGCCTCATTTCATTTTGTTTGTTTATCGTGATGATTTTGATTTCTTTATCTGGTAGGTTGAACAGTTCTTCTATTTCTTTGGTGGGACTTGCTTAAATATTTGTTTGTCTTCTTTTCCCTGTTGTTTATTTTCTAATACTTTCTATTCCCTGGGATACGGTATTGCTATTATTGACCTGCTTTTTTTTTTTTTTTTTGGATGTTTTTTCTGAAATAGCTGAGGAACTTCCAGACACTTCATTTTGGAGGGTATTCTGAGTTGTGTTGTTTTTCCCAGTTCCCACTGTGTGTAATTGTGTCTGTTGTCTCAGCTGGTAACAGTCAGGGGACTCTTGTGTTGTTCAGCCTCTTCTAGTACCACGTTGAGGCCATGTTTTTGGAAGGTGTCTGTTGATCTTTGTAGCCTTCGGATGTCCCAGGTTCCCTCTATGCTTGGTGTGCCCGTGGTAGTTATGATGAATTAGAAGTGTTGTAGGTCTCCTTGGATCTGGGCCTTTGCCTGAGTTGGTGGCTGGCTTTGTTTACATTCTAAGTACTGTGAGCTTTTCTGGCTCCCAAGTCTACAGGCCTCTGTTGTGGGGGTGGGATCTCCCGCTCCCCACAGGAGTGCAGGGGAGTTCCAGAGGGTTGAAATCCTCCCAGCTGAACAGGCTACCAGTCCTCTCTCTGAGTTTTCAGGGCTCTTTTTGTTTAGTCCAAACAGTCCCTCCCTGAGCAGTGCCTACCTGAGGTCCTCTCACAGAGCCTAGCTGTATCTCTTTAACTCCAGGGTTTTACCACAGTTTTTGTGGGTAGATGTGGTTTGCGGTTAGACTCCTTAGCAAGTCTCCCCGTTTGAGGCACTTCTTAGGGCCTCTCTGTGTTGAATGTGCCCATGGAAGATTGTTAAAATTGTTGTATTACCCTAGGGTTGGGCCTGTGGTTGGGTCCTGTCTGTTTGTTTGTTTTTTTCCCCCTCTTTAACTCAGGGGCTTTGTGAGTCTTGTTGAGCATGCTTCAAGAATTGGCACTAAGACCTGATCAAACCCTAAGGTTGCCTATTCTCAGATCTGTGTTGTGGGGGCAGGAGATGTGGGTTGGGCTAGAGGGGTCCCAATTGGCAGCTCCTCTTCTCTGCAGCCTGTGCTCTAAGTATAGCAGTTTTGTTTGTTTGTTTGTTT
>NW_004567104.1:1695882-1718369 GCF_000260355.1 Condylura cristata
AACGAAGTACACTGCTGAGGGGAGCAGCAGGTGGGTCAAGACATCTGCGGCACGATGTGGATCTCCTCCGGGGCAGGCGGGAATCGAACTCATGCAGAAGTGGCTTCAGCTTCTCAGTGCTGTGCTTTAACCCGCTGAGCCACCAGGGAAGGCCCGGCACCTAGATTTTTAAAGGAGCTGAACGAGTAGGAAGCCACTGGTGTTCCCCAATCAGAGTTGCAGGGTTCAGCTAATCCTGCCTTTGCGGCTACCCTTATGGGAATCCCCAGTCACCAATTCTCCCTCGGTTATCTTCCTTCTATTGAGTGCAGGGCATTCTAATTTGGGTTGAAACTGTAGCATGTATGTCTGTAGTCCGTTTTTTATATTCCAATGTGAGTTTGGATGTAGTCATCTCAGCATCTTTTTTGTGCTGCCATCTTGCCCGTTCCAGAGCTAGTGGAGCTGATCAGTGGCTTTGTAGGGTGCTCAGGTACTCCAGATTGGGTCTGCAGTTTCAGAGGTTTGTCCTTGTACCCAGGTGTTGCGGATCAGATTTGCAGTCTTCACTGAGCCTGAGCTCCACTCACTGAGCTGAGCTGTTCCCCTTCATCTCCAGGGCTTTATAGTGGGCAAAGTGGCTCCTGCAGCCCGGGGCACTTCCAGGCGCCTGGGTTTTCCTGGGAGTTCCCTTAAGGAACTCCCCAATCTCGATTCCCCCTCAGTTATTTACCTTTTAGTGAGTCCAGCGTGTTTTCATTTGGGTTGAAACTCGTAGTAAGTAAGTGTATAGTCCGTTTTCAGTCCTCAATTCCTGTGCAAGCCTGGACGCAGTGATCTTGGCATCCTTACTCTGCAGCCATCTTCCGGAAGTCCCCCCTTCTGGTAGTTTTTTATAGTCTTACCGTTTTTTTTTTTGTTTGTTTCATTTTGCCAGTTTGTTTTCTTTAGTTACTTTTATATCATAAAGGAGTAAAACCAAATAGTATCTTTTCGCACTTTCTGACTTCACTTACCCAGTTACCCCAAATTCCATCCATATTGTTGCAAAAGGCACAGTTTCATATTTTTAAATAGCAGGGTAGTGTTCCATTGAGTATGTATGTGCCAGCTTTTTATACTTGGAGAAGTTTAATTTCTAAAATAATAAAGAACTCATACGCCTGAACAACATAATAAGAAACCACCCCATTGCAAAATGGGGAAAAGTCCTAAATACTTAATTTCCAAGAAAGACATGCACATGGGCCAATAGGCACATGAAGAGAATGCTCACTATCACTTTCCAAGGGAAATTTGAAATCCATATCACAATGAGATATTATCTCAGCCCTGCAAGGAGAATGGTCCATATCAAAAATGTTGGAAGTAAGTGCTGGTGAGGTTTAGAGAAAAAGGTACCCTCCTGCTCTGTTGATGGGACTGTAAATTGATCCAGTGGTATGGACATTACTTAAAACTCTAAAAAATACAAATGTTCAGCTTTTTAGTAAATTGTTAGAACAGGTTAGGAAAATGGACCTTGAGAAGTCATGGACAGGCTTGAGTTGGAACAAGATGTAAGGCTATAAAGAATCACTAACTTTTGGTTAGATAAACTTTCCCATAATTGTTCTGATAAATGTTGCTTGTGCATGCTGTGGTGATGTGTGGGAGGAGCATGTGCAAGCACGTTTAGGGGAATGTTTGTAATGACAAGACTTCAGGAACCATGACTGAGATTAAAGTTAGAGGAAGTACTGAGGTGATCACATACTCTTTACTTTTTTTCCCCCACCCACAGAGCAAGCCACTCTGAAATTATCTAGAGTTGATCTTCTCTGTCCAGCAAACTAATAATTACACTTATTACTTGTTTGTACTTCCGGATTGTGTGAGAATTGTGAGGTTATCCTTGGCAACCTGTTTGAGAACTTGGAATTTAGGCTGTTGATACTGTAAGAGCTACTTATCTACTTAGTTAATAATTGGAACACATAAGCGATTCTTATGCTATATTGTATGGACCAGTTGTGTAGTCAAAATGAAGACTTCATTAAGCCAAATTTCTGTTACCTTATAGTCTTTGAATAGGCTATTCAAGGAGCAGCTTCTCTTGTGGCTTTTTTGATTCTCAGAGGTCACAATGTGTGTTTACTAACCTGTGGTTATGTTTATGACTTACTCATTCCACTTGAACAGGGTGGGTCGTCAGCAACTTCTCTGGAGCATCACAGCCTTCTTATAGGCCCACATCAGTGACCTCATATAGCTGATTCCTGACCAGCCTGTTTGTTTAATTCTCTCCAGGAGACATGTGTCTTGGAAGGACAAATAAATACAGTTCCCATCTCTAAAATCTGTTGAAATCCTACCAATCATAAGTTTTGTACTTGGTAATTAATTGTGTTAGGAAACATTAGTAGTTATTTTGCTTTGGGGTACAGGAGGAACTTAAACTATAATTTAGATTATGCATCCCTTCAGGAAACAAGAACAAAAAAAAATATTCATTTGTGTGTGTGTGTGTGTCTTTGAGCAGAACACCTAGATAAAGCAATAACCAAGAAAGCATTAGCCACCTTCCCAGGAAACATCCATTAGAGATTTTTGGGTGTTATCTGTTACTACAGCATGCAGAGGCTTACAGTCACAGTTTTTTAATAAGCTGGACAGAATAACATAGTGCTTCTCACTGTTTTTATGACAGGATTCCTTGAGTTCTTCCAGGTCCTGAGCTGCTAATTAAACTAGCTGCTAATTAAAGTAGGTCCTAATGTGGATATGTCCTGGTTTACTCAATTCCTATTTGTTGTACCAAGCTTGGGAAACAATACTTCAACTCTAGGAAGTATCCAGATTTTGACAGTAAATAATGAATGAAATGATCAAATGTACATGATTGATTGAATATAATGTTTTGTAAATGGCAGGCAAGTGGTTTCTTTTTCCACTTCTCCTCTTTCCTCCCTCTTTTTTTTTTTTTAAAGATTTATTTATTTATTCATACAGTACTGGGGTACAGGCTAGAGATGTGGAGGGTGAGAGGATTCACCAGGGACAGAGTGGGGAGCAGAACAGGCAGATCGACGAAGTACACTGCTGAGGGGAGCAGCGGGCGGGTCAGGAGAGGTCTGCCACACCATGTGGTCACCTCCAGGGCAGGCCGGGATCAAACTCATGCGGAAGTGGCTTTAGCTTCTCAGTGCAGTGCTTTAACCCACTGTGCCACCAAGAAGGGCCTCCTCCCTCTTTTTTTTATTACTCTATTTTCCCTCACAGCCCTTTCATACCTCTTTCCCTTTTTCCCTTCCTCCATTAACATAAGAGCTCTCAGGATATTTCTTAAGGTTTATTGCCTTTTCAAAATGATTTGTGTTACTGTCTGCTCTGAAAATATCCACTATATTTTTATAATTCTGAGTTACTTTACTGCACATAATTCTCTCAGATTTCTCCAGTTTGTTGAATGTGTCTGCTTTTTCAACCTCTCTATAACTATGTAACACTCCATGATGTGTATGTGCCACATTTTCTTGATCCATTGATGTACATTTTGGTTGTTTCCATGTCTTATTTTTTTCCAACCCCTCTTAAATACTATTAATGGTTTTATTTTTAAAATATGTTCCACTCTTATGGGTGAGAGATGTTATCCTATTGTGTTTTTAATATGTATTGCTCTTATTAGAAGTAGCAATGGACATTTTCTCATGTCTTTTGGTCTTACAGATATCCTCTTGGGTCATTTGCCTGTTCATATCTGTTGCTACTTAGTTTTTTGTTGTTATTGTTGAATTGTATGAATGTTAACAATATATATCAGCCCTCCCTGGTGGCCAGCGGGTTAGAATGCAGCACAGCAAGCAAGCCACAGCCACTTCAGTGCCAGTTCGAGCCCCAGCCCCTGAGGTGATCCACATGGCATGGCAGACCTCTCCTGACCCGCCCACTGCCCCCCCAAGCAGTGTTCTTTGTGGATCTTCCTGTGCTCCCAACTCTGTCTCTGATGAATCCTCTCACTGCCCCTGCACCTCTGACTTGTACCTCAGTTCTTTAAGCATAAATAAATAAATCTTCATATATATATATATATATATTCCTCTCTGGTGGTTAAAAGTAGAGTACTATGAAGCTATCCACAGCCACTCCAGCATTAAGTTCGATCCCCAGTCAGGGAGATGACCCATGGCATGGCAGATGCCTGCTGTTCCTCTCAGCAGTGTACTTCAGTACATCTACTTGTTCTGCTCCCCACTCTGTCTCTGGTGAATCTGTTACAGAGCAACCCAGTGTGAATTGGGTTGCCTGTCTTTGGGTCCTCATCCTCATGCTTAAGGTTCAGTTTTACTGCAGGAACACACAGACAGGGCCAAATAATGGGTTTACTTACAAAGGGGAAAGAAAAGGAACAACCCAAGGAAAGAAAGAGAAATACAAGTTAACTAGAGCATCCTACCAGTTCTGCTCACTTGGTACTCCAGCAGCACACTGAAAGCTCATCAAGAGCCACGTGACCAGCCAGCAGCCAAGAGGCCAAGGGGGAGAGAGCCTAACTTGGCTCCCTCAGGTATATCCCCAAAAGTGCTTGCTTAGCTCCGCCCTTGGGTCCTTGCAGTTCTCCCCTTGGTATTGCTGGAAGTTGTAGTTTCAGTGACTGGAGTAGAGGGTGGGGCTGTAGTTTTAATAACTGAAGTAGTAGAGTCCACAAAACTCTACAGAGTTCCTTCAGGACATCTTTTCCCCCTAACGAATCCTCTCATCCCCACCCTTACACCTCTGGCCTATACCCCAGTTCTACATGCATAAATAAATAAATCTTTATATATTTTTCACCAGTCATCAAATCACACTGTTATTAAAAAAATAACCTTACCATCAATGTCTGAACCATACTGCCAATGTTTTATTATTTTATTGTTTCTGGTGCTATATCAAAATCTTTTATCCATTTCAGATTTTTTTTTTGATAGTGGTAGTGATTAATCCAATTTCATTTTTTTTTTCTTTTTTAAGATGTATTTATTGATGCTTACAGCACTGTGGCAGAGTTGTGGTGGGTGAGAAGATTCACCAGAGAGAGAGTGGGGAGCAGAACAGGCTGATCGATGAAGTACACTGCTGAGGGGAGTGTACTAAGGGGTGTGTACAGTGGGAGGTCAGGAGAGTTCTGCCCACACCATCTGGGTCAGCTCCCTGTTGGGGGATTCAACTGGTGCAGCAGTGGCCTCAGAGAACTTCATAATGTGGTGCTTGAACTCATTACACCACCAGGGAGAGGCCCCAACTTCATTCTTTTATATGTGTCCTACTGAATTTCCCAAACCATTTATGTATGCATATTTATGCAAGAACTGGGATACAGGCCAGAGTTGCAGAGGAGAAGTGACAAGAGGATTCATCAGATACACAGGGGGATGTAGAACAGGCAGATCATCAGAAATATACTTTTGAGAGGAACAGCGGGTTAGACAGGAGAGGTCTGCTTACCCTATGGGGGTCTGCTTCTTGGCTGGGGATGGAGCTTATGCTGTGGATAGCATCATAGTACTGATACTTAACCTCTTATGCCACCAGGGAAGCCCTCCCAGATCATTTATTAAAGAGACTGTCATTTCCCCATTTTATGGTCATTGCTGTTTTATCATAGATTAGATTCTGTTGTGCACACAGATTTACTTCAGGGCTTTTGATTCTATTTTGTTGATTCACATTTTTATGCCACTACTATAATTTTGACACTATTATTTTAGAGTAAAATTTGATATCAGATAATGAGATACCTACATTTTCCTCCTTTTTTCTTATTGTTGCATTTGCAATTGAAGACCTTTGATGTTACCATACAAATTTCAATATTGTTTGTTCAGTTTCTTTGCAAAATATTGCTGGCACTTTGGAGGTTATATGAAATGTATGTATCATTTTAGACAAGATAGTCAGTTTGAGTATATTGATTCTCCCCATACTAAATATGAGATATCCTTTCATCTTTTTACATCACTATCTAAGCCCTTCAGAAAAATCTCATAGTTCTTATTGTGTAAGTCTTTTACCTCTTTTCATAGATTGATTCACAAGTATTTAATTATTTTTGAAGAAATTATTAATGTAGTGAAATCTTAATTTCCTTTGCTTTTTCATTGCAGATAAAAAGTTATGGCCTTTTTGTATGTTGATTTTTGTAACCTGTCATGTTGCTCTTTTCATTGCTTCTAATAACTTTTCTAATAACTTAAAGAGTCCACTTATTGAAATGTTATTAGAGACAATGAAAGCATATGATCTATCACCTGCAAATAGTATGTTTCACTTCTTTTCTTACTTTATTCACTTTATTTGCTGTGTTTGTCTGTGATCAAAACCTCTAATACTAAGTTAAACGTAAGTGGGGACAGTAGCTACCTTTATCTTGTCCTTGACTTTAAGGGGGGTGCTTTTAATTTTTCACCATTGAATGTTCTACTGGCTGTTGATTTGTGATATATGGCCTGTACTATATTGAGGTAGTTTCCTTCTATTCCCATCTTGTTTAGGATTTTTTCATAAATGGGTTCTTTAATTTTATCAAATGCTTTCTCTGCAGTTATTATGATTTTCATCTTGACTTTTGTTTGTATGCTGCCTTGCATTAATTGATTAACATCATTTAGACCATTTTTGCATTTCTGGGATGAATCCCACTTGATCATGTTAAATAAGATAGTATTGTCTTTCATGCATACTCAATTATTGTGACTTGTGTTGAGAACACTTCTATTTCAAATACTGCATTAGTTGCTGTATTGACAGTGTATTTGTGTTCAATGCAGTTGGTACATAAATAATTAGGATTGCTTTTGGTTGTGCCTTCAAGTTTTTTGAAAAGCCAAAAAAAAAGATTTTCTTTTTTTTTTCAGCCTTCAAAAGTTTAAGTGAACGCTTATTGATTTATTTTATCATATATATTATATATATGTAATATATTTTACAACATTCTTGCATCATTCCTACCCTGTTTTGATCCCTCTACTTCCCCCTCCCCTGCAGTGTTTGTGATTAATAGTTGCCTGTTATATTTGTTTATTAATTTGATTATTGTTTTCTTGATCCCTTATTTGGTACCCCTGTATTCCTGAAGTGAAGTTACCCAATTTTTCTTCCTGGCTTATTTCACAGAGCATAATCCCTTCCAGCTCCATCCATGCAACATATGGCAAGACTATGTTTCTGGATTGCTGAATAGTATTTCATTGCACATATATACCATCTCTTCTTGATGTAGTCATGTATCATTGGGCATTTGGTATGTTTCTATGTCTTACATATTGTAAATAGTGCTGCAACAAACATATGAGTGCAAGTACCTATTTGAATTAATGCTTTTGTGTACTTTAGTTCTATTGCTAGAAGTGTAATTGCTGGGTCATATGGTAGCTTCATTTTTAGTAGTTTGAAGAACCTCCACACAGCTTTCCATAATGGATAAACCAGTTTGCATTCCCACTTGCAGTGTTGAAGAATTACTTTTTCTCCAAATTCTCACCAACATTTTTTGTTTTCTGTGTTGTTAATATATGCCATTCCTGTTCATATAAGATGGTAGTTCATTGTGGTTTTGATTTGCTTTTCCTTGATTATGAGTTTTGGAGTGACATTGAACATGTTTTCATATACCTGATGGCCATTTGCATTTCTTCTTCTCAGAAGTGTCCTTTTAGCTCTTCTACCTACTTTTCTTTTTTTTTTAACTCTGGATTCTTTACTTTCTTTTTGTTTTGGCCCATCAGCTCTTTGTAGATCCTTGCCATCAGTCCCTTATCATTAACATTGTGTGCAAAAGTCTTCTGGCCAGTAGGGTGTGTCTTTGTTTTGGTTTGTGTTTCTTTTACTGTATAAAAGCTTTTTAATTTGATGTAGGCCCAGCTGTTCATCTTTTCCTTCACTTTCTTTCCTGTGGGCAAATGTATCTTTAAAGGGTTACTGAGGTATATGCCATTTTGTGTTTTGCTTATATTTTCTTCCATATGTTTGATTGTTTTAGGTCTTATGTCCATTTTGAGCTGATTTTTGTGCATAGTATGAAGTAGTAGTCTAGCTTTTTTTTTTTTTTGCTTGTAGCAGTACAGTTTCCCAGCACCATTTATTTAACAAACTGCATGACATAATACGGATTTTCTATGAAAAGCATAGAACAAAATTTGTCATGACTTTTCCAACAATCTGATATAATATCTCAGATTTAAACCTGAGCTTTTGGAGCCAGGTTAATGAATCCTAGGTTCCATCAGCAGCCTTTTCTAAGTTACATGACTTTGGGGATATTATTTACCCTCGTCATCTCATCTCGAGTGTGAGGCAATATTAATGCTTCCTCAGGGATATGTCATGGGAATGTAGTCAGCATATAAGGTCAGGTGCTGGGAACACCAGTTGGTATCTAGTGAATACAGAATAAACACTTGTTTTTATCTTATTAAAAAATAATCAGTCATCTTTAAGTATATGAGAGAAAATTACAAGATTGGACTGGGGAAGAGTAGAAATATCAAGGTCTTATGCTGTAGTGTTGTCATTTTAAATTGATGACATGTGGTTTGTTTTCTTCTCTCGGTCTGGTGCACAGTATGTCTGCTGTACTGCGTACTTATCACTGAAACGAACCTCAGTATGAACCTCACCATACACTCCCTCCTCCCTTCTCCTGTGCTTGATCACGCTCCTGTGCAGTGCCTAGGGCAGAGACCTGGCCTGTCCATCATAGATGAGTACCGAATTGACATGATTGAGAGTAGAGTTGTTAATGGGGAAGAGAAAGGTGTAGGATAGCTTGGATTTCTGGTTAGGTGCCTGGTGATGCTGGTCACTGATTTTTAAAGACATAGAGGACCCTTGTATGGAGTGAAAGAGAAAATGGGTACATTTCTGCTAACATCGTAACAAGTTTCCATTGATTGGTGTGCCTAGGTTTCCACACTTTTCAATGTGGGTATAGTACCATATCTACTTCATAAGGGTTGTTTTGGGACTAAAATGTATATTGTTTTTCAAAAACGGTCACCTATTGAAATGTGGGTACGTGTGTATTAGATTCATAGAAATCTTTTATTGTTACTTTATGGTTATTGAGAAAGGTGGTTATGAAAAAAATTGCATTTTTTTAAGATTTTTATTTATACATACAGAACTGGGGTGCAGGCCAGAGGTGCTGGGGCGGTGAGAGGAGTCACCAGAGACAGAGTGGGGAGCAGGATAGGCAGAACGAGGAAGTACACTGCTAATGGGAACAGTGGGCGGGTCAGGAAAGGTCTGCCACACCATGTGGAACACCTCCCGGGCCTGGGATCAAATTTGCACTGAAGTAGCTGTGGTTGGCTTGCAGTGCTTAGTTCTAACCTGCTGCACAACCAGGGAGGGCCAAAATTGGATTTTTTTTAAGATTTATTTTTATTTATGCATACAAGAACTGGGGTGTAGGCCAGACTTATGGTGGGGAGAATAAGAGGATTCACCACAGACAGAATGGGGAGCAGAACAGGCAGATCTGTTAAAATATACCGCTGAGGGGAGCAGTGGGTAAGCCAGGAGAGGTCTGCTGCACCATGTGGGTTAGTTCCTTGGCTAGGGATTGAAGTCATGTTATAGTAGCTGGCAACAGCTTGATTGCGCTTACTTTAACCCCTGTGGCACCATGAAAGCCCCTTATGATTCCTTAATTGGTGATTAATACTCTATTTCTTCCTAAATCTATTTAGGCCTTACTGCTATCTAGAGGCTTATGTTTCTATTGCTTGAAATCTAAGTCATAATCTTTTTGTTTGCAAATTGTTGAGTAGTAAAGATCAGCTTTCTTGGTATGCATAATACTATACCAATATAGCATTTTGTTGGACTTGAAATGTGTTTTTTTGTTGTTGTTGTTCTCCCAATATTTGGTGGATCTCTCCTTAGATACTTGATGTCTTGCAAATATGAGTCAATCTTGCAGAGTGAAAACTTGTCTTAAACTTCTTGTAGGAGTAGCCCATTATACTCTTCCATGGAGGAAAACTTGTTTGTAATTTAGCATAGAATTTATGTGTTTTAGTTCTAAAACATTTTTATTTTGTTTTATATATACACCAACTAAAGTTTTTCCAGGAAGGTAACTACTATCTAAATATTTCATTTTACTTTGAATCTTCTTAACAATTACCATTTTAGAAAATGATCATGATTTGGATCATAACTGTCAGATCTGAAGCTGTTGAATTCATGTAATTACATGTATGGATGCAAGAATGTGATACTGAATGAAGAAATATCTCATTATTGTGTCCAGTATTTGCATATTAAATTGCACATTTTATAAATTTCTATTTTTCCTTCATATTATGTTGTGGTTGCACATACACATGCATGCACACACACACAGTCATTGTGTGTACCCAAATAGACAGTCATTGATTTTACAGTTCTGATTTGCATGCATTTCTGTTATCTTGGTTTTATTAAATACCAATCTCCCAGCAACGGCTGTTTAAATTTTAGTTTCCACAGTATATTAATTGTGAGTAATGTTAACAAAGTTCTAAGTGAAAGTACTAAGTACTTTTTGAAGTACTTAGTAAAAAGTACTAAGTTTGCTACTAGTTCTCCAGTTCACAAATCACTGTATAAATAACACACCTGCCTCACAGTGACTGACTGTGACTTCTTCCAGGGTCTGCTATGATCAGTCACTGCATAGATTGCCAAGTGTGTAGTTATGTAGGCTCCTTGCTTACCAGTCATAAAACCCTTGGCCTTCTGCATAATAGATGACTGGAAGAGTTGACCATTGAAAATGAAAGTATAGCAAAGAAATGAAAAGTGATAACAGCATATTCAATCAAATGTCAGTGTTACTGTAAAAAGGTGCCTGACTGGGAATGTTGAGTCTCTAGATGTGCAGCCAGGACAAGTCAATTAGGCAAATTTACCTACACCCATGCAGGAGGTATGGGGAAAGAATGTGCCTAAATGAAAATTTAGTTCTACATGTATGTCTGTCTGGATATGAATGTATGTGTGTTCACAGTGTATTGGAAAATCTTCCTTATACCATTTAAAACTGTACTTGTACTTGAAGATTAAGCCCTGGGCAATTAGGTAACTATTCTAGACTTCTTTCTTGTGCTATAGTGAGTTAGCTACAGGCATGGCTCCGGCTCCTTGCTGACTGCTGCTGTGGAGTCTGCCCAGACTCTGACCCTGGACAGTCTCTGGCTCTAAGAAACTGACTACATTAGTCTTATTAAGAATGTTTGCTTAAAAAAATAAACCTGTTTGAAATAAAGAAAATCCCGATTTAGCTCTACATACTATTTTCAAATGACATGAAGAGTCTGTGGTCTAGCAGAAGTTACACTTTACTTTTTAAAAAATAACTTTAAGTGATATCTTGTTGTGGTTATAGGGAGAATGAAAGAATATTTAAAAAAAGGGGTCCACAGAAATCCCGTGGGGTTTTTTTTGAGAAATGAAATAAAAATGTTAACATTGACAGTAGTCTTTTTTTTTTTTTAATTGTTATTGAGGTAACTTTGGCTTACGACTACTGTATGTGATGCAGGGGAGAGGTCCTAGCCACCCAGCTGTGCATTACCACACCACAGCCACCCCAGAGCACCCATATCCTCCCACAATATACCATTGGGTCCCTCCCCCTTTGTTCCCACGCCAGTCCTCTCTCTCTGGTAGCCTCAGTTTCTTTCTTGAGTTTAATTTTAGTTTTATTAGTTCCTCTGTTTTGTTTTTCTATAGTCCATATTTGAGTGAAATCATCCAGCGTTTGTCTTTCTCACTGGTATGATCCTTGCTTACCACTAAGCATGATATTTTCTGGTTCTAACCATTTGTTACAAATGACAAGAGTTCCTTTTTATTTTTTCTTAAAGCTAAGTAGCATTCATTCTCGTATCTGTACTACCTCTTTTTAATCTACTCATTTGTCTTTGGCACTTAGGTTGTTTCTATAACTTGAATATTGTAAATAGTGCTGCAGTGAACATCACATCGTGTGTATCCCTTTAAAATAGTGTTTTTGCATCTTTGGGTATATGCCAAGGAGTGGAATTGCTGGATCAGGTGACAAATCCCTTTTTAATAATTTGTAAAACCTCCATATTGTTTTACCTTAGGTTTTGAATTGGTCTATGTTCCCACCGACACTGATGACTTCTGTTTGACTTCTTTATCTCTGATAATAATTTTATCTACTTTGAATCCATAGATAAATTATATTATATTCTTATTATTTTGTATATTAGTTAGGAAAAAGCAGTCTGTGTAGCATTTATGCATGAAACTAATGTGTCACAGCTATAGTTTTAGTATTTTTTCCTACATCTATACAATCACTTATCATGGATTTTAATTTTCCTTTAAACTTGTCATCTTACTGTTTTTTTTCAAGGAAGCCCTAGGACCTTTTTTGGTGTTTATGTGTGTGCATGACTGAAGGAAGAATAGCAAGAGCTAAGCCCATTACTGCTTAGTTACAGAATATAAACTTTTCTTCTTGAAATTGGCCAATAGGTGGTGATAGAGGGCTAGGGGTTATGCTAGCTACCAGATGATTGTATTATGTTGAAATTAGAAAATATTGTATCTTAAAAAACACTTTAATTTCCACTTCTGGAATTCACTTAGAGATACCCAAATATAATTTTAGCAACATAGTGTTGGTGTTGATTTTATTTGGTGTTTGTCTAGTAAGTAGTTAATTATTAACTTACTAGCTAACTTTTTGTTTTGTTATTAACTTAATAGCTAACTTCTTGTTTTGTTTGGGATAAAAAAAAATTTCCTTTTATGATTTTCTCATTTTCTTAATTTATTTTTTAGTAGCATATTACTTTTCACCACAGTGATCATAAAATTTATGCTTAAACTATGCTCTTCTGCGCAAACGTGCACACACATGATTTTATCTTAGCTTTTTCATTTCATTTTATGGATTTTTCTAGTGACTGTTTCCTTGAGTCATTAGCTGAGAAAGAAAATACTGGCACACTGTTTGGAAATGACAATAAAGTTCTATGACTGGAATAATTAATATAACAAAATTAATGGTATAATGTTAACACTGAAAGATTTTCTTAGTTTATTTGAATTTTTCTTTTTTGAAATTATCTGAATGTTTCTTGTCTGCATAAAAGAAAGGATAATTTATTGCTGCCTGAATAAATTCTGAAACTACTGAAATATTGAATAAATTAAAAGGTTCTATCTAAGAAATCTGAGATTTCAGATTATTTTCAGACTACCAAATAATTCTTAAGAAATCAAGTAAGAGTCTTTGTTTTCAATAGTAATATAGTATTCGCATTAGCCTCTGATACAATATATCATTTATATTTGTTACCCCAATTGATATTGTTCTATTTTACTTATGTGAATGATTGATTCCTGGTTGGACTGGATAAGTAATTTTTATGACCACAGTTTAGGCATATAAACAGTATATTTTACTTGATTTGTTTTTCTTATATTTTAATTGTATTTTTGTGGCATTTTTTAAAAAGGGAAAATATTCTTTATTTTTTTCTAAGCGATTGTTTTAAGATGTCCTACCTACCATCATCTTAAATATGCTATCAAGCAGTTAACTTTTAGCAATATTAAAATTAGTTAAAATATTTTAAATGAGAGTCAATATGTTTTAAAGACCTTTTAGACTTCACTCCTGAATTCGAATATTAAATTATGTCTTGGCGTACTGAAGTGTTTGGTAAATTCCAAAGTGTCAGATGAAACCCTTTGATTTTATAAAAGGTGATAATTTTTTAGTATTGGGATTTAAGGTGAACATGTACTAAATAACAGGTACACACATGGTAAAATGGGTATTACCATTTTTGAGGTTTTTCTTGGAGCTGTGATATGGTGAACCAAGGGGAGGATAGGGACACATTCTACTTGGTGAATTTTCCCAGCTGCCTTATTGCTCCTCCTCTTTATATGAAATGGTTATAATTCATCTTGGGCACTATAGAGAAGGTGGAGAAATACATTAGCCTTTCAAGCTGTCTTTTCACACTAGCTATTTGAAAACATAACTGTCTTGACCTATTTAGTGTCACACAATTGAGGGAGAATGTAGTTATGCAAATGATTAAGAGTTACATACTAATCTGTAAATTGCTATGTTAGCTGAGAAAGAAAATACTGGCACACTGTTTGGAAATGAAAATAAAGTTCTATGACTGGAATAATTAATATAACAGAATTAATGGTATAATTGATGGCATAAGAATCTTAATGGAGAGATTGATATTTCGATAGACTTACTTAGCTAATCTTTTAATTCCATTGACACCAACCCCACTGCTAAAGTTGACACCTGCTAGATACTTTGCAGTCTCTGAATTCAGATCTTATGCCTTAAAATGATAATTATTTCAATGCTAGGTTATCTTTTGTGTCTTTATTTTGCTCACATTAACTTTTTAGAATTTTGCACACAGTTCACAGGAGTCTAAATAAACTATTTTATATATGTGTGTTCTCTGTTTCTGTTAACCCTAGTACCCTCTTTTTTTATCTGCAAACAAACCTCCACTCTTTCTCTTTTAGTGGCTACCAAACTCATTACAGTTTTTATAGGAGTAAATCAGGTGCTTAATCAGTGTTCAATAAATTGAAGATTTTGACAAAGAATAAAGAAGCAAGAGTTTTTTATTGATGAAGGGGGAAATAGTCCAAGGTTTAAAAGGTTATCCTTCTTTTTTGAACTGACATATGAAATATGTTTTTCATCTGAAGGTTATATTTTTAAGTGAATGTTATATCTAATAAGGGTGAGATGTACTTTAATGGGAAATTATTTTACTAATATTTGTTTTAAAATAAAGACTATTAAGTATTTTCTTGATGAACTATACTGGATTGTTATTTATTTAAATTTTAAAAGGATGGGTTTTTAGGAAATGGAATGAAGGTGCTGGCACAGATAGAAGCGGGCAGAAATCAGTGAATTGCTGCCTTTCAAAAGCAAATAGTTTGTGAAAAGGAATGCTGCCAATATACTGGACTGTTAATAAACAATCCCTCACATTCTTTTTTCTACTCCTTGCTCATGAAAATGTAAAGGCAGCATAGAGTTGTAATGATGGCAAACATAAACACAGATTACTTCACTCAAGGTCTACTTACTTTTTTCTCTCTGAAATGTCTCCAGTTTAAAATTAGTTAATTGAACTCAGTCTTTAAAACTCATTGCTTAAAAAAAAAACTAGTTTTAAAAAAATCTTTTCCCACCTACCTCCACTATATGCAAGTTTTCCTAATGTGCTTCAGTCACTGAAACATATAGTGAAGGTTCTAGAGGGTGTAATAGAGAGGAGCAATCATATTTACTTAGTTAGGTCTGCAGTATGAGCCGTGTTTTTACCTTCAATCTTAAACCCTAGGTCTAGATAGAGTTCTGTTTTCTATACTCTCTGTTTTCTATAAATACAGTTTCAGAGCAGCAGCATTTCCTGGAAGACAGTGGTAGCATAATGACCTTATCGTGGCCTTTCTGCCTCTACAATCTTCTCCTTCAGTTTTGAGTCATAAGCCCTGTTTCTCAGTCACACGTTACTTGTTATTGATCTGATTTTTTTATGCCTTAAATTTTAATGATTTTTTTAGTTCCAAATTTTCCCCAAATTTCATTCCATTTTTATTTTTCTCATATTTTGATGGATTGAATCAAATATAATCAAAAGAAACATTTATTTACACTTTGTACACATTAATTTTTTTCAACAAGCAGAAGACCTAGTAATCTTTAATTGCTACACATCAGTATAATCATAATATATGCGGACTTCTGATCTTCTGACACTTTGTAGGGATCGGATGCTTTCACTCCTGGTTCTGATATTCGATTTCTTGAATAGCCTTCTTGAAAATGACTTACACATGAAAAAGTAAATTATTGGATCCAGGCACACATTGCATGCAGACAGGAAAAGTGTCATTTCTTTGCAGTAATACAAGATTTTGTGTGCAGATTCATCCAAAAGTCTGTCTAAGTGACTAAAAGTAAAAGGAATCCTGCACAAATGGTATGGGAGAAAACAGGTAAAAAACACAGCCACTACCACCCTGATGCTCTG
Organism: Condylura cristata; assembly: GCF_000260355.1. Lineage (NCBI taxonomy): Eukaryota > Metazoa > Chordata > Mammalia > Eulipotyphla > Talpidae > Condylura > Condylura cristata. The sequence continues at coordinate 1,711,947 of NW_004567104.1, forward strand.
GTTATGTTTTCGCTTTCGGCTTGACTGGCTTATGAATTGCCTGCTAGATTTATGGATGTATCTTGATATGGCAATGTAACAGCCAATCAGTATCACCAGCACTGCCACAAACAAGCAGCTGTTGACATAAATGACTGCTTTATGCCATTTGACTCCCAAGGGACTTTTAAATTTCATGCAGTCATGGACATTTTCTGTAGTAGGTTGACCATTTGTTAGGATGATATTTGGCAAGGACAAAACAGCCATGGTCACCCAAACACAAATGGATAAAACCTTTGTAAATGTTATACTATACATGCGAGAGTCCCCAAATGGCTTTACCACCTTCAGATAGCGGTCAATGCTTATTAGCCCAAGAAACACGATGGAAGTATACATATTTGCATAAAATAAAACTGAAGTGTATCTGCAGAGGATAAACTTGAAGTACCAAGGGCCAAATCCTGCATCATGGACTATTCGGAATGGAAATGTCAGTGTCATTATGAGGTCAGCAACCACTATATTTTTGAGATAAAATATGAAGCTGGTTTTATTCCTGATGTGGAAGAATATCCACACTGCCAGGCCATTCAGCAAGATGCTGGCCACAAATATGATGAGATAAAGCACAGGCAAGACAATTGTGTCAAACTCGTTGTTAGCGGTGATGTTTTTTCTCCATCCATCACTTGTGTTGCTTGGAGCATGATTCCCGTGGCCATGTAGCTCATTATCTGTGGGAGAAGTGGAGAGACGTCACTCCAGTGCTTCTGTTCATGCCCCACATACAGCCAGGTTCACTTACTGCTGAACTGTTGTTCAGTTGGATGAATTTAAAAATGTCTTCAGCAGCTGAAGACCCAGGTTAATACATTGTTAGGTTTTTTTTTTTCTTTCTTTCTTTTTAAAGATTTATTTTATTTATTCAAGCAGAACTGGGGTACAGGCCAGAGTTGCGGAGGGTGAGAGGATTCACCAGGGACAGAGTGGGGAACAGAACAGACAGATCAACGAAGTACACTGCTGAGGGGAGCAGCGGGCCGGTCAGGAGAGGTCTGCCGCTCCATGTGGTCACCTCTGGGGCAGGCAGGGATCGAACTCATGCGGAAGTGGCTTAAGCTTCTTTGTGCTGTGCTTTAACCCGCTGCGCCACCAGGGAGAGCCAATACATTGTTAGGTTTTAAATGGGAAAATACTGATGGCACTACCCCAACTCCGAGACCCTGCTGCATGGAGTCCTTTGAGTAAAGAGTGATTTTTCTGGTTGTGTACATTAACCTTTTGAAGATAAAATGAGTTTACCAGTGAAAATGACCCTTATTTTTAATTTGGCATTTGATAATTACAAATAGAATCAACAATCCAGAGGCAGAAAATTGGAATTTCCTGTAAAAAGAAAATACAGTGACTAAAACATGACTATTGTTTGAGGGTAGTCTTTGGCATGCTATCTGAAATATGTTTTCTCTTCTCACCTTTAAGTCATCAAAAACTGGGAAAGTAAAGCTATGGGAAATTTTGATTTTTTTTTGAAAACCCATGACTTAATGAGCATTGTGAAACCATTGTTAGGAATAGAAACAAAAAAGAAACAATCATTCTTAATATTCTATTTTATTATCAAAGAGGACAACTTGTTAATAATTGTGGACTGGTATATATTGTTATTTACAAGGCTAGATTACCTATCATATTTATTTTATAAAATTTTGACACATCTTGCTTTTTCTTGGGATGTTGGTGTAACTTACACTACAGTTCATATAATCAGTAAAATAGATTTTGACCATTGGATTTCACTTGGCAGCCATAAAATTGGTCACTGGGTGTACTCTTTGGGGAGATACATGCAAGGGTAGCTCCAGGCCACAGCTGTGCACTCTTGCTCATGTCATGGTCCCATACACTGTTCCCATACAGTAGCAAGACCCAATAAGGACCCTACAATGATCCTGTTCCTGAGGCAGGAGAGGTTCCTCTGATAAACAACTTTGTCAGGAGGACTCATTTCTGCTCAAAGTATTTTCAGGCGGCAAAGCAGTTTGAGTCTTCTTGCCTACCCTGCTTGGACCCCACCGTCTCCACAGGGCCCGGATCTCACTGGCACCCTCAATCCCTTGTTGTGATGTCCTTCAATAAATATTTTTGCTATCCAGTCATATTTGATGAGCTGATATTCTTGATAATCTGATCTTTTAACACAATTTGAAAATGAACTTTTTGAATGTAGTGTTGTACGGAAAGTCATTTCTGAATTTTTACTTCTCACTCATTTATTATAATTGCTGCTATATTTTGGGATGATTTCTTTTTTTTTCTTTTTCAAGGTAACAGCATGAACCTAGCGCTCATTTCTCTCCATGACAGGGAGTGTAGTATATATTTTGGTTCTCTTCTTTTAAGAAGTAAAATAGGAAAGATAGTTTTGATGATTATAATCCAAAAACAGGTTCTTAAATTGCTGCCTGAAATTTAAGTATAGGCTCTTCTTGAGTAACATTGTCTCTAATTCTTTCCCTTTTATTCACTGCTACAAGTGTTTTTAAAAACTGGTTTTCCTGGCTTAAATATCCTTACCTAGGCTAGTAATTTATACCTGGACTAGCCTGTTATAAGTGACCCACAGTATTATTAAGCTTTACAAGTTTCAAATGCTTGATTGAGCTGCCATGTCTGTTACTGTTGCCAATTTGAAATATTGTCTTGAATAGTATCAGGATCCACTCAAGCTTAATATGATTCACTGCAGTGTTTCTCTCTTGGCAGCTTCTGTACCACAGGATCCATTATCAGCATCTGTACCATTAGGGGCTTCATAAGATGTGGGGTTTCACCTATTTACTAATAGTTTTAAAATGTTTGTAGTCATTTTCATTGGACCTACTTAGAGCCTTATGGGAAGCAGAGAAAGAGCAAGTGTGTTTTAATCAGGATAAGTACTTCATCTAAGGGACGTGGCATGAGAAGCTACATCACCTCCTAAAACCATAGCTATGCTTTGTCAGTTTCTTATGAATGGTATCCAAAGCCATTGTACATGTAAACAGAACTGTACATCACAACTATAATATACTAGTCATGGAGTATTTCAGTTTTCAGCATTGGCTCACTGGATTGGCCATGAACATTCCATAGCAGTATTTCAATATTGCCGTGAATTCTACTCCACAGTAGTGAAATGGAAGGGACTAATACTTCTCAATATTGGTTAGGGACTATGTGTCCATTCAGTATATCACACTATTTAAAGTTTTAAGTGTAAGAACACAGACTCTCATTAAATGATGATTAGTAATTAGTAATGGTTATTATAGGTGGAATCTTAAATCGGAATGTTAGATGCAGTCTCATAAATAAATAGCAGGTATGAGTGGCCTCATTTCACAGTGGTTACTGAACAGTCTTGTGGCTTTGAGACAGCCTGGCATTTGGCTTATTGATTGTGTCATTAATAGTGCTTGCTTTCTTAGTTTATATGTGGGATTAGCATTTTGGAATATAGGACTTTTTCATTCTGTGGGATAGGTCTGGGCTGGGTTATTACTTCATTTACAGATTCCACATTTACAAAGCAACTCATACAAATTAGTGGTTAAAGACTGTTGGGGTTATTTTATGAAATAACATGGTAGCAAAAAGGGGGAAAAATCATTGGAAGACATCTGTGGTTTGCTGTGGAAGACTCAAAATTTCATATGAAGAGTTTCATCTGATTAATTTGTTATAAAATATATCTATGTCCTATTCTTTCTTGACAGTTTCCACCATCTTTTCTCCTTCTCTTTTGCTCCAACATTACCCAAAATATTTCTCTGCACATTGTTCCTGCTTAGGAACAGTTACCATTTATTATGAGTAGTTCTCCTCACCAGGCAGTTTTACCATGTTTTTCACTGTCAGTAATGATAGGTAGCTTGATGATTCAAATATGAAAAACTTTGAGCTATCTTTACAGTATAAAGGCTATTTTCTCACATTCCTTATTTATTAAAATGTTACTTCCTGTATTAATTCAGAACATGATACAGTTATAATTTGGGATACAATTTCCTTTGCTACCCTTTCCCCATTTCCCAACATGCTGGGAAAATAAGCTAATAAGGGCAATGACCTAGTCCCATTGTAAATGATCACTTTGTGCCAGTTTATGTGAGAATGATACAGAGGTATGTATTTGGAGGTGAGGGTGAGGTGGTTTCTGTGTGTGTGTTTGTATGTGTGCAATTGTGTGTGTGTTGGCTGGAGACTTACATGGGGTTTGTGGTCACATACATTTGTAACCACATATTACTACTATTATTGGACAAGGTAGATAAAGGACATTTTCATAATTGCAGAAAGTCCTATTTGACATTGCTGGATTAGTCACTTTGTCACTTTGTAAAATGGAATTAATAGTTGGCTCTTTGCTGGGACCTCCCCAGGGCTCGTCTGGTATTATTTTCAGTCCAGTGTCAAGTACTTAGGTGTTTGCCCATCCTAGGGGCATTGATTACAACGTGTCTCATTAAGAGCAAGTCTATTATGAGTGATAGAGTGGTGAAGAATCTTGACCCATTTTCTCTTGGGAAAGCTGCACATGAAGTTCTCACCAATTAGGTGAGAATGAAATACTAAAGTAACACAAATGACCAGGTATCACTTCCTTGCTCTTACTGTCTTTGTACAATCATTTTTCTAAATAGTTATTCCTAACAATAGTAGATACTGCCTTTGACCTTCTTGGGAACTCCAGTGAACCTTGGTTTAGACTATTCCATCTGGAAAGTAAAATGCACTTCAGTTTGGCTATAGAAAGTTTGATATGCTATTTAATTTCACTTATTTTTGTAGATTATCTCTAGATGAGACAAAGTTTAAAGCAAAAGTGAAAGCAAGTTAAATTTGTCTTAGCAATATCATCCTCCATATTTAGTATTTTATACTTAATGAATTCTAGGTTAAATGCTGTTTTTCTTTATTTGTTGGTTCAGTAACTGGTAAAACCCCAAATTTGCTACATAGAATAAATAACAACTGTTGATGAAGTAAGTTTCTTGTATTTTTTTTCCAGTGACTTACCTGGTAATTTTGCAAGTGTCAGGTTGAGCCCCATTCTTTAGTTGTGATGAACTGGAAGCAAAAATACATGTCAGGAAACACTGGGGGATGATTGACGCATGGGTTCAGCGTAGGTTGTTTTATTTGTAGGTTTGCTTTCTGGGGGGCAGAGAAGAAAAACAGTTGGAAAGTAATTTGAGTATGGAAAATTTTGATCTTTTCAGTTAAAAATGTGAATATTCAGAAAATGAGTCTTCATGATTCAGAAAATGCAGAATTGGATATGAACAACTCTGTCACACAATAGTTGTCTATTTGTGTATCCTCTTTCACACTGCATGGGCCATTTTTATGTGTGTTCCCCATATGTATGCCAATATGTGGTAATAGGAAAGTTACATAATCTCTTGTGACTCAGGTACATGAGAATGATAATTATTATACTACAGAATCATAACAATGATTATGTGAAATTGTTACAGGGCAGGGTAAGTGGCATCCCAGAACCCCCAAATTTGCATGTTCTATCTAAATAAGTCCTGCCATCCTCCACATCAACAGGAAAAATAAGCTAGTTCATAAGAAGGAAACTTTTATACAATTAGTTTACAAAAGACAAGAAACAATATAATTTCCAAATCAAGCACCTGAAGTTACCTATCCCCTCCTGGATAACATCCCAGCCAAACAGAGTTGAACAAAAACAGGGCTACTGAGGCCCAAAACCTGCCACAAGTTTAAGGCACCTGATGGTAGGGACCCATAAAAAGGGTCAGAAATGGCCAGACAAGTCTACAAGGAAAGAGCAAAATAAAAATCAAGAGCTGCCATAGTTAACTTCCCCATAGGTCTCTCACCCACATCTGTTTAAACTAGTCCAGGACCAAGAAGTTTAGCTTCTTCACATGTCTCTCTGCTCTGGGTACCTGCTCCAGGTCACCTTCTGGCTCTCCATCTCACTTCCTTCCTTCTCCCAGTCTCCTCTAAAGCCTCTCCTTTCTTCCTGCTCAGCTATACCCTTCCTTGGGTGTGACAGGGAACCTGGAACCTCCCCTTTCCCTGGGGACCACCCTGTTACAAAATAATTATAATGTGCTTACTAGAACTTGCATCCAGGGATACACTCAGAACATTTTGATTTGTATTTCCAGTCCCTACTTCAATCTCATTTTTTAAAAAACCTGAGTATATATAATTAAGTGTGTATATGATGAGACTTAATATTGAATAATGAAAAATTTAAGTTTTTTTTTTTTTTAAGATCTAGAATGTTTTATAAGCTTAAATGCATTCAGCAAACTGTCTCAGAACATTTTGATTTGTATTTCCAGTCCCTACTTCAATCTCATTTTTTAAAAAACCTGAGTATATATAATTAAGTGTGTATATGATGAGACT